>NC_081249.1:147227865-147597865 GCF_030490865.1 Poecile atricapillus | reverse complement strand
AGGGGGAAGAAGAAAACCAATGTCTCTTGGTAATTGTCCTTGTCCTCCACCTCACATCTCATAACAGCAGGGTCTTTTGGTGAGCTGTGGGGTGTGTGGGAGAGAGAGCTGGCAGGCTTCCTCTGGCACATGCACAGGGGAATGTGGAGACTGAGAATTCACAAATACAGAGAGGTGGTGGGAGAGTGGAGGGCAAGGAAGTAGGTGTGCTTTGGAGAAGGTCAGAGGGCTCTTCACTGGGGTGTCTGTGACACTGGGAGACACTGGTGGGGAGGCTGTCGTGCAGAGCTAGGCACAGAGCGCGGCTTGCCAGGGGAGAAGACCCCCTCCTTTGCACTCCACCATCACAGCTGCTGCTTTATGATATTAACTCTTCCTCTGCTCTTTGTAGGGAGGCTTCTGCCAGATGGGAGCCAGATGGCTCTGGGACCTGTGTAGGCAGTGGGTTTCAGCAGCTGGTGAGGGCATTGTAGTGCAAAGACTGCGTTGTATCTTCCTGTCCATCATCACTGCATTCCTCTGCTCCTTCTCCGTTAAAATCAGCTTCTTCCTGCTGCATAAACAGCTCTCCTTTGATGTTGTCCTGTCAAACAGGGCTAGCAATACTGCAAATTGATCGTGCCTCTGGTATTTAGACTTAAAGAAGTAATACAGGAGCAATAGATTACTCTGGGCTTTGCAACTGCCCTGCCCTCCAAGACACCTAACAGCTTCCAGCAATATGTGAACATAACTGAATATCTTAAACCACACAGCATGTGGCAGTCCTTTTGCTATGCTACCCAAAAATTAAAATGTTTGTAGGTTTTGAGATTGCCCAGATATTGCAGGAAAATTTTAAATTCTCTTTGCATATTATTTTTGCAATGCTCTTGAGGTCCATCAGTACTGTCAAACTGTTTCTTCTTCTTCATTAGTCTCATGGGTTGGCCAAAACATCCTCATAATATTCCTAAGCTCTTTATTGACTGAACACCCAGACCTAACTGGGTCATCTGTGTGACTGAAAAGAATGAGGGGAAAATCCCTGGAGCCTGGACCCCTCAATCTTCTCAACCTGTTGAGCTCACCTGTGCCCCACTGGAGATGAATGACACTGCATCATCTGGGACATCCCAAATCCACAGACTGGTTTCGACTTCTTTTTCTTCATTATCAGCCACAGTGCTCCCAGCTTTGTTTTGGGTTTTTTTTTCAAGAAGGGATGAAAGGTACAGCCCTTTCCCAGCAGAATTTAAAATTCAAGATTAGGATGTATTTTTATTTCCTGGCAAGCAGCACAGCCAAAGTGGACCTTCAGGAAAGGGTTGCATATGGGACCTTTTGAATTTGATGAAAGAAGAGATGGGGAAACAATGGATAAGAGAGAGATCCAGTAAAACAGTAGGAAGTGTGATTTTTGCTTTCTGTGGACAGGCTGGGAGACATTTCAGTGCTTTGCTTTCCATGGATTGGAAAGCAACCATAGGAGGATTTCAAGTTTTGTCAGGAATCTGGGTGCCCAGGACAGAAAATGGCCCAGAAACTGTGACTGTAATATACTTTGAAAATGGCATTACTTGCTGATTTTTGTCTTGATAGAATCACACAATCATAGAATATGCTGGGTTGGAAGAGACCCATCTGGATCACTGAGTCCAGTTCCTGGCCCTTCACACGACACCCCAAGAGTCACATTGTGTGCCTGAGGACATCATCCAGGTGCCTCTTGAATTCAGCCAAGGCTTGGTGCTGTGACCACCACTGCTTTCTGTTTTCCTTCTAGATGCTTCTGAGTACCCAGCCCTGTAACTCAGCTAAACCCTAACCCTACTTAACTGCAGGTATCATAAGTACAGGAACCCAGTGATTTAGAGATGCTGCCCATACCCAGATTTTCGTTTTCCCCACTTGTTGGAATTTACTTGAGATTACCCTCAACTTGAAGTCACAGTTTTGTAGAGGAATGGAAGTAACATCATGTTTTTTCTGTGTCTTCTCACAGAAGTGGAAGATGAAAGGCAGTTTCATTCAACACTTTGTCAGCGGTCTCTGCCTGGAAAACCAGACTGGAAGAGTGGTGACCAACCCCTGTCAAGCAGGTGTACCTGGCCAACAGTGGGAGCTGCTACAAGCAACATGATGGTAGCACAGAGATATCCTTGTTTCTTTGTGCATGAGACTTTGGGAACAGAGGGGGATCAGGAAGGGAGGAATGGTTCTGTATGTCTGACCCTAAATGTTTTCATTGTGCCCTTTAGTAAGCCACCATTTCAGCTGAGCACTTGATGTTTTTGAGCTTTTCAGAGAAGAAGCTGAGGATGAGAGGGATCAGGACAGTTGTCAAAATCTTCCCATTTAGTGTCTTAAGTTCTCCTTTGTAGCTGATGCCTGTGCACCTAGAGATGGAGGAGGACCCAGCCCAATACTTGCAGCTCTCCCCATCCTTTCCTTTCTCTGCATCCAGAGTCCACAGCCTTCAGTCCAGCAGCTTAGGTTGTGCTTGTACAAACATTGGTAGCTCTTTGGCTTCCCTGGCTTTTTGCTCTGACATCGTGCATCATTTATGCATATGTTTCTCAGTGAGGACTGGCCAGAAGAGCCATCATGATCAGTGGAGAGGCTGGGAAAGAGCTAACAGATCCTGGGGGCAGGTTTGTAACCTCTTTTTGGTGGGCTCATTCCTTCCTCTGCCCACAGTAACTGCCTTACAGTCAAATGTGCTGAGGTTGGGCAGTGCTGACAAAAGAGATTGAAAAGGGACAATCTATTTTACCAGCCTAACCAGGGATTGTTTCAGGGACTTTTTCCCTGTTGGTCTTCCTTCCAGCTTTTTTGTGTGGAAGGCCAGCCCTGCCTCCAGGAGTGGCCCAAGCCTGCAGGTTCAGGGTACCATGTTCTGGTGGAGCCAGTCAGAGACAGGTGCCAACACTTGGGGATGCTAAAGCTGGGACTGTCCTCTGGGTGCTCTTCCTGGTGCTACCAGCCACTGCTGCCCACACCAAAGGTGGTGCACAGAGCTGCATGGGCAGCACACACAGACAGAGGTGCTGCACAAGGCTCAGGCTGGTGGCAGGTGCCACCCAGATCCCCACTGTGAGGGACAGAAAGGTACAGCCCCTAGCTCATAGAAGACTTCTTGCTGCTGGCTGGGCAGGACCACAGGTCTCATGCTTGTCTCTCCAGCTCTGCATAGCCCCTGTGAACAGAGCCTGGCATGAAAAACCACCCACTCCCTCTGTCTAGTTGCTTTTCCTTCTCTCTTCGAGAAAGACGAGACAAAAAGGCTGGGGTTGCTCTACTTTTGACATCCCTCTCTCTTCCCTGTGAACACCTTGGGGAGAGGTTAGCTGGTGAAGCTGAAACTGACCCCTGCACAAATGCTGCCACAGTGCAGGCCTGCCCTGAGAGACCTCTCCTTCATGTTCTGGAAATACCAAAGACATCTCTAGCTAGGATCCCAATCCTGCTCCCAGTTACCAGTCAGCTCTAGCCATGTGTGGGTTTCCAAACCTGACAAGGGATGCTTACCTATTCAAATAAAGTCCCCACAACCTTAGCTTCTCCTAACTACATCTGTTAGATTTTGTAAACCAGCTTTACTTTCCTGAACCTGACAGGGGAATCTGATGGTGGGACCATCTTCATTAGGCAATTGCTTCCCTGGATCCTTTCTGATCTGGTGTAGAAGAAACAGGCTGTTCCTTTGGATTCTGAACAGCTGGTTGCTTCTGATCATGTTTGTATCTCTTTTTAATTCTTTCTCTTAGCTTGATATTAACCCAAGCAATTGACAAAAGAACAGATAATGTTCTTCATACATTGCATGTGCTTAGTGTGAAAACTGGACAATGTTTTTTTGTTCTTGGTTTAAAAAGCTTAAATCCATCATGTGGCAGGAGCTCTTATGCTGTCCCTGCTTCAGTTTGACACCAGATCCCCATCTCAGCACTGATTAGCCAGAAGAATGACCTGCCTGCACTGTGAAAACTCATAAGGGAGTTCCTTTTGATCCTTACAGAATGGTGCAGCTGCTCTTCTGTGTGGAAATGAGGGCACTGGCTCTGCAGTGATTTCTCTTTCCCTGTATAGAGATGCTTTGGGCCAGAACCACTGAGGTCAGGAGAGGGCAGAGAAGGAAGGGAAATAGCCTAGGAATGGAGTGAGAGCAGGGCAGACTGACCCATTGAGGGGAGAGATGCCATCCTATCAGTTACTGCATTTTTAAACAAGAATATACAGGAGATGGTCTTTTCAGAATAGTATTATTATGCAATAGGAGACATGAACAGTCAAATTCTTACCTACCTGGGTTGAAAAATATTGATGCAAAGACAGATGAAGAGCCACTGAGCAGGTGCTGTTTGTAAGCTCCATATACAATGAAGTGTGAAGGGGTTTATGTTTGAACATATTTTCATCAAAACACAGCCTAAGTGGACCATCTGACCTCCCCCCATTTCACTCTCCAGCAGCTTGTGTGTTGCAGCTAACAGCATGTTCACTCCTCTACCAGGTACTGCCTCCTTCTTCCCTGCTCCCACTGTGTGTGTGCAGCTTTCTTGCAGTTCCTTCTTCATAACCACTCTGGGACCAGGACCCAGCTCCTCTACAGACAATGCTCCTGACTGCTGCAGACCACAGAAGCTCTGCTTATTTACAGTCTCCAAGCCCTGGGCCAGCCCTAATTCAAAGGGCTCTTGTCAGCATGGTGACTGCTGCCCTTGACTGTGTGTTTGGCTCCCATGCTGGAGGTTGCTGACTGCTCCTGGAGCAGGCAGACCTGGACTAGCTGTGTTGATTTGTGCCTCCCTTCCTACTGCTCTCCTGGTAGAGTGTGACCTGGCAGCCTTCTTGGGCTGTAAGCTGGGGCTGCTGAAGATAGGACACTCTCCTCCTTCAGGTGCCCTGGCCTGGGATAGGAAAGGGCAAAGGTGGACATATGCTAGGTGTCAATAACTCAAATTGCTTGTGGAATTTGGAGTTTAATTTTTTAATTCTACTGCTTTTGGACATGTTCACCTGAGGTTACCTCCCAACTGCTCACTCTTCTGTCAGCTAAAGCATTGCTTTAGCTCAACATAGACCTCCCCACACATCATCTTTTGGAAGCTGCTGGTTTCCAATGTATTTTAGGACTACCTGAAAAGGAGGTACATTACAAAAGGCTGCTGTCAAGTGTGGGCAAACTGAACTTCTTGGAATAAACAAAGTCTTGTTCAAACTCATTATTAGCATACTCTACACTTCCCTTGCACTGAAGGGAAGGAAGAACAATGTTATCTCTACTTTCTCCCCCAAGGTCCACGCAGTGCCGTGTTTTATAAGAGGTGTCTGATAGGATTTCTAAAAGCAAACGGACTATTTTTCACAGTCAGAACAAGCGGCTGCTCACCCTTGTTTTCCTGTTTACTTTAAACAGCCCCCTAGACTGTCAAGACAGAGCATTTGCATTGGTAATACCTTTAAAGAAAGCTGTTACTGTCAGAGCATCCAATGTAATTTCCTGTGCTATGAACCCAATGGGGGTTTATTTAAGAGGAGCTGAATCTACTCTTGTACAGAAATCAGTTTCAAAAGGTTTATTTTTCCCATTCATTTGTAAGTTGCACTTTGCCAGATGTAATTTATGTGGAACCCAGATTAGTTCTCCTTCTTCTTCCAAAAAAAAAAAAAAAAAAAAAAAAAAAAAAGCATGTGCCAGAATCTGTTTAATGCCTGGAATAAAATCCATTTTGAAATAAGCGTTTCAGCCTGTTCTTATTCCCCTTTGCTTCCTCTACTGGGAAGGAAAGGAACATCCTTTCTTGTCTGGTCCCCTCCTCTGTCTCTCACTGGTTTTGTTCCCTGGAAATACATACTCCAGTTCTTTGCATGGGTTCCTGGGTTGCCTCAGGAGGGATGCTGCTGGAGTGGGCAGAGATGCTTCTGGGATACAATGGTGTACCAGTTCAGAAGGACTGGAAATAGGCTGAAATATTCCTTCCCAGCTGGATGGGGAGACAAGTATCCTTCCTGGCAATTAATGGGCTGACTTATATGCTGAAAGAAATATCTGGGGTTGTGGGGAATTAATTCTTCCTGTTACTCCCTCCTTGATATTTTCCTTAAGTTAGCAGCCTGCCCACTTTTTACATAAGCCTCCCAAAGACCTTTCTTCTGCTTCTGGCTTGAGGGCAAAGAGGCATCACCACCCACAGATGTCTCCTAGCATGTGCATCACTGAGCTTCAAATATTGTGGCTCCCCAAAGAGGCTAGTAAGCTTTTCTAACCTCATATTATTTAAAACAAAACAAGAGGGGGAGGGAAAAAAAAGAGAAGAAGAAAAAGAGGAGTGGTGGGGAAGTATACTAGCCAACAATGCCAATTTGGAGACTTTGAGTTTAAAATCAAGGCTTAACAGCCTTCCAGTTCACCTGGCAGAGGCTTTTTCAAATTAGGGTCACCTGGGTCTGCCTATACAGAAAGCAGCTGTGCCAGAGCATCTGTCTAAGGAAGGAGGGTGAAGGTATGCTGCAATCAGCTGATGTGGGGGGAACCACTGCCTATCCATGCTGCCTGTTGTTTGAGTGCTGTAGGAACTCAGTAAAAAGGAGAAGAGTTGGGGCTTTCTCTCTTAGTGCTGCTCTTCTAGCAGGACGTTTTTGGCTGTGTCCCTGGAGCCCTACCATGCACACCCTGAGTGATGACCACCAAAGTGCCCTAGAAACCAGGAGGTTCTCAGGCTGTAATGATGGCTGGGAAGACTTCTTTTAGTCCTGCCTAGGAAAATGATTTGGTTTTGATCTTCTGAAGAGCCAGACCAGAGGGGTTGGGAGGGAAGGAGAAATGGGTGAGGGCTGGGTTACCCTCTGAGGAGGACAGGGTTAGACTTGCAGTGGTCTGACACATACCTAAGGTAGAGAAGGCTTTGGAGTAGAAACAGGTGCCTCAAAAGGGACTTGAATATCATGTGGGAAAAATTATAGGGCTGTAACTTCTCTTCTAGAGGCTGAAAACCTAGAAACACCACATCCACAGCAGTCATACAGCTGAGTCAAATTCAGTAGATGCTTTATCTAAAAAGGAAAATCAATTGTTGTTTTGATTTGTTGCTTGTTTGTTGGGTTTTTAAAATACTCAAATACTTTATTTGAGAATTCACAAAGCAGATTATTTTCTTAGAAACAGAGGTATTCTCCAGGCTACATTCAGTAACAAGTCTAGGTGCTAAGGGACCATCTTTTTCTGCAGTTTGTTAAAAAGTATATGCTTGACACAGAGACCTTATGGGAACGTCTATTAATTCTCAAGACCTTCTGCTATTGGGCTGCAGGGTGTGTGGAAGGTGATATCTCTAGCCCTCTAACTGGACCTCTTCAGCATTTTAAAAGTACATCCTAAGTTCAGAAGCATCTGGAAACCTGACTGCTGCTCTGCTCTTCCCTCGGGCAAGCATCCTAACATGCTCCCTGCATCCTTTCTCTTTTAGTCTCTACTGCTTGGTGAGTGTTCAGACAGGAGCTGAAGAACTCCTGTATCCCTCCCTTTTAGAGAGCCCAAGATTCATCATGACTTGTGAGAACTTTAAACAGAAGCAGAGAAGCCCTGGAGAACTGCAAATACTGAAATTAGATGTTTAGATCTACCTGAAACAAAATTTGTTTTCAGTGTGTTTGTTTTGCTGCTATAGTAGCAAATCATCAGCAGTACAGTGTCCTACAAAAATTAGCAGGATATTTGCAGTATGCTGTCCTTCTGGCTCTGCTTCTCCAGAACTCTGCCTATGTGTGGCATCAGCTTTCCATCACTGTCCCAGCTGGGGTGCAAGATAGCAGCCCTCCCCATTTCTAGGGCTTTGTTTCTGTAAGGTGTTTTGCAAACAGCTGTGATACAGTCCAGGGCTGTGTTAAAAAATGTTTCTTTGCTGCAGCACATTGCAAAGGACCCACTGGGCAAAGGGACTGGAGGGAAGTGAACAACCTTCTTGTTTTTTTGACCGATCTGCATCTGTTTGAGAAATGCTGCTTAAATCTCATCAGTGACTGACCAGTTATTAAAACCAGACCAGAACAAGGTAGTATTTCTGTGCTGAAAATGACACTGGTAAATGTTCAGACTTGCCTTTTTTGAGACATCCCATCTGAATGGAAATAGCAACTTCTGCTTGACTTATTGATGAAACTTGTGCCTTACAAATCAGAGTCATTAAAATAAATTCAGTTTCATCTGTACTGCATGGTGGAAAAAAACAAGAATGAGATAAAAGATAACAAAATAATCCACTTGGGACAAAATTGTGTTTTGAATGTGATTTTGGTGGAAACAAGCTTCTCTCTCTTTGATTTCCATGGAAACTAGTCCAGCTTGCCATCGCCTGCAGCAGAGTTGATCTTGGCAGTAACAGCAGCAGTGTGCTGGGTGATGAGCTGGCCAGTGCCTGGGGGAGGCACAAATTCATGAGCATGAAGTGAACAAAATGGGTCCGCTGACCCAAAAGGCCACCTGTGAATCCCTCTGCACTTCAAGGTCCATCTACTTTCTTTTCCCAGTTCCCAATTTCAGGCTCTTCTCCCCGAATTTTGTGTTCAAGAGCGCAGTTCAAGCTGCTTTGCCTTTCCCCATCCCAGCCTTAGCTGATGGGTGGATCTCAGTATGCCCTTCTCAAGCAGCCTGAGTTCCTTGTAAGCATGGTGGCTGTTACCTGTCAGGGTAATTTTGAGTGTTCCCAGGCTTCATCCCAGCTCTTGAGTCCCTTTTCACGTCCTGCCCTGGCATTTCATGTCACTGCCCCTTGGGGCTGCCAAGGGGTCTTCTGGTGGTTGTTTAGTTCTGAGCTCTGGACCTGCTGCTGTCTGCTATTGGCTTCCCCTTCAGCATCTGGGTACCAGAACTGGCCCTGCAGTACAGCTGTATTTTGGAGGTGCCCACAGCAGTTTCAAAGAAGTGGGACACCTGCATAAAAAGCACAGAGAACAGTCTGTTTGAAGAGATGACATATTTTATAGCCCACCAAAACACCTTGTTTCCTACTCCTCCCAATATATAATGAGGGAAAACCAGAAATCATGTCAATGCTGGTATGTTTTGAAGGTGATGGCTTGCATTTCACCCTTGCTGAGGAGATGCAGTGCTGTTCCCAGTGCTGTGGCAAGCAGAAAAGCAGTGGATGGGGAAGTTCTGAAGTAGGTATGAGGACACTTAAATGTGGCCATTTCTCCATTGCTAGAAAAATGGAAAGAAGATTGATGAGTGCCTTTCAGCCCAATCAGTAATAGAGGAACAGGGTGAAGAAGAAAGAGATGTGAAAGGAGTAGGAGTCTTCCTGTAATGACTGGGGGTGTTTCTAGGACAAGACTGTTGGGTCAGGCTCCGAGGAACACAAAGACCTGTCTCTCATTTCTAGTGCCAGCTACCCCCAGCCTTTCTGCAAGCTGTGCCATTTCCATTTCAGGAGCCAGCTTGGCCTGTGCCAGCCAGCCAGGACTTAGAAGAACATGCTCAGACTCTGACTTTCAAATCTGGCTGCCGCGGAAGTGTTGTTATGCCGCAGGCAGTGGGGTGCACTGCTGTGAGGGTGCCTGTATCTCAGGCTGCTGCAGAAAGTGGGGCACAGGGGTGAGCTGAGGCTGATGTGCCAGCCCAGTCTTAGAGCCACCTGCCTCTCTCCTTGCTGTCTCTGGGTATTGTTTCTTGAGTCTTATTTCTCTGGATCTCAGTGAGGATCTGACAGTCCAAGGCTGACCAGGACTGAACTAGATCTTTTCCACCCCTCACCCCAGAGATTCCTTCCCTTTTAAAATAAACACAAGAACCAGCAGTACTATAGCTGGAAGTTCAGTGGTGAGAACATAAATAGGGACAGTTAATTCTCAGGTTTGCCTCATCTTACCAAGGGTCAGAGCAAAAAGAATGTGTTCTGCTGTCAGCTGTGATCCTCAGAGACTGCAAAACAGTCACATTACCCCAGTGCTGCAACATGAAGTGAACTTGAATTCAGCCATCCTGGAAAAGCAAATAGGAACTATTTTTATTGGTGGTGTTTCCTAATAAAGTTCCTCCTGTGAGTTCTTTGTTGACTTTTTTCCTTGCTTGATTGGTGTCCGAGTTCTCTGTGCTCATGGTGCAGCATGAAAAAAGGAATCCCTCCCTCAGGCACCAGGCTCAGCACTTGTACTGCAGCTGGCACTGCCTGGACCTCAGGCTGGGCTGTACGAGCTGCTGGGGCCACCGTGCTGGTGCTGCAGCAGTTTGCCTGTCCTGCTCCCCTTGCTGTGCTAACTACAGCAGTGACCACCCTGCAACTGGTGTGCACACCTACACCTACGGCCTTGCCTGCCCAAAGATGAAATTCTGCTCTATTTAGTCCTTGTGTCTTCTGCTATCACCTTCACTTACATCTGCGTTCCTCCTTTCTGGTCTTGAAATTGATTTTATGGGTGAGGAGACTGAACAGAGAAACATTTTTCTTAGCAGAAATTTGTGTTGGACTTTCTCCTCACTGCTGCATTTTTCTTTCTCTTTCTGCAGGGTTGTGTGGATGTTATTCATTAGTGCATACACTTGTCAGATTTGGGAACCAGACTTGGTCTGAATTGCTCCTGCTTGGTCTAAATTTCTGTTTGTAAATTTTGACATTGTTGGCTTTAAGAAACGTGAGTGGCTGGGAGAATGCTGCTTGGCAGTCACCAGCTTTGTGGTAGAAGCAGCAATAAAGAGCTGGACAAAGGCAGGTGTGAGATTGAGGGCTGGAGGGCAGCTTGGTGGTTATCCTGCTTGCTATTTCTTCAGCAACACAGGGAAACTGGTAATACAAATCTTGAAGTGGCTACTAGGAAGGAGAGAAATACAGCTAATGCTTGAATAGGGTCCGCATTCTGTACTGGCAGTGCTCAGAGGATGCTCTGTGCAGATCCTCCCTCAGTGTCCAGCATCAGTTCCCTTCTGAAACACCCTACCTAGCTCAAGTTGTAAATCTGCAATACTGCTTCATACACTGATACTTCTGCCCATTAAGAACATCTTAGTACAGCTGTAGATGAAGGCTTGACTATGTTGGCTTATCACCTGGACTGCCTTTGCTGCAGGGCAGGGGGCATGCCAGGGGTGTTTCAGCGACTCAGGTGTGGAGGGATCTATTTGAGGCAGAAGTAATTTTCTTCAGGTAATTTCTCAGATTTTTGAGGAAGAGTGACAAATTGTAGCAGACCTATTCTGAGTTTCCAGGTTTGCTCATCTTGGTGTATTAGGTTTGCAGGCTGCTTTGTCCTTTTGGGCTGAGTAGTTTTAATTCGTGCCCTGGACCAGGCTAGCACGGTGCAGCCTGACTGTGGGTGGAGATAGCTGCCAGAGGGGAACCAGGTTCTTTGCTCTTACCTCCTGCTGGATCTGGGATTGTCATGGAGTGTACTCCTGTACCTCCAGGAGATTTGTTTAGGCTAAATCACTCAGTGTGTGAGAGCTGGTGATGTGTCAGCGTGTTGATGAAAATGGGGAATGAAAAATGCAGCAGATGTGGCAAAAAGCGTACAAAAAGGGTCCTCTGCTTGGGGTGGAATTGCAGGGTGCAAATGTTCAGGCTAGTACTTTCCCAGCTCCTCTCAGAGCTTCAGTGCAGAGTGTTCAATCTCTCAGTTTTATTTCTCTTAAATGGTTCTTTAACTGGAGACTGCTCATTATAACGCTGTTTACAAGGACAGCGATGTCAAAGTCCCTCTAATTACCCCAAGACGAAGTGTCTCCTCTGCTTTTTTTCTGAGGAGATGAAAGCAATGTTCAAAGAGACCCACTTGGTACCGGAGCATTTTTCAAGGCAATCAACTTTTCCAAGCTCTTTTCCCCCCCGAGCAATCTAAATGCTAAATAGATCTTTAAAATAATTACCATATCTAACATGAGGAGCCATTTTCCCTGCAAACACCTGATGCTCATTAGCAACATTTAACGTGTCACACATCACCTCTGTTTACTCTAAACTTTCATGGCAGGAGTTTGTCAGATATTTGCAAGTACTGAGCTTATGTTAAAGAGTCTGAGAAAGCCTCTAGAGCACAAATCCTCTGTTCTGAGAGGGAGGAGGTCTGTGTATCTTCAAAACTCTTCCATTTCTCCCCTCCCGGTTTCATTTTGACCTTATTGAAAATAGTGCCAATGGACTGCACCAGCCTGGCACCAGTGTAAGCCAGGAACCCAAATCAGGGATGAGCTTAGCCCAGAGCAGCAGAGTTGCAGAAGAGTTGGCTTCTACCTGTCTTTGCAGCTTCTCTTAGCCAGGTTAGAACAGGATACAGCTGGGTCACTGGTGGGTACTTGCAGCATCCAAGAGCCCTTGGCAGGACCAGCAGCTGCCAGCACAGCTGGAGCCCCTTTGCCCAGAGACATCTGTAGCAGGTGCTGAACTATGAAGCCCCCAGGGCTGCCACAAGGCTTGTGCAGTGCCTTTCCCACCATGAGCAGAGTCCTGCTAGGGAAATCCATAGGAGGGGGCTGCTCGCTCACATGGCTGTCAGGAATCACTCCCACCCTTGTACAAGGCAGTGTATCAGAGCAGGAGCAGACTCTTTGGGAAACTGGGGTTTCTCAAGGTGGAGCTGTTCTTAGCCCTGCCTGCTAAAGCTGTTCTACTTTGGACTTCATGTGATTATAAAGCTTGGTTTGAACAAAGGGTCTAGGATTCTAGCCTAGTGGTTGAAGGGCTTTCAGTCTCTGGAGCAAGGCCTGAAGCCCAAGATTACTTCAGGAATTACTTTGCATTTTTATCTAGCAACTATTTAATTTCAAGCTCATAAACAGCCTTTGGAACAGTGCCTGGAATGAAAGACCTCCCTGTAACTACCCCAGCTGCTACTAGAAAACTATAATTACTTTCCCTCTGCAAGGTCATCCTCAGATATTCCATACCTAGGATTTCAAAAGACCCTCATCGTAAGACGTTCAATATTTTGTCCTCTGATCCCTCTTGCCAGCCTGGTGAGATAGATACAGCTTGGTGAGATAGAGAAAGCTTTGACTCTTGTCTTCCTATTGATTTGCAATAGCTGTGTTTGGAGGAGGCTTATCAAATCAAGCAAAATGGAAGAACACTTTGTTTATGAGTTCCCTTAGCACTTACTCACACAGGTGCTCTGTGCACAGCTGAAGCAGTGGCTCCTGAATTGTGGAGACTGAAATGTACCAATCTGATGTATATCCAGCTTTGTACAACAACTGAACAGAGACTTTTATAATTCCAAAAATCTAATGATCCAAAGGATTCAAGTCCCACCTTTGGATGTGGGCTTCTGGACACTATACATCATCTGGGGTGCAGCCTGGAAGAGTCTGAAATCATCTGACTTGGAGTGGTGTTTTGGCTAGGATGTCACAAATCCCCTTTAATGCACACTTCTTAAACTTCTTATTCAAATGTCTCATTTGAATAATGTGTGCTTCATTAACACAGGGGTTCTTATCCTGTAATATACTGCAAACAAGGCTGAAGGTCTCGAGTGAGGGGAGCTCACAGGACCCTTTCATGGGTGTGCTTTGCATGGTAATGCTTCAGCTGTGGCCTCTGTGAACTCAGAGCCTCCAGACACCATGTTCATTAATAAAAAAGGATGGTAAAATCTCAGAGGTTTTTTCTTGTGTTGTTCAGATGAAAAGCAGGCACTGCTGTTCAAATTCCTTCTGAATTAGTAACAAAACCTGACCCAGAGGACTGTGAGCATGTGTGAGAAGGGTTATCTGGGGTTCTCCCTCATACCCCAGGGTTCCTACCAGCTGATCTGTTCAATCACATCTTAATCTGACCATAATCCTAGCGAGTGAGTGAAAGGGAGCTTGCAGGAAAGGGCTGGTGCTCGCTGCAGTGATGAGTGACCAGGCAGATCCTGAAAGCTGTAAAAGGTTTTAAGGAGATCAATATTCCCTGTGTACTCATTTCTAATTGGGCTTTATTGCAGGTCTCTGATTCATGTAGTTCATTAAATGGACTCAGATGGAGTTTGTATAACTGAGTTTATACTCCTAGGGCATGGGATCAAAATAGCAGCAGCAAGCAATTGCCAAGGTCCCTAGAACTCATCTGGAGAAGTAATTGCAAGAGTGCTGAAGCATTAGACTTCAAAGAAATGCAGATGTGGCTAAATCAGTACTATTAATTACATTTAAGTTTGCAAGAAAAAGTTATCTGCCATGTTAAGGGTCACTTCAAAAACCACCCAGTGCCATGAAGTAAATATTTCAACTAATTTATTGCACCGCTTGCATTCTGAGGCAAGTATTTTCTGAGTTTCCATGAAGCCCGTGAGTAAACAGCTCCTAAACAGTAACTGTATCAGCTAGAGTTA
The DNA here is from genome assembly GCF_030490865.1 of Poecile atricapillus. Taxonomy (NCBI): domain Eukaryota; kingdom Metazoa; phylum Chordata; class Aves; order Passeriformes; family Paridae; genus Poecile; species Poecile atricapillus. The sequence continues at coordinate 147,583,576 of NC_081249.1, read as the reverse complement.
CCTCATTGAGGGTTCTCTCATTGTCAGGACACCATACCCAAAACATCACACTTGTGGAAACAAGGAGGAAAATATGGGAAAGTACATGGAAAAAGCTACTATCTTTCTACTTTAGGTCTGTATAAACCTTTCATCTTCCCTGTGGGAGATGTTTGCCAAGCAAACAAAAAAAAATCCAACAAAACCCCCCAAGAGCAGAGTTTCTCTGTGTATCTGGTCAGGTACAAGTGCCTCGAAACCCATTAACATGTTCCTGGCAATGACCTACACCGAGTGTCTGAGGAAAAACATAAGAACAGGACAGTTGCATGGTAGTCCCTCTCCCAAAACACTCTTAGGGCCCTCAATTACTTCTGATGTACTGCCACCCTGAGCCAGGGCTGTCATCCTTGCATTTAACAGCCATCAGGGATTTCTCCTCATAAATAGGTTTATCTAAATAAATCACAAGAGAGTATTTCGATTCTCTGAGGATCCTCTGCATTAACTAATTAGCACTACATATTGCTAGTTAGGGTGATTTTTTGGACACAGGTAGAGCAAAGGTAGGAGATTATCAGTTAGGTTGATGTGTGTGTGAGGAGGGTAAAGGAGGTCGTGTACCAAAGTGCTCCTCATTAAGATGCTCAGCTGGCACTGGGCTGGGGCCTGCATTTTACTCTCACATTCCCCCAGGAGCCAAAGGAGAGTCTGGGCAAGACACACAGGTAATTTTTTTCAATCTGGGCAAGACACACAGGTGTTTTTTTCAATCTGCATTATGTACCAAATACATTGAGGCTGGATCTCTATTCTCCCTGCAAGTAGGTTGGAGTGATGTCTAACTTCTAAAGACAGCATGCCTGGAGGTAGTCATGAATTTTCTATAGATACAGTTTAAACAGAGAAGTCAGATTTATGGAGCTTAACATGTGTTATTTGAGGTGTCTTTGGGGGTAGGTGGAGTCTGATAAAAATTCTGCTGGCTGCTATTCCCTCTTAAGAGGCATGTAGGGCTCTAAGTGGGCTGCTGAGGTGCCCTGTACCTGAGGAAAAGGGGGTCTGAGGAGTGAGACAGGCAGTGAAGCCGGCACACTGAGCAGAGAGCTGCCTAGGTTATACAACATGCTATCAAAATGTTTACTCCATTAATTATAAGATGGAGGGAGGTGCCTGTTTTCCTTGGACTTTTGAGAAGGGAAATACGTCCTGGAGCTATGGCTGACCTGATTTGGGTGCCTTTCTGCCAAGAAACAGAGAAACACAGTTAAATGTAGCCACTACTCTGCTTATTTCAGACAAGATTTGAGTTCCCTGGAATGTCTGAGGTGAGTGTCCTCATAAAGATCAAATACTTGGTTTTTCCCATGTGTTTCTTCTCAAGCTTTCTCGTTGAAGTTATTTAATTTTGTATGAATAATGAGTGCTTTTACTTGGACATGATAGAGGCAAGGAACAGAGGATGCACTGAGTAATCACCAAACAATTGTGTTGTAAAGACAAAAACAAAACATGCAATTTTAGGGGGCATTGAATTATTTATTCCTGGTTAAGACTAAAGCAATATCATTACCACAGTATGAAAGACTGGTAATCTTTATTTAGAGCTGCAGGTGCAGCTGGTGCCATGGTTATTTCATTAAAGTAGGTTCAAAGACAGCAAAACCTGTAGAAAACTGCTACCATTAGCAGGAGACAAACATAAATTAAATATAAATTGCAATTAAACTCACTTGGCACGGAATTTAGATGGATACTAATGAGCTGAGAAATGTGTTCAAGAAGACCAGTGCAAGCCAGGCAAGGAAAGCAGCACTGGTTTGACACTGGCTGAATTTCTAGAGACTGTGAGGATGGAGAAGAAAGAATTCTGGATTTGAAGAATGCACTTTGAACAGAAGATTTGAGCATTTCTTGCTATGTTCTGGCTTGGGCTTCTGTTGCATTCCTGTGGAATAGATGTACCAGCTAAGAATTCCCTCAGAGACCAAATTAATCTATTGAGAGATAAAGAAATTCCCCCCCCCGCCCCTCATTTCCTTCATGAAAAGAATCTGAAAATAGACACAGTTAAAAAAGAAATGTGAAACAGGGTTTTTGTTTAGTTCTGGCAGCACTGACTTTCCACTTCCCCTTGCAAGTCCATTACTTGATACTGCATGAAGATGCCTTTGACTCCAATGAGATTAGCAAGAGGTTGGTGTGGAAGCACAGGTGCAATTGCTTTTTTCTCCATTGCCATGCATGGCCTGCTTACCTTCCCCTGGCATTTTGCAATGTCTCTGAGCTTTCCCTAATACTACATCACAGATTTCTGATGCCTTTTTTATATATATATTTTTTTTTCTTTTACTTGAGGACTGGAAGGGTGTGGGGAGTATGGAGGGCTGCATCTGGTTAGCAAGTCTCATGACCTCTAGGGACTTAACTCTGTGACAAAGCATTATTCTCAGTGTCCCATGTGAACTTTCATTCAATATGAAGGGAATATGAGAATAAAATCAAATTTGACTGTTCTGCACTCTGTCTTTATCATTGGGAAGCAGCTGTACTTTCTGTAGCCTGGTGAATGCTACTCGTGTCACCCAAATCCACTCATGAATACATGATGGTCCACTGTTTTCAGCACTGTCCTCGATGGCCTGGGGAATACTGAGTTTGAGCAGCTGTAAACTGGTCAGAGCAGGGACTTCAGATTTCCCATTTGTCATGGCCTGGGATTTTTTAGTAGTGACTCCAGTGAGGATGATGATGGATAATTTAGGTTGGAAGAGAGGTCCAGAAGTCATCTAGTGAAATGCTGCTCAGAGTGGGTCTGATGGGTCTAACCAGATCAGTGCTGTGTCCTGTCAGGTCTTGAACGTCTCCAAGGATGGATGCTCCCCACCTCACAGGGCAGCAGGTTTGTGGTGTGTGTGTATGTGTGTGTAGCCCAGTGTCCATGGTAACTAAGAAGATAATTTAAATTTGGGAGCCTGTTTCCTGCACAGTTAATGAAGTGATGCAGAGGCAGCAATGAAATAGATGGAAGCATCAGTGCTTTAGAGATCTGGGCAACACAAGTGTTGGATTTAGTCAGTGGTAGAGCCCAGACACAACAGCCTTCAAGTACACTGGCAAATTTTTCACTTCTGTGGGTCTCGTTGACTTACCTGGCATAAACCCCAGGCAGGCAGCAGCTACAGAGTTCCAGAAGGTGTGTGTATGTCACTCATACACACAAGAGTCCACAGTAACAGTCTGGGCTGGGGACTGTGAGACACTGCAGGGGATGCAGCAGCAAATGACTCAGGTGTGTAGAGATTGGCAACAAAACCCTTGCTAATGCTCACCAGGAATGGCACCGAGCAGGCATATGCAGCGTGCAAGTTTTACTTGTGTGTCACTACAAACTCAGCACGAAGAGTTTGAATAAAACCTATGAATTGGAGCTATGCCCAACCTTCATCCAGATAGAATGCTCCTACAGGCATAGTTCAGCTTACAGTAATGAGAAAAGTAATTCTTACAATCTAATGTTTTCCTATGACAAATCAAGACAGGTTTTACTTGAATCCTTTTCAGACATAGTGAGGAAGAAGCATATATTAGTAGGTGATAATAAAGAGCTGCCTTGTACTATGTGAAGCTGAGCATCTCCGTTCTGTGTTTCAGTGGCAGATTCATCTCCCTGCTGTTTCCATGAATGGTACCTTGTAGTTGGGCAACACTGAGTAACACTACAGCAGACAATACACTCTGTAGAAAACCTGAGGGAATTGACTAGTATGACAGAGGCGCAAAATACTTTTCTATTTTAACCGATGTACTCTTGCTGATTGTCTATAGCTAATACAAATTATTTTTCATTTTACCTTGAAGTCAACACTTTTAGATGTCAAAAGCCAGTGGGTACGTAACATGAGTGGCTCAGAGGCTCACTGAGGCTGAGAATCTTTAGCCTCACCCACAGCCCATCTTCTGCCAGATAATTGCTAACTTAAACTCCCTGTCCCCCCTCAACCTATGATAATGGTAAAACAATTTGTTTCAATGCTCATCAGGGTCTAGAAAACACCAGTTTCATAGCAATTGAAAAAATAGGAAGTTTTAATTATTTTGGACTTGTAACCCAGTACCCTCAATTTTCTGTTTATTAGCTTTTTGATGGATTGAGTTTTCAGTGTTCCAGTGTTCCAATCAGACCCTTACCCAGTGAGGATTGCAAATATACATAACTGTTTATATACTCTAAAGTCAAGCAGCTGGAGCTTTCCTCTCTTCCCTCTGAGAGGAAGTCATCCTAAGAAGCATCCCTGCTTTCAGTGCATCATGAACCAGCACAAATTGCTTGGCATATGATAATGAGAGCCCAAGCAGCAACTTTGCAACTTACCCTTTCCTAATGCAAGTGAAAAAAAAATCTGTTAGTTCTTTCAACCTTAAAAGTACTGTAGGTAGTCAAGTCTCCTCTTGCTTTAAACAGATTTATTAGTTACTAAGGAAGATAACAAGGTGGTCTTGACTACTATTTTTTTCCTCTACTGTACATTGACAGTGGTAATAAGCACAAGTGATCAAGCAATAATGCTACTTTCCTGCTGTGCTTATAATGCATTGTGATGGACGTCAAGATTTCAGTCTATTTTAAAAGAACATGAAGATGGAAGCAATAGTAGATAAGTATTTTAACTACCCAGCCTATTTCACCCTCAGAGCAGGAATGCAAACTTGGTTTCGTTTTTTACAATTCTCCTTCAGCATACTGAAGGAGGCTGTAGAGTGGGATTCCTGTAAGAGTGATCCGGTGTCAAACACAATTCACATTCTAATCTTAGTGGGATTGCTCCCTGACCCAGTGCATTACTGACTGGCATGAGCTTGAATTGGTAGATAAATGGGTGTTTATATATACACACCAATTTATCTACCTTGTCTTTGTTCTCAAAGTACCATGTTTTGGGTTTTTTTAAGTTTAAATAATTTTTAAGTTTAAATAATTTAAATAAATTTTTGGGTTTTTTAAGTGATCAGCTGCTCTGCTTGTTGGTGCTGATTAGCAGTCCTGCTCTCCCCTTCCCCACAACACTCAGTATCCCTCTTGTACATAGTGTGAAATAGCATTATGCCTTTCAATAGCAGGGAACTGCTTCTTCAGCTCAGCCACCCAGCCACCTCACATAATTTCACCCTATTTGCTTAGTGAATAGCCTTGCCAAGAAATGAATTCTACCAGTCTGGTCATGCCTCAACTTGAAGTTCATGGCAGGCAGTCCAGAAGCGGTGGGAGGACTTCCCGAGTCTGTGATTAACAAAGAAGCAGCATGGCTCTTGGCTCCACAAGGCAAGCAGAAGTCAGGCAAGCACCTCAGTTCCTCTACAATCCTAGCAAATGGTTGATACAGCTCCTTGGTCTGAGGCTAGGCTTCCTTAATGGACTTGCTTTTAAAAAAATTAAGTATTTCCACACACTTTGAAATACTAGGTCTCTGGATTCCATTCTTAATCCCTGTTTTAAAATACTGTACCATTTTCCTTCAGAAGCAGCCAATATAATTTCCTTTGTCATTTACTCCCACACTGTAGCAGGCATGACCAGCACAATTACTTGGATCTATCCTTATGTAAGAGGCACCAGACAATTTGCTGCAGGCAAAGCGTGCATGAGATGGCAGATTCTTTTTTGACACACTTTCTGTAATCATACAATTTTTTTATGGCTTTACCTGCAAAATGCTGCTACTGAACCTTTTACAGTAGCCAAACTTGGGCAATTACCAATATCTTGCTATCGAAGTGCTGATGCCTCTGAGGACAAGTGCAACTGCAGAAGGTACTACATCCCTGCTGCCAGCTATTACTCAGTAGGAGAAAAGAGGCAAAGTGAAGTCACTTTTCACAGAAAAGAACAGCCTACATTGCTGGAGTGCCAGCCTACTAGCATGTAATAAGTTTCCAAGTGCTCATAACCCTCTTCACTAAATTTCTGAAGGCTCTACATGGTTAGTGGGAGACAACTTTCCAGATTCTTCTTTCTAGCTTGTTGCACATCAGATAGATACTGTAGCATTCCTTCTTCCTTTCAGTGTATTTTGTCAGCTGCTCAGCTAAGCAACAAATCCATTGTTTCACAGTTAATCAGGTAAAATGCACTGAAGGACTATGGAAAACAGCAGCTCAAGAACTATGCACTAGGTTTAACTAGTAGCTTATTTCAGAACAAGAAAAAAAAGGACTTGTAGCTGGGTGAAAATGGGGAAAAGAGATGATGCCCAAGTCCCTTCTCCTAAAGACCACACTCTTCTATCTGCAGAAGGCCAAATCTGGCTCCAGAGGTAGCCAGATTTATGAAGGTATGACAGGTGTATCAGGTATGAAAGGACCACTTACTTGCATTTTCCAATTCTGTGAAAACTTCAATTAGTGAAATTATCACAGCAGTTTGTATGTTTAAAAAACAAGTGAACTAACCTTTAACTTAAAGCTTGCAAACCATCTACTTTCCAAAGCACTAAAAAACGTACCTTCACAAAGTCCCTTTCAAAATGCAGAAAGGTTAATTACCACCTTCTTTAAAGTACCTTATTTTCTGCTCTAACATAAAAAAGTTGCATTTTGTACTTGTTTACTGGTTTGAGTTTGCACAGTTATTATAGTAGAGCCAAAATGAAGGAAGATGATTTTTTTCATGAGACCAAATGTAAGGTACCTCTGAAGGAAGAGCTGTGCTGTGCTTTAATGCCTGATACTAGAGATTCAGCATACTCCTTTGTGCTTTACACAGTAAGGAAGGAGACCACAATGCTGGTTTTCCTTAAATTGAAAGCAAGTCCACAGAATGATGTAAATGTTTATTTGGCTTCATTTAAAGACTGCAAAATTGCAACCATGAGAATACTGGAATTTTTACCAAAAAAAATAAATTTAAGTTAACCGAGGACATGTTAGGAGAGAACATGTTATTTTAGTAAGGGCTATTCAGGAGGATAAACTATAAAAGCTGTTTAAATAACACTGCTTGTATTAAATCTGAATATTATTCTAGGGGCAATAGTGATTTTTCCAAGTATTATTTCTGTGTCAAGCTGGATATAAAACTTACATGCCAAAGTATTTTCAGATTTAATAATCTTAAGTGTACTAATATATTTCTGACCTACTATGCTTTGAAAATCATTATTCATTACAAAGGAAGCATGTTTTGATGTTAGCAGATTGAATTTATTCCTGGTCACTATACATTGTAGAGCTAGTAGGCAGCTGTAGTTGTGCTAAAGTTTAACACCCTCACCCAGTTTCTTCCTAAGAATTTATATCCCTTCAGTAATTTGATTCCCAGTCTTCAGCAGCTATTACTTATCACTTAAGTAAAGCTATTTTCATTAAAGCTTTACTATAGACAGTCAGTTTACCTCAGATTCTTTTCAGCCAGTGCATTTGCTGTGCACTGATGTGTATTAGAGGTTAAGTGCACTGGAGAGAATTGCATTCCTCTGTCAATCCCAGAACTGCTCTTGCTTGAATGTTGTCTGTACAGTCTGTTCCTATAGTAAGCAAACTCTAAAGGCACAGAGTAACAAATCAGCCTTTCTTTTCCATCTGCTCTATTTTTTTGTCTGATGTGTCCCCCCAATCCAAATCTTTTCAGTACAGCAAAATTACAAAAACATCAGTATTTAAGATAGATGGGGACAGATATCATTTACAGTGTGGGCAAACAGTTAAGTCTTTATCTTCTGTAAAGAGAAAATGAAGTTTGGGGAGGATTTTCATAGGAACAATCTATTGCCTATTCCATTCTTGGAGGAAAATTGTTAGCAGACTAAATCAAGGGGCTTGTGATCTTCAGCCCACTCTTTTCCATCACCAATCCCAGAGCAGACACACCTATATACAAGTGCCTGGTAGAGAGATCAGCTGTGCAGTGCAAGAGGTTTGCTATATTTCCCAGATGCCCAGGGAGAACAGTACCAAGACTAAGACAGAATTTGAACTGTGCTGTAATACAGGAAACAACTGTTGGTTCAGTCCACATGACCTTTCAAGCCCTACCCCTTGGATAACAGGGAAAAAAAGATTTGTGTTTTTTTGGCAGGAACCACAAAATTCAGTACTCAGATTTAACTAAAGGGTAAGTTTTTATTTCCCATTAAGACATCTCAAAGACATAACTGAATGTTAAAAACCCACAGAGGGGCACATACAGCAAATGTGGTGAAGTACAATGTGAATAGCCCCAGGGGTTCAAATAAGGTAGGACCATTAGCAAACTGGAGGAAAAAAAATGAAAACTCTGCTGAAGATGTTGTACTTTCTTCTCCATTTACACTGAAAAACAAGTCAAATCCAACAAAATCCTTGTATCTCTAAAAAGACAGTCAGTCCTGGCTCATGAGTTTCTCAAGATGGCAACAGGATGACTATAATACAAAACGCTCACTACTACACTCTGTACACACCTGTTGTCCAAACCCTCCCCAAACCCACGTAGCGATGGAGCCCCCATTATTTGCTTGCTTGCTGGGCCTGCCTGCGGAGGAGGACATAGATCTTCTCCTTTATCCAGTCTTTGTTGTACGGTTGGTATGTCTGAGTATCAGCACGGTAACTGCAGAGGAAACAAGGAAAAAATGCCAGTCTGCTCTGTACTACATTTACCAGAACTGCACAGTTAACCGTCCTCAAGTGTATGAGGCAGAAAGTGGTGTACAGACGATACCAGAAATAGGTGGGAACTGCCACTTACCAAATGGATTTATCCTGCTGTCCAAAAAACAGTTGTCCAGAAAATCAGTCTGAGCCTGACACAAAACTAGATGCTCCAAGCACTACTGAGTGACTGGATCACAGTCTGTTCACATTTTAAATTCATGCATTTAATTACTTAAGGGAGACAACAAGTAGAGAATCTTGGTATTCTAGAGCTCAGCCTGCAGAATAGTTCCACCAGGAAACAGTCTAATATGCCTTAAGGAGTCAAATTTTCTTCAACATTACTTCAAGGATTTAAGTTTTCAAGTGTTCAACTTCTGTGTGGAATTTTTTTGAAAATTATTAAGATCAAGTTTTTCCAGGAGCAAAGGCAGACTCACAGATGGATGACAAAGGACTCTGCCAGTTGGCACTGAGGGCAAGCTTACATCTAACAAGGATACTTCATAAAAAGCAAACTGAAAACAAGAACCTACAGATGCATTTTCTTTGCTACTCAAGGATAATTGGTAAAAGCAGTTCACTAGCAAGGGGCAGAGAATTCAGTTACTCAGAGCATGCTGAATTAAAACAGAACGAGACTGAAAAATGAAAACAATCTGAGTGAAGTTCTGTGTAGGCTCATGTCCTCCTTTCTCTGTCAGGCATTAAAGCTGAATATTTTGTTCATGAGGATGGTACTTTCAGTGAATGGTTCAAGAACTACTGAGGTCCTCATCAGTCTTTAAATCTTAGTATACTTTTATTTCTGATCAGATAAAAAGAGTGAGATGGTCAGTGGTAGGAAGCTCAGTAAAAATCCCATATTAATTAATTCCAGAACAATTTATAGCTCTTACTTAAGGAAAAAAAACCTAAGATGTTGTTTCTAAGTCTTACTATTTAAACCCCAGCATGACTGGATCAAGGCCAAAGAGCTTCAGTATATGTTCATACAGCAGTAGTTCTAGTGCAATGTAAGAAATGCTTTTTTCAGGAAACGTTACTGATTTCTACCCTCCATCCCCAAATCCTTTCATAATGCTACACAGCAAGAGCAGATATCAAGTACTTCAGGAATTTCCACGAACACAAGACACACCTAGTGCTGTGTGCCATCTGGTGGAAAACTGTAAGCTGCAGCAGAATTTGGCACGACACTGATTTCAGAAGCCTAATTAAGAAAGGCACAAGATTATCTTAGAAAATAGGTGCTACCTCCTAAAACAAGAGGCTAGTTTCAGTCTGTTACATGAACTTTCATCTTGATCAAAACAAACTTTTGGCTGCAATGCACTTCTGTAGCCTTTTGCCCTACCACAAGTACTGTACTCAGCTGAAAAAAATTCTGTAACCATTCTGCTTCTTGAGGAACTGGACCAGCAGCACAAAGGCAAATTTAAACAGGTTCTAGTAGTAATAAAATGGTAGTAATAAAATAGCTGTATTGAACTGTTGGATTTCAGTCAGCTTCAATGTGAGTAAAATCCAAGTGGAACTGTTAGGTTCTAAACCTTCTTTAGAGGTACCTTGTATCTAATTGGACCTTACAGTTAATTAGATCTAATTACCTTGCAGTTAATTGGACTGGCCAACTTGCTAGGGCAGCTGCAATACTGCTGCACTACAGTTACTGCTAAAACCACATAAAACAGCATTCTGTTAAACTCACACAAAAAAGTTTAGAGAGAAGACTTCTGACTTTCCTAAGTCATTGAAACGGCCTTGTACAACTGAACTTACACAAGACAGCTGAGGTCTGCCAAGTCATCAATGAAGTCAAACAACTGGCTGATATCATATGTAATGGATGGACTGTTGGGATTCATTCTCTTCAGATGCTCCTCATACATTTTACAGACTCCTACAGAGAAACAAGATTAACAATGCAATATTAAAAAACTGTATTAGCTGAAACTTCTTCAGCTCTTAATCCACAAATAAAAGTTTAGAGATTACCACCATAAAAACAATCAAATTTTCTAGAGCTGAAGTTCTTTTGTTCCTAGCAATTTGCATTGAAACATAGTATCATAAAATCGGTAAGATGTATGGAAAGAGAAGTTTTCATCATCTAGGGGAAAAAGTTTTAGTTCTGTCAAATATGTAACTTTCCATGCAGTAAGCTCCAACAGACATCTGGAACTGCCTCTAGTAATTCTATGACAGCAATTAGAACATTTATTCCTACTGCACAAACACCTGAGAAACAGAAGAACTCATACAAGAGTCAAACAGGGTATTGAGGTAAGAGTGGCAGCACAAACCTGTACATACAGTTAAGGCACTTTTATTTATTGAAACTACTCCACTAGTAATTCAGATACCTTTGAGAAGAATGTAATATTAAAATGAGCACACAGACTTTACATGTTCTTTGCTGTATTTTTGTTCACCTCACAAAACCTCCTGCAGGATTAATGTTAAATGAACTACAGCTCTAATACTTCCTTCGTCTTTCCATGCTCATTATGTGTATCAAAGTTTCGCAGGATCTTTACTCTGGCACATGTGCCATGAGACTGCAAATTATATATCAATTGTACACAATCCTTTATTTAATATATTATTTCCAGTAGCAATCTTTGCCTTACATTGCAAAGAAAAGAATAGTGAGAATTAAGTGCTTATCCTGCAATGAAATGCATTGAAACAAGTCTGCTGCATGGGCCCAGAAAGAATATTGTCTACTCTCCCAAACTGAATGTGGTTTTATCTCTAGTTAAATCAAAACCAGACAATTAATAGAAAAAGGAAGTTTTAGAAACAAATAATAACTACTTTACAGGTTGTTAGAACATTGGTAAGCTAAAAGCAGGAGGGGTTTTTTTATGAATTACCTTTGAAAAACATGAAGAGCAACTTACTTTCTTATTAAGTTTGTGAATATGTCAAAAATAGAATTTTAACAACGATTTTTAACTCCCATGTCTGCATCCACCCACCTTCCATGCACTCATTCACTGATTCATAATCAGCATATGTTCTGCCTTCTGGCCTCTTGGTAGGCTGGACAAGTAGAATTGTGTGAGACTGGAAAACAAAACAAACACAAAAATACAGGTTACTTGCACACTTTGAATGATTTTTGTTTGAAAGAAGGAATAAAAAGAAGCATAACAGTAAAATATAAGACTAACAATCAAGGACAGACATTTTCCACACAGCATTTACTATTTATAATTTATAATAATGTTAATAAGTTTTGTTTCCAACAAGTCCTATCAATCCTTATGGAATTTTAAAATGTGTAAAATCACCAGTAAAGCAACTAAGTGTTGAAAAAAAATACCACAGAAATAGTTTTTATTTAGACAGACAAGCAAATCAATAAAGTCAATGTATAAGAGCTGTAGCATTAGTGCATTTACTTATTTTATTCCAAATGCAAGCTGTTAGTAAAATTTTCAATGCCCCAATTAAAGAGCGAAGAGGGAATCCAACTTAACCTGAAAGATTTTAACAGAAATGGCTATATTGAGTTATCCATTTCACTTCAAGGGAACACCAATGATAGAATAAATCTCCGCTTATCACTCAAGATTATTTCTTGCAAAACAGATGTACTGGTTTTTCACACTTCAATGAGTTTACTTAAACAGTAATTATGGCACAGAAAACTGTTCCAAATGTTGGAGTCCATAAGCTTGTTCATCCGCAGGGAAGGCTTAGATGATTGTACACTCTGTGGCTTCCATTATTTCCATAACATTTTTCACTTGGCTAGAACAAGTAATTTGAGCAAAGAAGCAAGATTTTTAAAGTGTACACAATCTGTGATCTAATTAACAGGTTGCATACCACAGAAAGTTTGCAAGCATGCTGCAAATGGCCGTTTCCAGTGCTGCTGACTGGATCCAACATTTTCAGTGCTAATATATGAGGTGAGCACACAACACAGAGGCAACTGCAGGGTAAGACATTATTTGGCTTAGATTAATCAGCAGCTGACAGAAAAATCCTGACCCATACTTTGGAAATCAATGAAGACTGCAGTTCAGTGCTCATGAAAGGCAGTGACAGAAAATAGAAATGGCAACGGTTAGGATTTACAGGGAAAAAAAAAAAATTATCCCATAACTGACAGTGTTCCCATCCTTGGAATGTAGTTTTCAGTTCTTTAAATTGTCTCAAGACATCAGTATCAGATTCTGAGAAGTTTAGGAAAATGTTACATAGAGAAAAAGAAGGAGATTTTCCTTAATCAGAAATGGAAAAAAGGGGAACTCTGAGCTGCACACTGTAACAACAAAAATCATACAAGGGAGAGTAGATCATTTAAATCCACTTTAATGTATGCCAGAAGATGACTGATTTGAAGGGAATTACCCAAGGGGAGCTGGTATCTGGCTGTTCCTAAGTGCATTGTACTTGAACAGGCATGTCTTAGCAGGGAGTCCAAATGACTGCCAAAGATTATCATAAAATAATTTTTCCAGCACTATCATTTTAATTAGATGGTCACTGAGGAGCGCTAAATGAATGCTTAAATTTGGAAATTATCCAAATAATCAGATTATAGAAAAATCAGTGAGCCAGACATGTAAGCCAATTCTTTCAGAACTTCATAGCACAAATCATTTGGGCTTCTGACTTTAAGCCATTTATCACTTCAGACACTATACAATATCCATGTCAGATACTGGCCCAGAAAAATATTAAAATTAATGCCACTGGATCACGTGTATTGTAGAATTAATGCTTTTCAAACATTTCTTTGGTAACTTGACATTATTTTACTTTAAAGGAAAATTTGATTTGATAAAATTGCTGGTCCTGTCCTACCACATAGGTACAAAAAAATGCCACATTCAGAAGCCTGGAGGAAGTCTCCTCCAACTATTATTACCTGCCCTGTATGCCTACATGACAAAACCAAAACAAGAGCCATAAAACGTTCTGCATTAGCACCAGGCTACCTAGAGAAGCCCAATATGGACCTTTTTTATTATTATGGTGCAGATATTGAATTTCTTTGCATTTGCCTTAAAAGCACGGTTGTACTGGCTGCTTTTAAGCAGGACACGGAATGAGACGTCACATGGTTTATAATATACCAATTTTGAACTTCTAGAGAGCACTTTAGAAATTGCTCCTGTTACTATACGCAGAACCCTGTAAAACTGGTTAAGGCAGTGCCAAGAACCAAACCAGCAGGACTTAAAAGCTATGCAACATCTGGCCAAAGAGGCTTCCATCAAATGTAGTGTATTTGACAATAAGGCGGGGAAGGAAAAAAAAAAAAAAAAAGCAAGAAAAAAAAGGAGCCGAAAAAAGAAAAGTGGAAGACAGACACATATTGTAAGGGTAAGATGTGCAGTGATGCAAACACCAGCCAGTAGCATACTGCACGCACCTAAATGCCAGGCTAAAAAAGTGGTCTAAGGACCACCTTTCACTTTGGCCAACAGGGATAGGGCTTGAGGCTGCTCATCATGGCCGAAACCAACCGCACTGGAGCAAGCACCAGGCAGATCTGAAACTTCGCTGCAGACCGACAAGCAGCTGTCCTCCCACCGCACGGCAACAACCTGCTTCAGCACATCTTAATTTATTAGATGAAAGCAACAAACCACAATGAGAGGGAGGCCTTTGAGCTTCAGCGTGCCATCCCCAGAGCCCACCAACGCAAGCTCCCGCCTTTCCCTCCTCCGAGCAGAGGGGAGGAGCAGGGAAAGCAGCATGGAAAGCGCAAATCAGCCATTTAAGGCCGGCTCGTTCGACGGGCGAGGCTCGCGGGAAAGCGCTGCGCTTCCAGCAGCGCCCCGAGACGGGGCCGAAGCCGCCGGGGCAGAGGGGCGAGAGAGTCCAGCGAGCCGCTCCCCGAGCGCCGCCGCCTTTGTGCCCCCGCCCCGTACGGCCCTGCCCCGCCAAAACGTGCTGCCGCCCGCCCGGGCCCGCACCACCGGCCGCGGCCTTCCCGCCCGCAGTGACCGGGGAACAGGGAGAGGAGGGCAAGGGAAGGCTGCCCTGGCGGGCGCGGTGTACGCAAAGCCCGGCCATCCCGTCCCGTTCTCACCATGGCGGCTCCGCTCCTTCAGCACCGGCGGGCAGAAGTGGCGCGCGGCGATCCCCCACAGGCCTCCGCGCCCGCCGGAAGCGCCGCCGCGCCAACGGCCGCCACCATAGAGCCGCTCGCGCCAGAGCGCCGCGCGCAGGCGCCCGCGGGGCCGGCGGCCAGGCTGGCGGGGGCGGGGCGCGGCCGCCGCCATCTTTGGTGAGGGAGTCGCTGGTGGCCCACGGCGGGCTGAGGTCCCGCCCGCCATCTTGGAGTCGGGCAGCGAGCGGGGCGGGGCGGGCGCGGCCCGTCCCGGAAGGGGAAGCGCTGAGGTGCCACTTGGCCGCCGGGGCAGCGGCCGTGGGTGCGGGGTGGCAGCGCTGGTCCCGCAGGGTTCCCTCGGCCCCGTCTGAGGCTGCCTCGCCGTGAGGAGCCGCCTGCATAGTCGCTGTTCCCCAGCCCTCTCTCCCGCCTCCCCTGGGAGCAGCGCGGTGCGGGTTAAAGTTCCCCCGCCTCAGGTGAGGGCCGGGCCCGCCAGCCGGTGGCCGAGCCGCTCCCGCCCCCTGGCCGCGCAGCCCCGGCTGGGGGCCGGGCCGGCCGCTGCCGCCGGGCGAGAGAGACATGGCTGAAAGCCTCTCCTGGGAGCTCGGCGTCTGCACGGGTTAAGGCGTGCGGTGCGGAGAGGTGGAAAAGTTGCTGTTGGATTTCACTTCAAAGGACCGGACAGAAAGCGGCGAAATGGATGACTTCCCCTCCATCTGCCTACTGTCCCTGGCCATGCTCGTCGCCTGCTATGTGGCAGGAATTATACCCTTGGCAGTTAATTTTTCCGAGGTAAGACAGCTCCGCCAAACTGCTCGTTGGCTGCTAAAGGAGAAACCAGAGAGATATTCCACTGGGAGTTGGTGCCGTCCCCTTGCAATACGGCAATACCGTTAAGGATGAAGCTTTATCTTTAAAATCTATGGATGCAATATTAATTTTCATTCAAAACTGTGTAAAAAGATGCTTGTTTCACAGCGACCAGTTAAACTTATCGGATTTGAGTCAGGTCTGTGCTACAGGTGAAGCGAAGTCTCAGCACGTAATGTAAGGATATGAATAAGCATGGTTATTCTTAGAAGCTTGTGTAAGAAATTGCTGAAGTCGGTGATTATCTCTTACGTGCCTGTGGGCTACTCAAGTTAAGGCTTTTAAAAGCAATTCCTGGAATATTCTTGGAAAAACTTTGATTCACAATTTTACTCACGGCTTGCACTGTTGAAAATTAAGCTGTAGCTTTTTGATTACTATAGAAATTCAAGTTAATGCCCCGTGTAACTCAAGGCATTCTTTTGGAAAAATATCTTGATGAAATAAGGTACTATTAAAGGAGACGGAGACTTTCATAGATTGGCTAAGTTCCCAGACAGTACAGGAGTTCCTGATTAGACATATTTGTGTGCTTCTAAGAAATATAAATTGCTGAGGCGATGAGTCTGAGTGCTGCTTGCACCTGTCCTTTGGTCCCATCATTACTAGGAGGCTTCGGGAGCAGTAGAATCCTGAGCAGCATGGAAGGAAAGACTGTTTGTTTTAGGAAAAGTACAGCTCAGCTAAATGAATTGAAACCTAACAGTGTATTTGGGCGTATTCACATAAATATCAGCAGAGTTCTGTTTTACTAGTGCTTCATGGGATGCTTTGGTGGACCTTACCTTATGTGTCTTCAGTGTTGTTGCTTCCACTGTCTTGCTCTTCAAAACTCACGTCTGCCCTGAAGCCCACTGAGGCTTTTCTTGCAGGTTGAGAGCACTGCCTTGTCTGCTAATAATGTCTCTTTTTAAATTTAATTTTACATTTCGTCATGTATGTGCTTAATAGTCACCTGTTAACTCTTATATTCAGTGATGTTTGAAGTTAAGATTCTTGATCTGTCTCTGTGTTTTCTTTGTGTAGTTGAATTAGTGGTCTCCTAAACCTTTCAGGCTTCTAGCACCTGCAAGAATACAGATCTGTTGTGGATCCAAAACTGCCTAAGCAGTAATCATGTACTTAATTAGCCTTTTGTGTGTGTGGTATTTTATCATCAGTATGCAATGCGCAGTCAAATTTATTGTGGTATCTTAAGCGCTCAGAAATTCTTGACTCGGTTTTACACTTGATTTAAATCTTAGATATTTTTAAGGGTTTTGCATACAGTGCTGGTTTAAAAGAGCGTAATATCTCTGCACATGAGGTACAAGTCCTAACTAATCCTGGAAGTATCTGATTGGAAGTTATAATTGTTTTGTTTAAAATTATTGCTTAGGATTCTGCAACAAAGACAATTTCAAACTGAAATGACTGGACAGTCCATTTTACAGTTTGCAAAAAGTTTTGCAGGTAGCCAAAGTGAGTAAAAATGCCTCTTCCCACTGGCCATTTGTAATGGTTCAATTGAAAACAAAAGTAAATGCTGTGCATAATATACCCCAGATGCTAGAGAACAAAATTAATCATTAGTGTTAATACATTCCTTCAGATTATTTTTTTTCCATGGAATTTATTATTTGTGTTCTGATCTCATACTGTGTTCTGTTGTTTCAATTAGATTAGGATATTCTTGAAAGTATAAAACTCTGGGAAGGCCAAGTATGACTAAACATGAATAAGGTACCAACTGAGAAGAGTTTTGCCATAGTTCTGTGTGCAGAGGTACTCTTTCACTTTAATCCTAATTTACAGGACTCTGTTGGTCTAATTTCGGGCTGGAAACAGCACTCTACCAGTTCTGAGGCTATCTCTTAAACTGTAGTCTAAATGGGACAAAAAAAAATTGTAGCAGTTTGAATGTTTTGGTGGTGTAACAGAGGCAGGAACAGGAGCCGCTTCCTCCTGAAAGTACGTGTGTGTTTTTGATAGGTCTGAGTAAGAGTTTCAATGTCATACAGACTTAAAAAATATTAAGCAGTGGAACAGTTTGCTAATTTGAGGAATTTGAGATTTTTCCCATGGAGTTTTATCACTGCTTACTGTGTTGCTCTTGTTTTTTACATGCAAATATGTTTACCAGAAATGGTTTGATTTCTTGGATAAAGCTGTATTCCTTTTGCCTATCTGTGTAGGCTGTTCTTATTAAATTTCTGTATTCACCACACATAACTGTTTTGTACTGAAGAGGAGACGGTGATTTACCTTGAAAGGATAACTTGTTAGTGTGTATTCTTCTCATTGCTCTTTAAAACTCACAGGTGCCCAAGTAAAGGAAAGCTATACTATGTATTTGCAGTTTTAATAAATCAGTATTACTTCTGACACTTTCCTCTGTGTTTATGTGCGCATGCATAAATACTATAGTGTTGCAGATAAAAACAATTGGTTTTTCCTTGTATGGTATTCTTGCAGAATTGCTTTATGAACAGCAGATGTTGAAAATTTATTTTCTCATATAGATTGCCACTGTATGACAATTTACCAAGTACAATTATTGTATATGCTAGTATACAGTGCATGTTTGTGGGAACTTGACACTTGTTTTCATCTCTTGCATATTGCTGTTTGAGTTTTCCCCAGTAATGCTGCAGTTTTTCCCTTTTGGTCACATTTGGCTTGCTTTCAGGAGCTGGTTGTGCATCTCCCTAGTGCCTCCTGCTTCTGTGCAAGTGTTGCAAGTGTTGGTGAGACTGAAAAATTTGTGTCCAAATTACAACACATGAAGGAGAATGGATGGCATAATAATGATAAGCAATAAGTGGTTTCCTGCTATTCAAATGTTGACCTCTGTCTCTAGGTCCTCAGTAGTTAAGATCAGTGTTTTGGTAACACTCATTGAACATGGAAGATGATGATGGTTCTGCCTCTAAATGCAGGCTGTACAATTATGTTAGGAGGATCTAAATTCCCATGGTTGCGACATGTTATGTGATAGGGGTTCTTACAGAAATTATGAGTAATGGCCTCTGCAAACTGTCATATTATGTAATTGGATTTTAGTACGTGGCTTTGACTTTAGCCTGTCATTGTAGTCACAAGGAAGTTAATTGGTGAATTTATTGGTGAAACAGAATGTAATTAGTGTGGGAGAAAGATACCTCTAAGCTTTCTGCCCCAAACTAGAATATAACTAGGGAGGTAACTCTAATAGTAGCAAGTACTGAAAAATTATATGTGATTTAAATTTTTGTTATAGAAACTCTTACAAAAATATGAATAAAACTATTATTCTTTTCTATAAAAACATTAGGTTTATTTATTGTTGTTAAGGTTTAACTGCAAATTTTCAATATTTATGTAACAAATAACCCCCTTCCCCAACCTCTGTTAATAAGGGAGAGTAAAGAAAGCATTTTCATTCTTAAAGATGATACTTTTGTACTTACTTGCAGGAGAGATTGAAGTTGGTGACTGTTCTGGGTGCTGGGCTGCTGTGTGGAACTGCCTTGGCTGTCATTGTGCCAGAAGGAGTACATGCACTTTATGAAGACATTTTGGAGGGTAAGAACCAAGCCCAGACAACCTCGTTCGAGAAAACTTAGATCATGGTGTGTTACCATATACTGAGGCTTCTTCTTAGGGTTTTTAACATGAGGTTGATGGAAGAGCAGCATGACACAAAGCTGGCATACCATAGGCATATTGCACATGGAGGGATATGATCAGACTGCAGATTGAGGACTCTTGCTGAGTTATCCGGTCATTTGTGGGTCTGGATACTGTACTGTTCATGGAATAACAGCCATTTATGGCAGGTCATGTGTAGTGTTTCTTACTCTAGGGAGAGCTTAACTTCCACTGGAACTTCAAAGGAAGTGTAAGAGTGCCTTTGGCAGAGAATGAAATTATGGAGTATTTGCTGCTTCTCTTTGTAGATTGCTTCTCATTAAAGCAATTGCAGGAGGTGTTTTACAAGTCTTTGTCCCTGCCCTAATGAGAATTTCCTCCAAAGCTGAAAAGCATCTTGGAATTAATATACTTAGCTGAAAATTATGGTTATGTAGGGCTAATTTACAGAGTAGCAGGCATTTCTTCCTGCATGGTGGTATACATTACACATCTAAGTCTCTGTGTTCAAGAATCCAGTTCTAGTCTGCTGTCACTGTCTTAACCACCTCATCATCTCTAATGAAGAGCTCAAAGTGAGCAGAGATTGTCTTGCAGGGATGTTTCTGTATAGCCAAAAGCCTTAACAGAGCTCAGTTTCAGGTTCTGACATTGTTTTAAATAGCCAGGGCTCATCACCTCTGTTTGGAGTGCCAGTTAAATTTTGCTTTTGCTTGGAGACTTGTGCTATTAGATGACCATTGCATGTATGAGATTTTTCCAGTATGCTAGAATGAAAACTTTGAAGGTAAATGGCAATGGTTTACTGATTGCAGGGGAAAGCACTATAAAGTTGAGGTTTTGGAGAACCTTGCAAGCATCTGGTGCTTGCTAATCTGGGATTGAGAGGTAACTGTAATCCTTTGCTTTTCCTGTACTCTACTGGGTTTTGTGTTTCTAAACTTTTAAATGTCATTTTAGTAATATGCTTTGATGTATACTGTTTTAGCTTCCACTAAATTTATGTTGTTCTGCTTAGATTTAGAATAAGTAGAAGATAATACATAAAATCATCCTTTATCAAGAAGTGAAAGAAGCTCTGATTATGCTTTTATACTGTACTATAATTTATGCACTCTGATGTCGGATGTCTCTAATGAGCTGTAGTTGTGGGTTTGCTCTCCATTCAATTTTAATTTTGAGTAGACCGATTTTCTCTTGTAATGGTACAGTTAGCAGTGAATACAATTGCTGTGAAAATTTGTGGGGTTTAATACTTTTTCACTAAATGGGGCACACAGTTCATGTGTGACTCGACTGTAGAGCTGTGTGAGCTATAACTTTGTTTAGTACATGGCAAAAAAAGACACTTCACAATACTGCAGTAGTAATAGCAGAATCATTTATCTAGGAAAAAAGAATTTGTCTGTGACTGGCTTCAGACTTAATGTCTTACAGTATTGTGTCTAACAACAGTCTATCTGAATTTTTTTTTATATTGCAAAGGGGCAGAATTAATGGGTATTATAGACTTAACTCCAAAAATTATTTGTAATATTTTTCTTAGAAAAGTAGGATGTTCAAAATTAAATTTAAGACTATGAGAACAGCTTCCTCTTTTTCAAGTTCACCTATTTACATAATTAAACCTAGAAAGGTGCAACTAAGGGAAATGTTGAGGTATATTCATGTAAGTGGAAAAACAAAAAGAGAAATCTTTCTTTTCCCTCTTTCAGGTGTAGCTTAACTCTGACTGGTTGCTTGCTAGTAAGCATTTTGGTGTTTTCCATTGATACAAAAGTAATTTACTATTACATCTGTATTTACTCACAGGCCATGGAATAAGTAACTGATTTTCAACCTTGTAGGCTGAGAGCAAATAGCATATCATGGCTTGGATTATTCTTTGATCATAAACCTGTGTATCTGTGTAGTGAAACCTTGGTTTGGGTACTATCAGCAAATAAAATTAATTTGCTGACTTCAGTCCTTTGTTTTAACTGCTGAAACTGTGTAACCGCTGTCAGAAAGACTGTCCTGAGTTACACAGTTTTATGTCTTGAAATGATCTGAAGCAAAGTCAGCCTCATAATACAGATGGCAAAAATCTTGTGTGGTCCAAAGTAATTTTATTGATCAATCTTGTTCAGCAAAGATATGTTTGAAATCTTTGCTACCAAGCTTATTCTGATGTGCTTTGACTGTAGTAATGACATTGTCATGTTTTGTACCGTGGGATGAACATATACTTGTCTCATCCAAGAGGATGTAAAAATATTCCAGCAATTTGATGACTTGCTGGAGTAAGTCAAGATCTTCTTACATGTTTTTAAAGCTTCTGAAGAGTAGTTGACATCCAAAAGACCTTCTAAAAATGGAAAAAACCATGGACAAGCTTTAATGGCTTGTGTAGGGAAAGGAAATCACATACCATTCATCCCCAGGGCTTGGACTGTGGCTTTTTGGGATGGTACTGACATTTGTAGGTCCATGTGCTTGACTTAACTATTATTGTAGTCTGTATCAATGGAGTGTATCAATACTAGCTTGTTTATATCTCAGCATCAGTTAATCTTCTTAAAGATGGCATTAAATATGTTAGTGGATGGAACCTATTTTGTCTCCTTATCCTGTATTTTCTCACTTGAGTGAAGATAATGAAGTAACTGCTTGACAGTATTTCTAAATATTGACAAAACTGGCAACTTCAGTTAAAAAAGGAATTATACAGCAATTTTTGTGAATTAATTTGTATTTAAAATGCAACCTGGCTTATAACATATTGATGCTTTCTTTGCTTTTCCATGCTGAAGATGTATGAGGAGAAACCAACCAGGCTTTGCTAAGAACATTGTCTAAGACCTTAAACAAGGACTTGTGTGTATTGTCCAGGAAAGTGTGAGGGAGGCTTTTGGCAGAGGAGGAGGGAAGTGACTATGTCATGTTTAGTCTCGTGTCTCCTGATGTGTTTGCCTGCGTGTCACAGGAAAGCATCACCCAGCCAGCGAGATGCAGCACGTGATGGAGTCTGAGAAGGTAGCGAAAATCCCAGCGGTACATGAGCATGGCCACGACCATTCCAGGTTACACGCCTACATTGGTGTGTCCCTTGTCCTCGGCTTTGTCTTCATGCTGTTGGTGGATCAGATAGGCAGCTCTCATGTGCACTCTACAGATGGTAAGTAAAGATTCATGTCAATTAGACTTGCTAATTAGTCTTAATTAACGAGTTGCAATTTGTATTTTTTTTTAATGCTACGAGGATTTAATTTGTCCAGTCATGTCCGGAGTTTCAGTAGGTACTTTAAAAACATAAACCAAGGTCCATGTGAAATGTTTGTGCTGGAAATCTATCTCAAAATTCACCATAACTTGAGAGCTTACCTCAGTAGCATGTATGAGCACGTGTGGTGTGGGGGTGAAGGGTGACTTGACACTTGAGGTATTGTCTGTTTTACAGTATCACCCATAGGGGATTTCTTTGGCTTTCCAAAATGCTTGAGGTTAGTCTTACATTGGTTTGTTTTTCCTACTTAATTGTCATATATGTAGGTAAAATTTGCAAAGAACGGCAAGTTACCGTAAGTAAGATGGCAGAAATGATTACATGTAAGCGCTGGTATTTTAACTGCATAGCTGGACCTCCCACACTAGTCTAGAGCCTCACATACTTCAGAATCCTTTTTGCTTTCTGTAAAGATTTGTCAGCTTCTTGCAAGACTCTAAAAATGCCTACAGTTTCCTTTGTTTCCTGCCTATGACTTCATGCTCAAAGTGTAGCTTGAAATGCATCAAAGGTGTTCTGTTGTTTGAAAAGGTATTTTATTGCCTTTGGCTGCTCATTTTCTCCCACACAATGTCCTCTGATGCTGGAATTTGGCCCTGAAAAAATAAGGAATTGATCTTAAAGGAAAAGTAAAACATACACAAAGGCAGGAGGAATATGTTTTGGCTGTATTCTTGTCAGTTCACATGCTTGTTTGTATGGGGTTGCTGTGGTGGGACAGATGAAAGGCCAGTGCATATGCTATGTCACCTGTGTACTCCTGAAAAAGTGCAAATGGAGCCACTGCCTTGGGTAGCTGATTCTCAGAGCTGTTCTAAAGTAACACTGGCAATGAGGATGTCAGGGAGATGCAGGTGAGCAGCTCCCGAAAGGATCCTTCGTTTGTACAGGTTATAATCCTTTTCTATGTCTCTGATCATAGCAAATACCAGGAGAAGACTGTGATTTGTGTTAGAGATACACACTAAAAAATAGAATATTAAGTAACATTTTATCTAGCCTCTGCCTCTACCTCTGTCATCTCCTGTCACAGAAGATGGAGTAGTGTTTTTGTAATGTTTTTAAAGCGACTGAAGAAAAACACTTTTGAACCAGTGTCTTGTAGTTTATTATTTACCAAGTGACTAGATGCTAATTTGTCTAAATTAGAAAAATTCAGTAGGCCAGGATAAAGGTATGAAGGCAAATGTGATTCTTTGTGTTTAGTAATGGTCAACTCAAAACAATTGTAAAGGAAACATTTATTGTATCTCCTCCTGTTTGACATGAGTATACCATTGCTGTCATGCAAGTGCAGCTTATGCAGTTAATTACATGGTTTCCCTTTCATTCAGAAGATCAAGCTGACCAAAGAGAATGCATTAGTTTAGACCTGACTCATTGGGAAACTACATGTGTGCCTGGGAATGAAGAGAGACTGAGGGGTTAGGGGGCCGGCAGAAGGAAAGGAAAGGACTGGAATTTCCATTTTGGCATCACTGCAGAGTTAGTGAAGCAGTATAGGTGTGCTTACAGTTGTTTTACAGACCACTGGGATAATTCAGTCACAGCTATTCAAACTGTCTGGAATTAAACAGTTGAATAATAAGATGTTTCTAGACTTCTGTGGGGCTTACCATCCTGCAGTGACTCTTTGTAACAGTTTTACCACTGATTGTGTAGTGGTGGATATTGATGCTGCCCTGTTGTGCTGCGTAATGAGCTAACCTGCAAATGTCAGGCAATTCTGGTCAAAACACTGGATATCAAACAGCCCTGGCTGCTTTTCTCCTTTGTGGTGTATAACATGAAAGGGAAATCTTTGCAACTGGTGCTGTGACAAGTAGACTTTATTGTTTGCTAGGAACTGCCAGGGAATCACTGCAACAAAAACTGACCCAGACTGTCACCTGAAGGAAGCTATGAACATTGAGCTGTGTGGGGAAAAAACATCCTGACTCTCAAAGTGGCTCTGGATTCTTGGGATCAAAAAATAGCTTTTCTTTTTCTTGGCGGCACAGACCTTTAACATTTAATTTTAGGAGGTTAAGAAAAACATCTGCTTCTGCCTATGAGAGAGATCCTTCAAATTGCAAAGAATCTTCTATGAGTCTGTCACTTGTTTGTTGGCAGAACTTTTGGTTATTTGAAGGTGTTAAGTGTCAAACTATTTTACAGTAAATCTAATGCAGAAATACAGAAGCTGGTATGTGGGGCAGTGTTTTGAATACAACTGCCTAAACAGCTGGAGGAGATATGTACAGTGATACTTAGAATTTTTTTCCAGCATAATTTATTCATTTGATCTCTTTATCATAACTTTTCTCATGACTGTTTCAGATCCAGAAGCTGCAAGATCAGGCAACTCCAAAATCACTACAACACTGGGACTGGTAGTCCATGCTGCAGGTAATGTGGGACCTGTTATTAGTGCTTGACAAGTATATGCATTGCTGTATGGGTCATCTTTAGGTGTGATGGAGACATTTGGGTTTTGCTTTTGGAGGTGGCTTTTTATTAAAAAAAAAGAAAAAGGCAGGGAGATCTAAGGATCTTTTCTGGAATTAACTGAGAGCTGAAATGGTTCATGGAGTTTTATTTGGGTACAGAATTTTCTCTTTTACGCTTTATTTTTTTGTTTCTCTCATCTGAAAGGTTGTGTGATGCTCACTCTGCTTCTGCAATTCCTTTGCTGGCTCCTTTAGCTGCTGAATTTCAATACACGCTAACACATTTGATAAATTGTATGAAACACCTTTGGGTTTGCTTGTTGGTTGATGGGTTTTTTGAAAAAATACTAATTTAAAAGAATAGTACCTTGTAGGGAAAGAAAAGGTGGAGCACAAAGACTTAACTGAAACACATTTAGGCTGACTTGCAAGGACTGACTGTTACATGTGTGTCAGTCAAGCCATGTTCACATTGTGATTATTCACTGTATATGTGTAGTATAAATACATTGCTTTTTCATGTTTTGCTGAAGGTTGTTGTCTAGATAAGTCAGAAGATGTTCAAAAAGATACTTCTTCACTAAACAAAGTGTTTTTATATTAAGGAATAGTATAGTATCCATTTTTTATTTCTTTTAGACGGTATATTTTAAGTGATAAAAAATATTCACAACAGTATTTATATTTCAAAAATCATTTAAAGGGTAATAATTAAAATTCTTGCAATGCTTAGTATCTAAAACAGATTTTTTAATTTAGAGTGGAAGTCTCTTCTAGAACAGAAGACTAAAACAACTAAACTTGTTACTTGTTCTCATTTGAAGGGGTATATCAATATGGAGTAGATTCCTGTTACGGTTTTTATGGTCTGGGGATATATGAGACAGCTCTTGTTGAGGGTTTTCTGATATTCTGAAATGTTACGGCTTAACAAACAAAGGCAAATGTTGGGTTGCTATTGTTAATGCCAATTTTCAGTAATAGAGCTTCTTAAATCAACATGTTTTCTACTGTCAGCCTTTGAAGGGGTGGGGAAGCTCATGTAGAAGAATAATCCATGAATCTGCACTCCTTTTTCAGCTGATGGTGTTGCATTGGGTGCAGCAGCTTCTACTTCTCAGACTAGTGTCCAGTTGATAGTGTTTGTTGCGATTATGTTGCACAAGGTGAGTTATCGTCAAAAAATTTATTGTTCTTCAGAAGACTAACACTCACAGCAATTGCTAAATATCTACAGTTTCATTAGTGATGTCATACAGAAGTGTTTAATGCCATTGAAATGAAGAGGTCAGTACAGTGTCAAGGACCAAAAAAACACAGGTGTGAGGTATGACAGAAGAGCACATGATTGATGCTGAGTCTGAGAGGGGTGCAAGTGAGAGAGAATTCTGACAGCCTACTGCCTACCTTAGTTGAAGAGGTGGGAAAAGTCTCACAAAAGTAGAGAGAGAACAGTAGCTCCTGAAGAAATGTGTCCGCTTCACACTGACTTCTTCTGAAGCTAGTGTGGCAGTGTTTATTTAACAAACAAAAAAGCCCCTAGGTTATTACTGCTGTAAGGGACATATTCAGAGAGGTTCTAAAAGGTGAGGCACAGGAGTTACATGCTAGTGCATTCAAGGAGGAAAACCAGTTTTATGTGCTGATTACAATAGTCTTGTTTCTGTGATGTTCATCAGAAAATAGAGAGGATATTTGTAGTGAAGGGTTTTAGTGTTTAAAGAGTTAGTCTTTTGAAACCACGGAATATCAGAGTACTAAATTACAGCTTCTGGTTACCTCTGTTGTAGTAGCTTCAACATCACTCATACACCATTTTTGAAGGTAAACAAATGTTTTGCTGGTGGTAACAAGCAAACAGTGGCTCTTGAATATGGGAGATCTTTGCTGAATACTTCTGTGAATGTGAACCTGTTGGCTATAAGTATACCTGTGAAGATGAAATTTGCCTTATGGTAGAATGTGGATGGATTTCTGTGGTTAGTCATAAATTCACCAGAAACTGTACATAATTACATGTTCAAAATGTTAGAAATGCATATCTAGTATGTCTTTCCTTCTATGCATACAAGTAATTGTGGTTTACATAACTTTCTTTGAGGGTGGCAATGCCACTGTCTCATCTTGGAGCTTAACTTATAGCTATTGCTAGGTGAAACTTGCTTTTGTTATTCTTAATGTTCTTAACTGGCTTCTGTAATGTTGCAATTTTAGAAGAGGAAAATTTCTCCTATGAATATTTGGTATTAACAGAGAAACTTATTTCTTCCTTTGGTGTCTTTTTTCTGTTCTTCTGATCCTGACTGATTCTTTTGTCTAGCTCATCTTTTTTCACTCATGATTTCCTTCTTTGTTTAAAAAAAAATATATTCTTTTATAAAAATGCTTTAGGTATTTTAGTTTTATGTCTTACCTCAGAAATGTCAGGGTGGGTTGCTATTGTCTTTATACAAGCAAAAATACAGTAAATTCTCTGAGTAGTGGGACATCTATGCCTTTTAGATAAGGAACTGGATGCCAGCTGACAGAGAAGGAAGTATTTGCTTCCTGGTGAGAACAGGAATGAACTAATCAAAAAAGCTCTTTAGTCTTAGCATGGAGGCTGACTGTTACCCGTCTTCGGGCAATTGTTTCCTTCCCCATGTTAATTGTAGAATTTTTCTACTGCAGATGAGGAAACCGTCTAAGGATGTGTGATTGTAACAGGATGAAAAAAGAAATTACCTAAGTTGATGGAATCTTAGGGATTATATAGTCAGAATGAATATTTTAGTATTTATAATGACTACACAAGTATGTGTTTTTTGATAGCCAGAACATGAGTTTCCGTTAGGTTTGGTTATTAAGGTGGGGCAGTCTGCACAATGCTCTTGATTTGGGTTAGCTGCAGCATGCTAGTGCCTGCCCTGAATGTCTTCCAGATCAGCCCATGTCAATGTAGTAAGTCATATTTAAACCTTTTCTCATTTTTCAGGGGATTTTAGAAGGTATTGTATTAGCAGTGAATGTTGTATTTTTGCAGGCACCAGCTGCCTTTGGCCTGGTTTCCTTCCTGATGCACGCTGGGCTAGAACGGAATCGAATCAGAAAACACTTGCTGGTCTTTGCGTTAGCAGCACCTGTTATGTCGATGGTGACATACCTAGGGCTAAGCAAGGTAGGTCCATGGTTCTGTTCTGCCCGAAAATCTAGCTTAGTGATGAAGTTTGGGGAAAGGATTATGGTAGGAGTTTCATATTATGTAATTCCAAACTGCTTGAAAAATTCAGCAAAATGAAGATAAAGAAAAGTTGATGAAAAGGTAGCAATATGAATGCACAAAACAAATAATAATCCATGCATTTCCATCAGAATCAGTGACATAACTCCTTTATAGAGTTTGGTATAGTTTTTTTTTAAAGTCTGATTTCTGTCTTTTATCCTTTCTGCTGTTCCCAGCTGAAAAAAAATTTATGCATATAGCAGGTTTTATGTGATGCCTATTTAAATAAGTAATTTTCAGCATTGTTGCGTGCATTCTTCTTTTAATATGCGGGCAGGAAATAATCTCCTCTAGCTTCCCCTGCCATCCCAGAAGTGGTCCTCTTTATTCAAAGTCTGTGTCAGAAGTTGAGTCCTCAGCTAGAACAGTCTTTTTGCCTTACTCTGAAAAGCATCATTGTGTCTTGGATCTGTACAAAAAATGGCCTGTGAAATGGGACACTGTACATGAGTTTATCTCTGTCCAAATTAAGTGTTTCTGCTTCTCATAGAGTATCCTGGGATGCTTCTGTATTTCTCAGCTGTTTTGTGTCCTGCTGGTGACATGCTGTGGTGACACATGGTAAAGGATATAATGTGATCTCACAAAACTCAAGGCATGAGAGGAAAGATTAAATAAATAATCTGGGCTAATCCTTTACTTGCTGGATAAGATTTATATTTGACATTACAGTACAAAAGACAGCTGAAAGAAAGGTTGGGTCTATAAATAGAAAAGAGAATTCTCTTTGAGCACTCTTTTGAAATGTCCTCATCAAGGTTTGGGTTTACATTTTGCCCTTCAGAAAGAACAGAGAATTGATAAGGCATCAGGGCTGTCACAGTGGTTTTGTAGTTGCAGGTGATATATCTTTCTCTATAGAAAAATGACCTGAGAGTAAACACAAAGAACTAAGATTACACCTGAGTTGGAGGGCATTGAAGAAACATTTGAATCTGATATGAGTGGGTTTGCATTTCATTGCATTTACTGATCCTATTATGAAGTTGAAGAGCTGCTCAGTTTTGATGCAGAAGATGCATTTCTTCATGTAGTTTGCCTGGAAATGCTGGAAAAGTTTTGGGTGTTTACTTCTACATATGTGCAAATGAAATATTTAATGAATGATATTTTGGGACTTGGTTCTGAAGAGCAGTCATTTTAAGAGCAGATATTTAAAGGCTAACATCTTATTTGAACCCCTTGTTTAGAAAAAGGGAGGAAAAAAGTCAATCTTGATCATCCTCCCTAAAATTTCTGGCTTTGCAATATGAATTTTATTTTTTTTCAAAACCTGTTTGGTATGTGGGCTGTGAGCTGATCAAACAAGATGCTTCAGCAGACTGTAACTTTTTTTCCTTTTCTGAGTGTTCTTTTGTAAAGGTTTTTTTCTTTAAGTCCAAAGTTGGAGGGGTGTCTTTTTGCTCCCCCAAAACTTCAGGCTGTCAGTTACTATATGTAAGGTGCAAGACAAAAAAATCACACTAAACCATTGTCATTGTGTGTGTAGGCTTGATAGAAATCCTACTGTGCCTGGATACCGAGATATTTTTTTTTATTACTGCTTGTAGAACTTCTGCTTATTCTCACTTTTTTTGCTCTTTGTTTTTCAGAGCAGCAAAGAAGCCCTTTCAGAAGTCAATGCCACTGGAGTTGCTATGCTGTTTTCTGCTGGGACTTTCCTTTATGTTGCCACAGTTCATGTTCTCCCAGAAGTAGGAGGAATTGCTCATAGCCACAAACCTGAATCAACTGGAGGAAAAGGACTCAGTCGTCTGGAGGTGGCAGCCCTAGTACTAGGATGCCTTATTCCTCTAGTTTTGTCCATTGGACACCATCACTAAATGCTCAAATTTCACTGTTCTCCTCCTCAATAAGACATGAGCAGTAAATGTCTGCTGCTCCCTTTATCATTCTTTTACCCATCATTCATCCCATCCACTTTAATGGAGTTCAGAGGGAATCTTGATTGCAAAATAAGGAATACTGGTAAAGTTTTTAGTGTAGCAAAATGTACTTTGGCAGCCGGACACAAATTCTGTGTAACTTCCTTTTCTGAAGACATTTGCTATTTTAATTGTTACTTCTGGCCCTATTCTCAGGGAAGATGGAACTTGAAGTTTAAGAAAGGTGAGCAGGGAAGAACATAGCGACTCATCACGAAATTGCAATCACCAAAGTATCCTGCAGTTCAGCTTTCACAGCTGAGAGCAAAACCCAAGGATGGCTGCGTTGTGAGAGATTGAAGTCTCACTAATGAAGAAGGGGGCTCTCCCCCATCGGTTCTACGTTGTCCTGGCAGTGCGACTGGCCCTTGCGATGCTTGTCACTCATTGTATGGCAGAAACACTGGGAACTCTGCATAACGCTGCTGTTGTCACAGAAGTGTCACTTGATAGGAAAGAAATTATGTAGACAATGTGTAGGATTAGAGGAAGAAATCAGCTGGTTAAGACAGTGCAAATTAGTTTTGCAGTGTATTCCATCATTTAAGACAAAGGATAGAAGCAAGGAGAATAGTGTTTTGATTGTTTATTCAATTGTTAATAAATTCTAAAAAGGCACTCTTTCTTGGGAGAGTCTTCTGCCAAGTCAGTCAAGTGTTAAGCACCAAAAATGTCAGAAGGAATTACATATTGGCTACTGTGACACATTACTGCTTCTATTGAGAGATACCCATAGTGCCCTTTGAAAGAGAGCTGTTCTGGGCTCTGAGGAGTAGAAATCTGATGGACACAGCTGTTGAGGGACCAGAGAACTTTACTAGCTCATGTTCAAAAAAATGAACTTCTGAAATCAGTGGGGGGCTGTGTGGGTTTTTCACTAAATAAAGGTATTACAGCTAACAAAACAAGATGTTTAGTTAAATGTTTATGCTGCAGATAGAATACAAAGTGTTTCTAAAGCAGTTCTGAACAAAAAAATACTCAAACCCACAAGCAAAAAACCAAACTGGTGGGTTCCCAGTGGACCTGTTAGACATTTTGCTTTTCCTTTGGGAATTTTTTATTTGCCTCTTACTGATAAGCATTAGTTTTGGTGAATCTACTGGAAGACTTTCTGCCAATTGCTGATGTCTCTCACTGAAGAGGAGTGGTAAAAAGATCCCTCCATTTTCAAGGCACAGCTTTGTCTTACCAGTCACCATTTCCCTTATGCAAAACATGTTATACTCTAATGTGCATTGAAAAGTCGAATGTTGACATGCACAGAATCAGCATAAAATTCTTTCTTTAGGGGAAAACTTTTTAAGTCTTTAAACTTTTAAGCTACTTTGTCTGCACTTTTTGAAGATAACGTTGCCAAATATATTTTTCTTTTTTTCTCTTTGTTTTTTAATGAATTTTGAAGAAATATCATCTTAACTGAAGTGCTTCTTGTTTCCGTATGAATGAGTGCGACTGTTTGTCATGCCATTTATTACTTAAACTGCAGAGCCCATTGTGCCTCATAACTTCTTCACATTTTTGTTATTGTCCTGTTTGTCTGTTAGTTCAGAGAGTAATGGGTATGGCCTGGCTCTTGAACTAGTGCTGGCTTCTCTGTTGGCCCTATAACAATACTGATGTGTCCCAGGATTGAACCTAGTATTGATTCCCAAGAGTGCTTGTGTTTTACTATGTAAGATCAATGCAAAATTATTAGAAGTCATATTTTCCCATAACACAGTATTTTCAGATAGAATTAGTGCTGCAGGCCTAAACAAGCTTTTTTTTTTATGTTAGACCTTCAATGGTGTGTTCTGAAAAGCCACTGCAAAATTAGTGAAGTGGGTGGGATCCTCTTCTGTGTGTTTCCCTGTGTTTTTTTTTGTCTGTTTGTTTTGGTTTTGGATTTTTACAACATACATAATGGAACTGGTAAGTTACTGGTTTAAAAAGTTCAGCAGGACAGGTTCCTAACACATGCAAATTATACACAGGGATATTTACTCCAGATTTCCCCCTAATTACTTTCTTCCTTGATAATCTCACTATTTTACTATGTTTAATCTTTCCACATAACCATTTCCAAAAGCTGGAGGGTT
This sequence comes from Poecile atricapillus, assembly GCF_030490865.1. NCBI lineage: Eukaryota > Metazoa > Chordata > Aves > Passeriformes > Paridae > Poecile > Poecile atricapillus. The sequence goes on along the minus strand of NC_081249.1, from coordinate 147,551,446 downwards.
TGCAAGAGCAGGATACAGCTTAGTGCAGCACTAGGCGTTTGCATTTCGTAAAGCAGTAAGTTTTTATTTTTTAACCTCTGTCCTGTCACTTGCATGTGCACCCCACCCTTCAGCCTCCCTTTGTGTATAACAGAGGTAAGGTCCCTTTCATGCCTTTTGTTCCCGGCTGAAGCATGTGGAAGTACCTTGTTACATGGATCGGTGTGTATTGGTGAGGATGTGGCAGCCAGACTTTTCACTGCTGACATAACCTGTGGCAGATTAATCACAGGTGCCACTGCTGAGAGACCTTGTCACCTTTCTATTTTCCCGTTTCTGGAACATAGAAACATATTTTCTATGTTTCTGGGGCAGCCATCAGAAATAGTAATACTCAGATTAATGATTTGTGAAGTGTAGAGGCCAAGTTATAGCAGCAGGTGAGGGAACTTGAATGAAAACATTGGCAACTTAAAATTGGCACAAAAGTTCTAAAAAAGTACTTTTTATTTTGGCATTTGGTTAAGTGACAGAAGACTTCAGTGATTTTTATTTTTTCTTCTACCGATTTAGAAGTAGCAACAGCATGTTGTTTTGGCTGCCTGTAATCTCTGTTGAATTATTTTCAATTCTGTAACTGAAACTGCAGTGGCTAAAGAAGCTTTTGGTTATGTTGATATGGAGAATGTAAAATTTTATATTATCAAACCAATTTACAAATTTTTTTAGTACCAAACGGAGGATTATTTTCTTGAAGCAGAATATATTAATGATTTAAATTAAATGGTCCATTTTATTATAGCCCTTTCTTTCTACCTATCCCCATCTGTCACAGTAAATCCAAGCATTGTGTGTAGTCAGGGCCATCTGGTATCATTTTCTACTCCTCAGGAGACCTTGGTGCAAACAGATTCCTCTTACTCTCTCTGTAATAGCCTCTCTGCCTGTTTTTTCTTCTGTAAGGTAGGTGGCAGTAGGTCTAGCAGGTAAATGCTTAAACCAAGTGCCAGCCATGTCCCACTTTGCTTCTGTAAGTCCCTCTAGGAAATCCATAATCTTCTCATCACCTGTTTCTTTTCAGTTAATGATTTCCTAATGGGCAATGGGAATTGGGCTAAAGCTGTTTCTGTTGATCCTCATGTCTTCAGGTACTTTCCCTACTGTTCTAATGCTTTTGTTGTTCCTTATATAAAGAAGGGAAATAATTCTTTTTCAGCACTCAATGACAGGCAGAATCTGCGCTGACATTAACTTAAGAATGGATGGCAGAGCTTCACACCAAGACAGGATTTTTTGATTGTTTTAGCTTGTCAGATGACTGGGTGTTAAACACAGAAACCCACTGTTGACTCCAGACAGCTATTTCCAGGTGGATTATTTCAAAAGTTAATCTTACCCAAGAGACCCAGGAAAACCACTGTGTTTATTTGGGAATTAGCTCAGAGCCTTCAAGGAGCTTTTGGCAGTAGCAGGTGTGTCCATGTGGTAATAGCTGATTGCAGAAAAAGAGAGATGATGTGGAATAAATGCTCCTGCTGCTCCTTTTCTGTTCTGTGCTGGCACTTGGGAAAAAGGGAAGGAAAGTGTACTTGTATTCTTTTGAGGCTGGGAGGAGGAGAAGTGATTGCAGTATGGTGGGAAAGTTTGTGATGAATACCAGATTCTTTATCACAAATTTCAGATTCCTGTTCACATCAAACTTCTTTTAAAAACCTTTTTTTTTCTTTACTGTTCTCATATCTCTTAGCAGCCTTGGCTTTCCAGGGAAAAATGTTGTGTGATCATTGCTGTTTACTTGACTCCATGTATGGAATTGTAATTTTAATGTCTTTTTTCCAAACCATTTGTACACAAAATCATTCCATGAATGGCTGCCTTATAATTTTTCCACTTTAATTGTGAATGGTTAAAATAATATTGCCGTTTTCAATTTGTTTTATTATATTAAATTTTTACTAGGTGCAGTGCTTCGGCGTTGGCTTGTCTTTTACTGCATGGGGTTTTGTGATAGCTCTGATGGAAAGAAATTATGGTCTCAAATGGGTTGCAAGCATTGCAGACTGTTTTATTTTTGTGGGAATGTGTTTGCTGCTTTTCTTTATGATGTCTGAGCACCTCTTGCAAAGCTGGAATGTGAAACTCCTTGTTGGGAGGCAGTGTAGCAGGTATGACTCTGAATTTGCTCAGAGGTATTAATGCAGAGGTGATGTGACAGCTCTGCTGGAGCGGGGCTTTTGGCAACTTGTGTCTCACAGAGTGTTTAGAAGTTGGTATTGCCCTGAAGCTATCTCCTCCTGCACCCCCCAGGAAATCTCTGCAGCTTACAAGGCTGAGACCTCTTTGGAGGGCAACGAGGAGATGATGGACTTAAGATTGCTCCAGGCCACTGTTAAAAGGCTTGAGAACCATTTGGAGCTAAGGGAAATGATATTTTTTCCATTCTATGCTCTCAATCTTGTCAGTCCCAAACCAAAAATGCAAACACTTAAGTCTGGCTCCATCCCTTTGCACCCTTCTCTCAAGTACTAGTATGCATTATGAGATTCCTCTTTGATCGAGCTGCTGAGTTGACATAGTGTATAGATGTTCTCCATACTTCCCAAGAAGGAATGGGGTCTACACCTGCATTTTCAGTAAAAAGAAAGGGGAATGGTGCTGTTGCAGCATGAGTGATGTATGCATTTGCAAACTTCATGCATCCATTTAAGAGATAGCACTTGATGGAGGTGATTCATAAGCAATTAATGTAAAAAAAAAGATCTATGTTTTTCTGCTGCACTTGCTGTCTACAGATTTATCTAAGATCCTGTCACACAGTGTTTTAGCTCTTTCACTCCAGCAATAAGCAATCCTCTCAGCTGGGTTCTTGCTTTTGATTTTTCTGTTAGCTCACAGGACTTGTGTCATTAAGAAAGTGTAATCTCTTTATACTGGCTTAAGCACAAGAGAATATGATTAATGTAAGTCAATAGGAGAACTGAAGCAAATGACAGAGGTGCTATTAAAGCTGGTACAAGCAAATGTAAAGCAGTAAGAAGGGAAAGCCAGTATTTTTCCCAGACACAGTCTTGTTTTTTGGCAAGTAAAACTCATTTTTAATGATAAAGCATTATGCAGTATATCAGCCTTCTTTTAGTGTATTTAGTAAATATGTCACCTCGGTAACTGGAGATCTAATCACTCTAGTCTGTGGTAAATCCTTTTGGAGATATGAGGAAGTGCTTTGGATGCATTTATGTTACAAGAGTTAGTACTACAATCTTAAATATTTAGGAGCTGTGGTGTTGCAGGCTTCCTGGTGATTGTTGTAGAGTGTTCCTTCATTTGTTAAGGAAATAAAAATGTACATCAATATTTTTATGTGCGACTCATTAGGGATGAGCACAGCAGCAAGATGATGAGCTGTCATCTATTGTTCCAGCTGACAAATGAAGCCATTCCTCTACTGATATGTACAAGCCTTATCCAAATATCCCTGCAGGCAGAATTGCACATGATTCTACCCTCCTTATCACAGCACTTCTCCCTCTTGTCAGTGGTGTTGAGATATTAACAAACGGTTATTATGGATGGGGGTTAAAGAAAAATGCCTCATTGAGAAAAATTTGTAGACCTAATAAAAGTTAAGCTGTATCATGCTAACGGACACCAAAGCTATATGGTATTTGGAAAATCTAAAAGCAGATTGAAATTATTAGGGGGAAAATGCTTATTCTGTGTATGTCCATCCAGTATCTGAAGTGGTAATTAACTTATGATACATGATTATAGTTATATTGGAGTCTGTGGAGGTTAATGGCCTTCTGCTGTTTGAAGGAATGCTTTCAATGAGATACTCCTGGTTATACAGAGGCCTGCTAAAAGCCCTGCTCACAAGCCTTACCAGTACTCTGGGTGAGTCTTACTGTTGCACCTCTTACTCAAGCATTTCTTGCCCTCAAAGCGTGATACTGTCAGTAGAATGAGTCAAGTTTTAGGACTGCAATGGATTTCCCATGTTATGTTGTCTCTTTTTGACAAAGAAGCCGAGAGGTGACTGATCTTGAAGAAAACTTTGTACCCCTGATATCTCCTGTGTCCAGACACTTCATGTGAAGGTGGCTGGGTGCAAGTGGATGGCTAGGCAGTGGGTCTGGGAGTTTTCCATGTTTTTCCCCACAATCTAAACTCCAGCATTATGAAAGAAGCCTCATTTACAAAAGCTATGTGGCAACATGGCTCACAAGAGAATAAAAGGAGATGGCCCTCTTAGTCTGCTGTATGTTGTAGAGAGCAAAGTTTTCAATGAACTTACTTTCCAGACATTTTATCTTTCATCTGGCTGCTGGCTGTCCTCAACATTGCAGGGTTTGTAGCATAGCTGTCATGGTCTGCTGCTGTGATAGATGGCAGCAGTGAATCTTTGTGCCTCTGTACTTAGATAACCACTTGAGAACGTGGATAGGAAGGAGGTTGTGCCTGCCCTGTATATGTGCGCAGCAGGAGTCCTGACCTTGCTGTGACTGGCTGGATGAGCAGGACCAGGAAGGAGAAACTTGAAATGAAAGCTGCTGCAACTAGAGCTGAGGGATCCTGCATAAGGGGAAGGGTTTGAAGGACATTGATGGTGTGGTCCCTGCAGTTTCTACTTCTGAATGAAATCCTAATTGTAGTGTCCATAGTTTTTAAGGCCTTGCCTTCAGTGCTCACAGTTATGGTAGGTGTAAAGGAAGCACTGAATGTGTATGCAGGAGCAATTGTGGTCTCTGTGTGCATGTGCAGGGCATTTTACAAACTTCAGATTAAATAAAAACGGGCTGGTCAGTTCTCTTTTCCTGGATATCTATTTATTGTTTAAAAGTTAAGCCTGTGAACTCTTTCCATCTACAAAGTGGGTAGAAATTGGTGGACTGCAATCAATATTGAAACCTTTGCAGCTGAGAAACACCTTGTGGATAGAAATCCAGCAGCTAACCTGTTTTTAGAAACTGGGAGAATTCAGATATGCTAACTGGTGTTGAAACAGCTAAAGAATGTGTTTCCCCAGAACAGGCAGCCCTGGTTCTCATTTGCTTCTTGCTGGACTGTACTATCAGATGTGAAATGTGCTGGTGGTTCTCTGATGTAGAATATGTAGAGGTATTGCATTTCCCCCCTCCATTATTCTGCCAAGGAAATGCTAACAAATCCTCTTTTGCAGGACTTTTTTGGCTGCCTGTGGTACCCAACCTACTGCCCTGGTATATGTATTCTTGTGATGTTCTGGATTTAGTACCAGTGTCACATATGAGGAATGGTGGCTGAGGGAAATCAAGTTACATGCTTAGATTCATAGAATGTTCTGAGTTGGAAGAGACCCACAATGGTCATCCAAGTCCAGCTCCTGGCCCTGCTCAGGACAACCTCAGTCAGATAAGCAGCCTATTGAAGTACTGAAGCCCCAAGCATTTTCTGTTTTTCAGCCATGTGATCATTTTGTGGTATTTAGGCTTGATGGAGGGAGAAACTGGTGCCTTGCAGGAAGCCTGTGGGCTGTCTTCTGGAGAAAGCTTTCAAAGGTAGCTGACCATTCTTATATATTCTGAAAAACAGCTTTTTAACAGAAATATTTTTTGAACAAAACACCAGAGTAAATGAGTTTTCTTGCAGAAGTGATATCTTAGTAGGTTAAAAAAAAAATAAATAAATTCCATGCTGAGAGAAATAGTCATTGACTATGGTGTCAGTTCCTGAGAAAGCTACCTCCCAAAAGCCAAGTTATGGGCTGGCTACTTGCTATCAAATCTCTGCTTCAGTAAACTGGTATCATATTTTCTGTCTTCCTCTAAGTCTCCTAAAGTGGTGCTATATCCACAGCAAATAGTTACATGACTCCTGGGCCATCCAGCATGGATCTGAGTGTGTTTGAAGGGCTGGGACTGGTCAAGGGTTTTGGCTGGAACAGGTCACTGAGACCTTGTAATTCTTACCAAGGGATGATGTCGAATAGGGTTATACATCTGTAAGGGTGATGTCTGATGGCGGTGAAAATCTACAGAGGCACTTGACTTTAATGCCATTTGCTGAGTAGCTTTTCTTTGCGTTGTCCAGAACAGCTCTGACTTTCCATCTGACACTGACAATTTAATCATTGTGCAAAAGAGACATGCTCTGTGTATCTCACTAGAGGTGAATTGATGGTAGTTGTTTTTCTATTTAAAATAGCCTCTGCACACAGCTGTGCACCTAGGAAGCTGGAGAATCACTTTGAGGAGTACCTGTAACATTTTGTCTTTGCAAGAATGATTAATCATAAATGAAACTGGAGCTGGGCTTTACTTCTCCACATTGTTTGGGTACCTGCTATAACTCCCATAATTGCTAATGTTTCTCAGGGTTAAAAATGGGTATGGAACCTATCAGAAGCTGTAAGAGGAGGGTATGGAACCTATCAGAAGCTGTAAAAGGAAAGGGACTCTACCTTACTGGAAAGTAAGATCTGAATCTCTCCAACTCTGCAGCAGCTCTGATCCATCTCAACTTACTGGCCTCAGCCCAAGAAGCAGTTTGTTCTTTTCTGCATAACACAGTATTGTCAGGCTGCCCAGAACTTGAAGGTATAACTTTTCACTTTAAAAAAAAATAAAATTGCAAGCCTCCTCAGCAGTTGAAGTTAGCCAGTATGTGTCTCCTTAAACTGAAACGGAGCATCTTTGAGCTGGAGGGTGGCCTGTGATGAAGGCACATTTTTGGGCATTTCCTGTGTAGGGCTAAGAATTGGACTTGATGCTCCTTGTAGGTCTCGTTTGACTCAGGATATTCTGTTAAGAAGTGTTACTTCTATATAGCTTGCACTGCTGTCTGCTTTTGCTTTTTAGCAAAATTTTATTGTCTTGATGTGTAGGAAAAGTAAAGACAACATATTAGCACAATAATTGCCATACCAGTGCAGCCTGTTGCTCCAAAGAAAGGTTTTCTGATTAAAGGCCCAGTGCTGTCTCTCAAGGATGTACAGCTGTGTTTCCCCTTCATTAGATTAGTACACACATAAAGAAAATGTTAAAAGAGCCCCTATTACTACAAATCACTGTGTCCAGACACCAGCAGTTATTAAATTCACCTTTCTGCTATCTACTGCCCTAGAGTTGCTGGCCTGTCACTTGACAAAAGGAAGTTGCTCTTTCCTTCTCCTGTTGACTTTAAGGAACTTGCTGTAACTTCTCAGTCCCTTGCTTGTCTTAGAGGCATCCAGAGGAAAAAAAAAAAATCTCACTTTCTGATACTCAAAGCTAGAAACTTCTTTACTCTCTTAGTCTGTATAAGGTAAAAATAAGAAAGCTTTTCACCCTTATTTTTCATTCTGCCCCTTCATGGCAGGTCACTGCTGTCAGATCTTTGTGGTTTTGGTGCAGTACAGTGGCAGGGGCACTGGATCATCTTGACATGGGAGCTCTGTGGCTTTTCACTGCACATTTATAGAGTGAGGCCAGAGAGCCCAGAATAATTTTTACCCTTTGTGCAACAAAATATGAGGAAAAATTTTCCCTCTCCTGGTTATGAGTAATATTTCCTTCTTGGTGCTATGTATGGAATGGCATCTGTAGCATTAATGCTTCCCTTCTGCAATGCAGTGTTGTGTTCAAAAGTTAGAGCTTAGGTGAGATGGAGGCAGTATCTGCTGCTCTCTTCTCCTTAATGTCACTCTGAGATGGGACATGTCCTGCTGCTTGGGACATGTCCTGTCTGGGACCAAAAGGTTGGTGAAAGCCAGGGTGAGAGAAAGTAACAAATCATGGAGTTTGCTGACTCATCTATTGATCAACTGTGACTTTTATCAGGGACCTGCATCTCTAATTTCTCTAATACTGAATACAGCCTGTGAACCTGAGGTGGGCTGTCTGCATCTCCTCTCTTTAAGATGCTCTGCAAGTGCCTCTGGCTGTATAAAGCTAAGTGAGCCCATGTCCTGTGGTGTCACCTAGCCTGTCGCACATCCCAGGTTTCTGATCAGGAAAGGATTGCGTGCCTGCACTCTGTCTCTTCTGAACAACTGCATTGGGAAGGGCTGACATCCAACAATTACAGCATCATAATCTATTCACATATGATGGCAAAGGTTAAATCAGGAGTAGACACCTCAGCATCTATGGCATACATGCCATACAGCATGTACATGTCTGTTTTGGTTATAGGATATCCCAAAACCTCAGATGGGATCCTTCCCTAAATTCTAATCCTGGAGGGGAGGCAGGATACAGTAAAGAACAGTATAATGTTAAACTGCTTCCCCGTGGGCATTACAAAAGACAGGTTCTTTTGGAGAACTGTGTATCTGTGCAGGGGAGAAAAGGTTTCAAGAGAGGAACAAGGACATAGGGAACCAGATTAAAAAGCTTGCTGCAGGAGTACTGAGCAGGAGATGAACATGGACCTGAGCTGTGTCATATTCCTATGTGTTGGGGCCAAGAAGGAGCTGGTACCTAAGAGGCAGGGCAGAGGTTGCCATCTCTCCAAGATACAGCAAAGCATGAAGGCAGACAGAATATTCTGCTTTAACTTTGATCAGCAATGGCCCTTTAAGGCAGAGCGAGGCGTGCAGTATGGACACTGCCCAGTCCAAACCCAGCAGACACGTGAACTCTCCCCAGGTGGGCAGTGCCAGGCTGGCACAGCGAGGCCTCCTCACCCTTCCCGATGACAGAGGGAGTCTGATTCAACTTGCTGGCTCCCACTCACTCTGCCCCAATTTTCCTCAGGACAAATGAGAAGAACCTGTCTCCAAGCGCAAGATTTTGGGAATATGTGTCAGAGATGCCTGTCAGTAAAACATCCGTCTTGCCCTAATTTCTGCATGGAGTGCTGCAATGTCGAGTGAAATAACCTTCCATGCTGGCTCTGGTGCAGAGGTATTTTGGCTTATGTTATTGCTGAGAGCTTTCTTTCTGATGAGCTCTTTCTGCCTCTCTGTGTGTCTGATGTCTGACTCTCTTCGCTCTTCTTTTTCCCTTGGGCTGGGATGTGTGCTGTTGGCAATGCATCAGGAAGTAATACGCAATGAGAAAACTCTCATCATCTGTGCATCAGGGAGAGAATTACTGACTGAGTGCTGAGCAGTCAAGTTATTGATTCAAACCAAAGCCCAGTCTCTCTGTCTGCTGGGCTGGTTATATCCTGCTGGTTCATTGCATTTAATCGGATTCCCTGAGCTGCCACGCAGAGGGGGCGAGTTAGAACCAGATCCATCTATAATGTTCGCTTCAAAATCCAGTTCTGTGTCCCCTTCTCCGTCCATGGAACAGGCAGATTCGGATGCTCTGGACATCAGCACCAAAGTGCAGCTGTACGGTGTGCTCTGGAAGAGACCCTTTGGGAGGCAGTCAGCCAAATGGTCCAGGAGGTAAGCCACAGTTGCTGGGGGATGCTCGGGTGAAACACAAAGCCTAAGGGTTCTGGGATAAGTTGAGAGCCTGAGTGCCTGACTCGTCAAGTGCAGCCAGCCAGGCAGAGGCAAGGGGTAAAACTTGGGGTGTAGCTTCCCTGCTGTTCTGAGTCTGCTTTACACACGTGGCACCCCATTGTGCTCTCTTCTTTCTGTCCAGACCTAGTGCTATGTGCACTCCAGGGTGGGAGTAGAGACTAGCTGCCTCCCCTGGGTAATTGATGATAGTTTCACGAAAGGGGAAGAGTCAGCTCATGTATTTTGCCCCTAAACTGCCTGACCTTTTTGTTTTAGCACTCAAAGCTCTTTGGGTGCTAGCTGGCAGGGCTGAGCTGACTGTGTGTGGGTCTGTATGTGTGTGTGTGGTCTGCAGGGGTCTGTGGAGCAGCTCCAGTACTGCTGTGCTGCCTGACAGTGACAATGTGCTTGCAACAGCACATGCAGACTCTTCCCTGGGGAGAAGGTGGCTCTGAATTCTCTCCCATCTGGTGTTAGGGAGCTGTAAGCTGCTGTGTGTTATCTATCAGCAGCCAGGAAGTTTGGAGCTGGAAAGCATTTGCTATAACCTTTAACCAAGGACAGGAGTATGTTCTATAATACTGAAGTGGTAGGTCGGTTTTAAGTTTAGAATTGGTGCAGTTTCTTTACACAAATCACTAAATCTCTGGCACTTGCCTTTTGTGGGTAAGTACCTTTGCTGCAGTCCGCAGTGTAGATACAAACAATCTATTTCTAAAGCCAGCTTTCCCAGCTTTGCTCTCTGTAGTAACCGTAGTGCTGCCCTGTCTGTGAAGATGGCATAGCCTGAAAAAACACACTATTTGGGAAGCAGTTTTGTGTTTGTAGCAGTCTTTGACCTGTGTGTGGGTTTTATTCCCTCCTGTGCCAAGAACAGTCTGTTTTCACCCAGAAAAGAATTTGTGCTGATGCTCCCTACTCAGCTCCCAAATATTGATAAATAAATGAATTATGTCTGGAAACTAATGTGATTGTGTTACAGTAAAGAAGTGGACAGAATAACAGAGGGGAAGGTAATTTGCCATGGAGGAGGCATTCTTAAAAGGCTCTCCCTAATAAAAATTTCTTACAGGCAAATGGCCCATCTCTGCTCCCTCTGTCATTATTTATTTAGTGCTGCTCTATTCCTAGAAGTCACCCCCATCTTCGGCAAGTGGTAAATATTTTAGTGATAGCAGCTGGGAACAGAAGGGGAGCTGACTGTGGGACGGGGATGATATAGAAGATTAGTTGCAAGCACAGCAGCTGAGGGTCCTGGGGGACCAGACACAGGTCAGTCAAAGCTGAACATGGAATCTGAAGGGTTTGTAAGGAAGTGAGTTCTGGGGTAAAAATACTTGAACAACAGGAACAGTGTGTTGTTTATTTTATCATGGGAGAGACTTTCTTTAAAATAAAATAACCTTGCATGTTATTAAAACAAATCCTTATGGGGAGATAAGGAACAATTCATTCATTTCCCCCTCTTTCCCCCCCTGCCCAGCAGCACATAGCTGGTCAAGTACATATTTTTATGAAAAGGAGAAGAGATGTTTCCCACTCAAATTAAGAAAAAAAAATTGACTATTGGTTGATGTCATTGAGGATCTGATCTCTGATAAATGTGGGTTTTGTCTTGAAATCTTGGACAACACTACTAGTCCCACTCCCAAGGAAAGTCTTCAAGATACGGGAGATAAAACAGTGTTTCAGGGGAGGATTGATCTCATGAGGCCATCAGCCATGAGGATGGGTCTATGTGGGAGATAAATGATATTTACTGGCTTGATCCCATTCATTTGGCTGTAGCATCAATTTTCTGGAGAAACTGAGAAGCAACAGCTTAAGGGAAGGATGGAATCTGACTAGATAGCAGATCAAGGAAAAAGTGTCCAAGCATGGTGTCCAGTACTTTGGTGATGGAAGTCCCAGGTTTTGGAATTTTACAGCAGTAGAGGTTATGCAGGGAGGGATAGCAGAGCATTGTTTTAGTCAGGGCTAGATCTGATGGCACCTGTGCAGACAGCTGAACTTGACCTGAGGCAGCTGCCTGGAGCATTTTCACTCCTTTCTTTTGCCCATGCAATGTTCTGCTCTGAAGCCCAAATATTTGTATGGTGCCTCAGGTACTGTCTGAGAGTGGGCTGGATGCTTCTGGCACTGGACCAGTGTAGCTGTGTTTATCTGCTAGGGCTGACATCTGAGCATGCTGCCTTTCAGAAACTGATTTTTGAAGTGCCATTAGCAGCATCCTAATGCCTATCACTTAAAGAAAGGGAGTTCTATTCCTAATGTGAATTTTCTTTCCCTGTAAAGTAATATCCTTTCAACAGAGAAGCAACTGTTTGCTGAGTTTACTGGTGCTTTTGGCCAGTCTAAGCTTGGGTCACTGCTGGAGTGGTTTTGGAAAAATCATATTCTCAGTTCCTGACTAATGGTCCTCCTCTTCAGAACAGCTGCACCCGATTCTTCCTTCCAATGCATAACAAGTAATTTAGTCTCTCCTACTACAAAAGCTTTACTGCTAATGGCACCAGCCTGGCACGGAGGCTTGAGTGAAATGCATAATCTGTGTACCCACCCTGGATATGGCATGAATAGGGTGCTGTAGCTTTCCAGGAAGGAAGTGGCATGTCCTTCTTTACTATGAATAATCCCAGTCCCATATAGAAATGTCAGGCTCTAAACTGTCACCATCCATGGCTGAGACTTTGGGGTTCAATGGGACAATTCCAGGAAGGGGCATCTGATTGTTGGATGACTGAGCATCAGAAAAGCAAGGTGAAGCACAAGAAATTAAAAACGGGAGAGAACAAAACTCAAAATATGCCTAGATCTCTCTAGATCCACCAGAGGTGACAGGTTGGAAGGAGGGAAGCACAGCACAGTTAAGAGAGACTTTTCTGTCTGTTCTTGAACCAGTCCTGTCTGTGGCATTGCAAAGCAGGCACGTAACCTTGTTTTCCACAGCGGCTACTGACTGAGTGTGGTCACAGGACAGATGGAAAAGGCAATTGTTTAGGACAGCTTTCTGCCCAGAAACCCCCCTGGGAATCCCACAGCTGCAGAGCAGTGTGCGTGTGCAGCACAGGGCAGCAGGAGCCGGGCTGCGAGAGCGCTTCCCTGTCGCCCTTGGAATCTCCCCATTGACACTGTCAGGAAGCACCCACCGCTTCCCACTCCCTTTGGGGAAGAGTGAGGGGCAGGGACTGCGGGTTCTGATCTTTATGCTGATACAGATCATTTGCCCATCGGTTCCCTGAGCTGTCCCCAGGGATAGAGTACTGGGCTGATCCAGTAAATGGGGTTTGCTGCCCGTACTCCTGGCCCAGAGAAACACCATCGGAATAAAGGACCAGGGAGACTGCTGCAGTTTTATAGTGTAACTACTTCATCTGGGCCAGTGTCATGTCAAAAACTTGTACAAAGATTAGCTAATTAATTTCATTTGCCCTCTGTGATACAAAGAGAGCACTTATTCCACAGAGATCAGATATCTCAATTTGTCCAGTGTAGAGCTGTTGTTTCTGCTTTACATCCAAATCACTCAAATTGTTACCATTCCTCTGCTATTCCGGTTTAATTACACTGTGGTTTCAGTGCTTCCTGAGTGCAGGATCCAGCAGCAGGGATGGGTGACCAGAGCAGCTGACCACATGAATGGCTCTTGTGTTACCTCTGCCAGCCTGTCTCACCTCTCATACTTTTGCTGCTGTTCTCCAAGGTTTTGAACTCTGCTGTTTTTAAATTGCTTCTTTTTTGGGTTCTTGTTTGCATTCAAAATCTTTCCCTGCCTTTACAGCACTCCCTTTTCTCTTGCTGCCACATCTGTGCCTAATTCAGACACATATTCAGTGTCTCCAATCCTCCAGTCACAGTCCTAGCTGGGTGTCTCTCCCCATTCTCCCTTGGCCATCCCTTTCTGCTCTTACTCTTACCGGTTCCTGCTTTAGTCTCCAACCTGCTCTTGAGTCTTGTAACTCTCTCCTCTATTCTTTTACTTCATCCCTCTTTTCACCATGCTGCATCAATTGTCCCTGGATTGTTATATGGAGACTTTGTCCTGAAGGTCATTTAAAGTGATGGTCTTGGTTGCTCAGGCGTTGCTTTCCAGGTAAGGATAGATGAGGGAATATGATCTGAGCATAAATACATTATGTGCACAAGCTATCCAAATTTTCAATGTTTTTCCTTAATTACTTCCAGTGGGATTTTGTTATTATTATTTTTTTAAACTCTTATTTTGTATATTTTCATCCCAAATCCCCATGTTTTCTCTCCACATCTGTGAGGTCAGGGATCTAAAAGTTCATTTATCTGTGAGAGACACATCAATTTCCAGAGATTTGTGCTATGTTTTGTTCTTATTTTTTGCTTTGATTTTGGTTTCCATTGGAGCATAATCTACAACATGAGGATTGTCAGCACTGGGCAATAAAAAATATGTAACAAACTAACTCCTGGCTTTAACTGGAGGTTAACATTTACACTGTAAAATCACACAGAATTAAAGATCAATATCTTTACCTGTCTGGCAAATGTTCCTTGAGGTTACTAAGACTGAAAAGAGTGCTGGAAGTGATGAGTAGACTTTCTCAGTTTCATGTGGCGCGTTGACTTTTGGCATCTCTAGATCCATACTTGTGCCCACAGTATCTGGTTCCCCCGACTCACTGGACTGAGCACAGGCCAATGGGCAGGCAGGTTTGCTCTTTTAAGATGTTATTTCTGTATTTATTGTGCAGGTAAGGCAACATTTCTCTCTAAAAAGTGAAGTCCTTCTTGAACTAAACATAGAATTGGAGACAACAGAAAGGCGCAGCTACTCTGAGGAAAACTTTCTTACAGAGTTTGGTTTCTGTTTCCACGGCATTTGGCAATTTCATCTGTCTTGCCAGAGCCACAGCAGAAGAGCACGAGACAGAAGCTGATGGAAGCAATAAAGTTTTCACCCAAATAAAATAATAACAGTTCTTATTAATAATTATATATATTGTTTTATTATGACTATGATAATTCTCTGCCAGCTTCAACATTTTTCTTTAGCTTTTGGAACTAAACTGGTACCAGATTACTGTGCTCATCTGTACTGGGGGCAGGACTTGGCTGCATCTGACAACCCACCCACTTCAGGAGAGGACAGGGAGGGGATGGGCACTTGAAGGCATTAGAATTGTCCTTGTGGACCAGCCCCCTCGGCCTGTAGCTCGTTACTTAAGGTGGCTTCAAGGAAAGGTGCAGGAATGCCTAGGCTGCACAAGTGGGCAGCACTGCCTGTAGAAGTCTCCTCTTGCTCCCTCCCAGAAACAGGAGGGTTTCTTGGGAATGTTCTTGTTATTCACAGAAATGCCTTATCCTTTCCAGTTTCCTCGTGATCTCTTGTCCTCAGGACCACACGAAAGTGATTTACAAAGCTGTGTTTTGTGAAGTGTAAAAAGGCATTTTAAAATATTTTTCACCTTCTTGCCTTTCACTTTCTTCCCAAATCCCTCTTTCTCATGTCAGAAAATATGTACAGAACAGAACAATACATTTTATTTGACATTTACTTTTTTGAGACCTCCCTATTACACTTGTCCCCATTTTTTTTTCAGCTGCTTTTCATAATTTTTGAGTGCTGCAGAGATTTAGACCAAATTGAAACTAAATCAGGTATCTCTGCACTGTACCACTGACTGCAGATCATGTGCAACCTCAATTTTTGAAGAGAGGAGGGACTCTCCCAGGGGCATTTCAAAAATCCAAATAGGTTAAAGGTGGCACTCCTTTAATCATAGTTTTGAGGACACACTCCAGTAAGTTAGAGGCTTGGTTTAGAGAAGCTGTGATATCTTGTGACTACTACACAATGATCACCAGGGCGTAACCTAAGGCTAAGTGAGCAGAACAAGGCATATTTTAATGTTACACATATGAGAAAAGAAATACTCAATTTCCTTTGTAGTTGTGAAGGTCAGCGATAGGAGAGTTTGCCAGGTGCTCTGTTTAAAAATATCTCTCAGATTTAATTCTGCTTCTGAGTGTTTTGGTGGCAAATCTTTCCCTCAAGAGTCACTTGGGGATGCTAGGCTGTGATTCTCTGTTAGAGTGGAAGCACTTCCCTTCTGGCTTAAGCTGAAATGGGAGGGAAGAGGGTGGCAGGCAGCATATTGCAAAATAAGCATTTAGTTGGTCTTAGCCCACGCAAGAGACCACTGAATAAAAGAGCAGCTCTCTGTCAATAGGTTGACTTCAACACATGAGCCAGAGAGGGCACACACAGAGATGCTGAAAGTCTGTGCTCCTGTCCTGGGCACAGCGCGCTGTCCCAGTGCCCTGTGAGCGCCTGTGCTGTGGTGTGCCCTCTGCTCTGGTGTGTGCCTGCTGGGCTGAACAAGCACCAACAACTTGGCACTTGCTGTTAAGCACCAGCTCTTGGCTGTGGGCAGAAGGGAAGCACCTCACCTTAGTCTTAGGAGTAGTAAACTCTCCTGCTCAGAAAGCAGCTTTAGTTAGGTGGAGATTTTCTTGTGCTGTGAACCACAGCCTCCATTTCACCAGAATGTGTTTCCCTTCTCTGTCTGAAAGGTTCTTCATCATTAAGGAAAGCTTCCTACTGTACTATGCTGAGAGTGAGAAGAAGAGTTTTGAAAGCAATAAATACTTCAATATCCATCCCAAGGTGAGCAGTGTTTGCACAAGGAGGGAGTTGTTCTGTTTCTAGCATTCCTTCCCCCTTTCTCCATGGGCCCAGCATGTGATGAAGAGGTAAGTCCCAGTAAGTCCCAGACATCTCACAGGTCCAGGGAAGCCTCAAAAGAGAGAGAATTATGTTAGTACCTTTTCAGGATATTTAATGATTCAACAGACATATGACTTCTATTTTTTTTTTTCACCTGATAGTAGATGTACTCCCTTGTTTTCATGATGTAGTCAACTAATTCTGTGGCTATAAAAATACTGTTGGCAAAGCCAGTGGTGGGGCTAAGAGCTCCATTTTCCCCTTGCTCCTAACCTGTACTTGCACTTGTCAGCAGCTGATAGCCCACCTGCCCTCAGCACTGAGTGGCCTCTGGAGCTCTGCTGCTTGGAGCTCCACAGGGGGACCCTGTGCTCTGAGCCTGCTTTTGTCCCCTGTAGTTTCTGGGGGCTGATGTAGCACATGAGCTTCCAAAGGTGCTGATTTCACCCGTCCTGGTTAGGGGCTGCCAGCTGCCTGTGTGCCCCACACAGCACAGGTGGGGTTTTGGCTGCTGCCAGTGGCCGTAATGAATGCACAGCCTCTCTTGTGATACCACACTGAATCTGCAATGTTTGCCCCTGTTGCGAGATCACTCGCTCCTTGATGAAACAGTTTCTGCTTCCGTGTTCTAGCTAACAGCTTTTCCTTCATGCTGAGGGCAGGACTGCCATCTTTACCCCCTTCCAGATACTGGCTGAGGGTTTTCTGGTGGTCATAAGCCTCCCTCTGCTTTTCAGAAGCTATGTGTATTGCCTCTCCCAGGGCAACCAAGGCAGGGCAGTGGCCAACAAAGTGACTGAGGGTGAAAGTTCTCCTCCTGGTTGGTTGATAGTTATAGTTTTTTTTCCTGACTGATCGGAGTGCTCTGGTTTCTCTCCAGGGTGTTATACCCCTGGGAGGCTGCATTGTGGAGCCCAAGGAAGAGGCCAACATGCCTTATGCCATAAAGATCTCTCATGAAGACTTCCATGTAAGTACATTTCTTTTCTTCTGAAAAGCTCCAAACACCACAGAACAGCTTAATGCTGATGAGCAGAGCTGGACTGGCAGTCTTTTCCCTCCCCTCCAAGGTATGCCTATCTTCTCTGGACAGACCATCCTGAGAGCAAGGGTGACTTACCATCCCAAGTCCCCTCAAGGCTTTGCTGCTGCTTTGACAACCAACAAGGAAACTTGCACTTTCTGACACCAGGTTTAATGATACTAGCAGACCAGTAGACAGATTCTCAGGAGCCCTAGAGCTCATGTTTTCCTATCAGTATTATTCCTGTTGTGACTGCTGCGTGCGTACTTCCCAACATGTGGTTTGGCCTAGGTCGTATTTTCTCCTGTGTGATACTTCTTGTGGAGGTGGAAGACTGTGGTGGGCTCTCCTCCCACCACAGCTACATCCAGTTCATGCCATGAGTGCACAGAGGTGCGTAAGGCACCAGCCTCTCTAATCTGGGTTTTTTTCCCCTCCCCTCCCCTCTTCCAGGGTAACATTGTTCTAGCAGCCGAATCAGAGTTTGAGCAGGCTCAGTGGCTGGAGATGCTACAGGAGTCTGGAAAAGTGTAAGCTTCTTTCTATTCCTTATTTGCTTTGATCTGCTCTGTAGATGTGTGAAAGGATAAAGAGGAAGAAGGCTGACTAGCAGGGCTATGGGGAGTCAGACAAGCTCCTCAAGAACAGTGAGAGCTTCACTTGCCTCCTGGACCCATCCTTTCTCTGAAGGGGAGTGCTCCAAAACTGATGCAAAGCTTTCCACCTTGTTGTGCGGTGTGTGTGCAGCGTGGCTCTCTGCTCACCAGCCCAGGCTGTCATCTGCCAAGTGCTGATACACTGATCCATCTGCCACCCCTCTCTCGTGCCTCAGAGAGGTGGCACCTGGGTCTGAAGGGGACCCCTCCTGATGCATTTTGTGTGGGAAGCAAGGTTTGCAGTCTTGACAGAAGTGGGGATCAGACAACATCTCCATATGAATTTGGGGTAAAGTAAGAGCAGAACAGGCAAGACATGAAGCTAGTGGGCAGCTGCTGCTGTGGCTCTATGTCCTGCTATGAGGAGGGACCTCACCAGCACAGTACTGATGAATAACAGTAGTTGTGCTGCAGTTGTGTCTCTGTGCATTCCTGTGGGGTGTGTGTTCCTCCTTCCTGGATCTGCAGGTGCTCAGGCCATGCAGCAGCAGGATTTGGCCTCTCAGAACAGTTTAATTGTGAAATGTGGAGGCACCCTAAATCCCAGGAGAGGCAGTGTTAGCAGAGCATTTCCAGCCCACCTGCAGGGGTGAGAGGGTTTGGTTGCTGTATGCATTCAATACTGGTTCACACTGTGCTGAGAATGCTGGACAAAGATTTGCAGTTTGTTGGACTCCAGCTCTGCAGTTCCCCAGCACCCAAGAGCCTGGCAGTGCAATGAGCAGCTGTCCTGCAAAACCAGAGCAGGCTCCTTCTAAATCTCAGCAGATGCAGGAAGAGATAACACTTAAACAGGGATTTGACTTTCCCAAATGAGATATAGAGACTTCCTGGGTCTGTAGGGCAGAGCCTACCATTCAGCTATGAGGCTTAAAGCAATGAGCATTTTGCTCTGCCCTTCCTGGCTGCATTACAACATGTGTGGTCTCTTGTCACTGTAGGGAAAAAAGCTGTTTAACTTGTAATATCAGTGTGTGCATGTATGTGTACATGCTAAGGCAATATCTCTGTTAATTTCAATGTTGTGGGGCTCAGAATGCCAATTTGTAATTAATGGGGAACCTAATGTTATGGTGGATCAAGCCCAGCTGCTCCCATACAGCAGACCACCTGCACCTAGTTGAAAATCTGCCTGAGACACCTTTCCTCCCCTCTCTGCTTCTGTTCCTGCTTCAGAGAGTGGTGCAGCTCCTGTGCCAGTCTGCATGTAGCTGATGCATCTGCTGATGGTAGCCTGCATGGGAAGAAAAGCACAGATTATGTGATTTAACAGGGTCAGTTTGGGGGCTAAACAGCAGTTCAGAAAGGCAAGCATGGGCCAATAAATTGATCTGCAGTGAATAGAAAAGCTAAAAGAATACAGCTGAATTATTCTAGGTGATCTGTTATAATGTTCTTTTGTTCCTAGATGGAGATTGTACTGCTGGTGGCACTGCAGCACTTAGCTGGGATCATCCTGCTGTTTTTATTGTTATTTAAATCTGACCAAAATAAAACCAAACCCAACCCCAACAGAAAACCAAAACCAAACAACTTCTAAGAAAAAAAAAAGCCCAACCCCAAAACAAACTCCATAGACTGAGATATGGAAATAGGCGAAGCAGGAAAAACAAATCCAGGCTGGGAAGTGCTCTCTGTCCTTGGTTTCAATTTTGTCCACTGCCTCCTTCCATCTGGGGGTAGCTCATGTGTAGGGCCTGCACAACTGGTTATTACCTCTACCATCACAGTCTGCTTGGTTATCCCTTCAGTTCTTCTCTCCTTTCCAAGCCTCCTGCCCTGGCAGGGAAATGGCTTATTCAGTGCAGAGGGAAACTGATGGTCTCCCCACACTTCCAAAGTGCTGTGGCTCGGACTTGCTACACCTGCCAGCTTGTGAAAGCTTTTTGGAAATGCATAAAGCCTTGACTCCCAGAGTGCCAGTCTCTCTTCCCACCCAGAGACCTTGCTGCTGCTAGTGGGGGAGAGGGGCACACATAACCTCTCTCTGTCCACAGCAGCATTCCCTGAACTGGTAGAAAGTAAACTTGGTGGGCAATGCGGGAGAAAAAAAAGTAACAGAGTACTTATGTCCTGCAGACTACAAAGTGCTAAGTGTCTCCAAAAATTGTAGGTGTAGGTGCTCCCAAGAAAGGTAAAATGTAGCCAAAGCTAAAGAGACATTCCCAGTGCTGCAGAAGGACTGGAACAGACAGTGATTAAGATGTGCATGTGATGGAGACTCTCTACAGCTTTGGGGTTGTTGTTTTTCTCATGCAGGGGCTTTCGACTTATCCCATGAGCCTTCCTGGCCCTGTGCTTTTCAATACTTTAAGCAATATGTAGCCTTTTCTGATGAAAACTGACTTGGCAACAAATACAAAATAAAAGAAGCCCTTGCTTGCCCCTCAGCTGAAGTCATAGCCTGGTACCTCCCTGTAGCTGAGGTTATGCCAGCACTGGTGCCACTGTTTGGAGGGATAAAAGCTTAAATGCTACACAGTGATATGAGTAGGTGTAGTAACCTTTGAGTAACAGACAGGGAAATATCTTGTTAGTCTGGGGAAGGGAGGGAGCACTGAAAAGGTGCATCTATAAACAGACACCTTAAAGGCAAGAGATGTTTTGAAACACTCCATGTAATCATATGATAAACTCAGTAATTTCTCCCACTCCCATCTTGATCTGTTTGTTTCTCTGGGATCAGATATGTCCTGTAACAGCAAATGTTAGTGAGAAAACACATTCACACCCACATGTTCTCACTCAAGATGAAGATGTCTACCTGTGGGCAAAACAGCACCTTTTAAATTAGTGCTCTAATTTCCTGCCTACTTTAGAAATAGCCTCATTAGCTGACAAACACATATATCTGCAAAGAGCTTGGGCTGCTGGAGCTGTGAGCTGCCTGGTCCCTGGGGTGGTGTGTGTTTAATTTATTTGTCTGGCTTTTAGAAAAGACAAAATACAGATTGCCTTGAAATAAGAGATTGTAGCATTTTGGAAACTGTTAATTTGGCAATTTCAAATTGTTCACAAAGAGGTCCTGTACAGTAAGCTTTACAGATAGTTAATATTTATAAGATCCCTTAGGATTTAACAAATATGGCAGAATTTCTGGGCAACAATTGCTGTTCCTGTATGCACATCTATATAAACAGACTGGAATCAATTTTATATATGTTTTAATGTTACACATTTTATATGTGTAGATTTTTTTCTGATGAAACATTAAGAGAAGGAAGCAGCAAACTCCATTTCTGGTTCTATATTTGGTTTTTGTGTGTCCTTGTCCTTGGTGTTTAATGTCTGTATTAAAGCCTAGTCTGTCAGCTCAATAAGTAATGTGTATCTGCTCCACAGGCCCTTTTTATAGCTTTGCTTCATAAAGTGTTGAAGAGACCTTGAGATCCTCTGGCCAGTGGTCCTACAATAACACAAGGAGCTCTTTGAATATGCCTGCTTCCTTTAACATTCCCTACTTATGGATGGTAACTGTGAAGCAGGGAGCACAGTGTGGAATAGCAGGCCACATAACTTTCTCAGTCTTCCTGGAGAAAGTGGCCTGGGAAATCATAATGAGGAATTAAAACAATCCTCAGAGAGAGAGAACAGCCTTGCAGGTGCTGTTTGTCAGTTCCTTGTTTTCTTGCAAGAGAAGGTCGAGGGGTGGTGAACCCCACTGACCAATGATGGTGATGTGTTAGTTTACTAACCAATAAGAGTTTTTCTTTTCTGTACTTTCACGTATCGGTCTATAAAAAAGATCTGAGGCAATAAACTGAGAGAAATTCTCCAGTTCGACTCCACAAGAGAGTCTGTGTCGTTCTTCTCACCGTTCCCAATAGAGCGACACCTACTTGCCAGCATCTTGTCAGGCTTTTATCTCTGGTTCTTCATTGTCAGGAAAAAGCACTTGACTTTTGTGTGTAGTGTAGTGTAGTGTAGGGCCAGACACCAAGGCCTAGTGGCTTACAACTTTAGCAGAGGAGGGGTTGATCGGTTCCAGGATGGATGATGGATACCAGAAAGACTAAAGGTAGAAGGCCACAGGAAGGATTCAATAAGTGGTTGAAGTCTGAAGGGGAAGAGTGACTCTTAACAGCAAAATAATGGAAAGGCTGCAGAAGACAATGTTGCTGGCAGTGGGAAGTTACTAGAGATAAAAGCTAAAATCTTGTTCTAAAGCCTGTCATTTTAAGGGTTCCAGATATACCCTGTTGCAGCTGGAGGCTGTGGATGTGCTGGATTGGTCTGGAGAATCCTCAAAATTAAGCTCAGTATAGAAATCTCTGAAGCACTGGAAAAAACATTTGAATAGCTGTGAGGTGTTGACATACAGCCCATGTATTTAAAAAAAAAATATTACTGAATGCCAGAGGAATTTCTCCAATTAATTTGTGGAGAAAACTTTTAGAGAGTCATGGTCCCACCTGATGAGAGTCTGCATGTTTGAATTCCTTGGCAGTTTACTAGGCTGAGTCCCCTGTCCTAGTCTGTGGGACCCTCAGGTTTCTTACGTTACCTGCTTTGTGTTTGCTCTCCCTAGGACCTGGAAGAATGCCCAACTGGGAGAAGCCATGATCGAGAGCCTGGAAGCTCAAGGACTACAGCTGGCCAAGGAGAAGCAGGAATATTTAGGTAGGACACTCTTACTTTGAAAAGTAAGCCATGAAAGGCTACTAAAGTAGCCATAAAGGCTAAGATAGTAATTTTGTTTTTCCTGGAGTTGTCAGTATGGTCAAGCTAAGCCGATACAGGTTTTCTCTGGATGAAGCTTTTGAGTAGTCAACAGCTGAAATTCAGGTCTGAAGGGAGGCAAAACATGCAAAAGTTAAGGTGGGATCTGGACATCTGTGTGGAGTGTGAAGGAGGAATATGCTCTGCCCAACACGCTGCAGTATTCCATGGCTCGTGTGTACAAACATTTGCCACCCCTGAGAGGTCTGGACATGCTGGTTTCAGCTGCTCACAGGCAAACAGACAATACCTTTGTCTCCCTGAATCAGACAGGACTGATACTTCTGAGGTTGGCCACAGCTTTTCCTACATGAGTTTTCTTCACCTAGCTGGTGGTTTTTTGGTCTTACTCTACTTGAGTACTACTTTACTCTTTGTGTTTGCTCACACTGCTCATATTGGAAGTGGGAGCGTTTACATACATTGTTTGAGGTATCTAATGGCAGTGGCTAATTTGTCAATGCTCTCTCTGTAGACAGTGGAGAAAGAACAGTTACTCCAGATGAACGTAAAATAATTTAGGTATGAAGAGAGGTAGATTATGTAATCAAATCCCCTATTTAGGAACCAGCCTCTGCATGGCCTGATACCTTGGATGCTCTGACTGCCTTGGGAGGCCCAGTTATCTCTTCCCCACATTGCCTATAGGATAGCTTTTTTAGCCCAGATGCCCCCTAAGTTACAGCATTCCCAAGGTCTAAGAGACCTTCTGACCTCAGGACTGTGAGTCACAAGTGTGGGCCCAGTGACTTATCTGGAGAGTTATCTGTTTTAAATTAGATAGCAGAAATTCGGGTGCTTCAGGTCAGTGATGCCTTGTGCAGGGGCTCATGGTATCTACTCCTTATCATGAGGCCACTGGGAGAATCTTAAGGAGCTTTTTGCATTTCTGCATCCACACTGATCAGGGCTGATCTCAGGATATGGTCTCACATGTAACAGTGATCATAACTCAAGTATCAAGGCATGTTTATTCTGTCCAGCTGAGCACCATTCACATGTGTGAGGTGATGGATGGGCTCGTATGCGATGCAGGCAGGGAGAAGTGGTTTCACAGCTGACAAAGGAATAACAGGGGGTGCTGAGAGGAGGGCCTGAAGGGACAGAAACAGGAGGAAAATTAGAAACAGGGAAGTTTTGTCAAAACATTATTTTGCAACCACCAGAGCAAACTAAAGGGCTTAAAAAACTAAAGAGGTCTTTAGTATGATAAAAGAAAAGGTGGTGGAGGAATAGAGGAATACACATTCTGCGGCAAACAGGAGATAAAAAAATATAATATATATATTTCACTGGGTTCTTTGGTCCATGACAAGAACATTCAGAGCTGGTCAATTGTCACAGTTGGCTAGTTTCTTTTGACAGGAATGACTATTTCTATATAAGTGCTAAGGCTTCTGCCTCATTACCCTTACCTTCAATGATCTGTGTCCATCCTATAGTTAAGCTTTGAGGTCAGGCACTGTTCCTGGAAGCAGGTCAAGGTTCTTTGGAGGAGCACTGCTCTGAGGAATTTCTTGAATCCACACTGAGTTACCATCCACCCTAGATCCACAGCTGGGATCCAGGTTTCACAGTCAGACATGGACTTTACAGAAGTCCATCAAGTGCAGGGCTTGGGTCCCCCCAGGAGGGGCAGAAGAGGGAAGGTGGGAGAGCCTCTGTGTAGTTAAAGTGCATCTATGCTGGGTCCTGGCCAGGAGGAAGAGGGAGAAGATGGGAAAGGCAGGCAGCAGTGGTTCTCAGCAGAACTTTGGTAATGTAACACTATTTCTCTGGCACCAGGAGCCCTGCTCTGGGCAGGAGGCAGAGGTCTGCATTTCTCCTAGAAGTGGTAATCTGGGCAGTAGCAGTAACCTTGTCAGGTCCTCAGTACCAGGGAAGCCAGTAGTAGCTCACTCACCTGACATGAGGAAGATAGAAGTGCTACAGCCAGCCTGCCCTAGCTCCCGTGGCTTCCAGGAGGCAGAGCTGAGAGCTGAACCCAAGGCTTGACCATGAGGAGCGTTTCTGCCCAGGTTCCTGTAAGCATGGCTGAGAGCTGCCACGGCAGAGCCTCCGAGCTCAGAGCTAGCACAGCAGTGGTGTGCACCAGGCTGCAGCGTGAGGAGCAGAGCACAGCCTCTGCTGGGCCTGTGTGCCTTCAGTGGATGAGAGCAACTGATGTTGAGGGGAACTGCTCTGCACAGCAGAAATTTTGTGGCTAAGTTATGAATTGATTTCTAGGCTTGGCTGAGACATCCCAAGGTGACAACAAGGAGCTGTCAGTGCTCTCCAAGGGCTAAAGAGAAGATGATGGGATAGGCAGGTGAGGATGGGGCACTGAGCTGCAGGAAAACTGTCTGCTGCTACATGCTGTGTGACTCTCTGCACTCACTTGACCTTTCTGTGCCTTCTTCCTTATCTGTGAGGTAGAGATAAGAATATTTTCCTGGCTCAGCTAGAGGATGGTGAAGGATGGTTCATTAATGCTCTTTAAGAACATTGAGAGGAAACCTTAGAAGGAGTACAAAGCAATATTCTGGTTTAGTTTATTAAGTTACTTGGCAGGAGGGAAGTTACAGAACATGCCATCAGTGCCATCTCAGCCTTTGGAGCCTCCCAGACAGATACACACAAAGGAATAGGGAATGCTGCATTTTCAAGCTTCAAAAAGTTAGTGTTTCTTGTTTGTAAATATCCTGAGGATATAAAATACTTTTCTCTGCGCTTGGACTTATTTTTGTGTGCTTGCAGATAAACTAATGGAAGAAACAGAAGAGCTATGTCTGCAGAGGGAGCAAAAAGAGGTGAGTTCATCACAAACCAATTTTCTTCAACTGCCATGTGGCTGGGATGGGAAGTCTGGACTTGTTGGTTTGAAGGCATGTCAGTGTTCAGGGAGTGAGGCTTGTGGATGCACAAGAGTTTCCAGCCAGCCTCTGGGTCCTGTGGATGAAGAGAGGAATAAGACCTGTGCCATGAAATGGGTCATGGAGGTGTGTACGTCTGCTCCCTTTCCCTGTTAATTTCCATGCAGCAGGTTTGTCATTTTGACTCCAGGAGGACCAGTGTGAAAAACAAGGTTCACTCTCTTAATAAATTATAAAAATTTTAATATAAACAAAAAGACAATTAGGAGACAAAGAAAATAAAGCAAAGGGTTAAAATGACCGGGTGCCCTGGCGCATTGCCAGGAACACACCTGATATCTTTGGAACACCCTTTTTATCCCCTCCTGCTGTGAGGGTTTAATGCATAGTCAAACTTTTCTAAGAAGTATTTTGCATGGTCACTGCCTGGTTCTGCCTTTTTAGAGCATGCTCCATAGATTTTTATTTCTTCTGATCATCATTTTATTTGGGCTGGATTTCCTTTCTCTGCAAGCAGTCAGTGCAGATAACAGTCTGGGCTTCCTCATCCTGCTGCTGAAAACAGTCTGGGCTCCATTGTCCTTCTGCTGATAACAGCTTGGGCCCCACTGTCTTTGCCCTGTGGGGTTATCTTGCTTTGTGCAGAGGGGCATAGCTCTAATGTTCAGAATTCTTCTACACCAAAAACTTGCTAACAAGAGAAAAAGTACAGACATAGCCAAAAAGCATATAACATATAATATTCATCCTAATACTTGCGAAAGCCAATATCACAATATGGATTTATAACACCAGGAAGGAAGATCAAATGAAATTCATTTATTCACTGGATTGAATTGCACAATTTTTATTTGGCAGATTCAAGAAGATTGTGGCAATTAAGATCCATCCCCACAGTTAGAAAGCAGGTAAACAAACATTGTTCTAGCATAGAGATACTGTTGTGAGAAACAAGGAGCACAAAAATCAATGTGGTTTTTTCTTTGGACCCAACAGAGATGGGGAGAATAAAAAATGCTGCACTAAGGAAAAATTAAGAGAGCACTCCCTTGGATGTGACTATTATACCTTAATTTACCTTAGAATAGAATGGGTTGGGTTGGAAGGGACCTTAAAGATCATCTTGTTCCAACCCCCCTGTCATGGGCAGGGAGGAGATCTTCCACTAGGCCAGGTTGCTTTATCAAGTTTATAATAGCTTTTCAAACTATTCCTAACTTACGATTGCTTAATATAATAAAAGCAGCACATCCTTATATTTACTGATCCAAATCTATACCAATTTTTATAACACCATCACAAAGCCATGGCAAGATAGCTGTGCAAATGGATTGTCCTATTACTCTGTTGGAAAGCCTGCATGGACATGGACCAAACACCATGTCACAACATTGCAAAGTGCCTCATGCTCTTTTCCAGTTAATCCAAAATTACTGCCTCTCCCTAGAAAAAGATGGCAATAGTGACCTAGGCTTCTCAGGCCTGTGTTTTTCTTGCATACATTTCTGGAGAGCTGAAATCTAGAAGTGGCTTGGACACTTGCTTAGGACTAAGCTCCTTTAGCCTTTGCAGAGAGACATCTCCCTCTGGTGAGGCAGCCTGCTGCACAGCCCACAACCACAGGGAGGGAAATGACCTTGTCTGAAGAGCTTGGAACAAATCTCTGCTCTCCCAAAGCCATGTACAGTAACTCCATTACCCACAAAGAGCAGATGAAGCTGGGTTAGTTTGAAGGAGTTCGGTGCTGTGAAGGACTGAATGCAGAGCTTGCTGAACTGTGGTTTGACTCTCTGGGAGTCTGAAGGCTTCAGAGCAGTGTGCTGGGAAAGCAGCTTGAACTGTGTACCTGCACCATGGAACAAGAGTCTTACTATGAATTTATGCAGTGCCAGTACTGTTTTGTGACTGGCATGGGCCTGTAGCAGGAGTTCTGCACAGCAGCTATGGCTGCAAGGGGTCCTGACCAGGAGAGGAACCCTTGTTGAGTTTTGGTCCTGTCTTTTTCCATCTGCACTAGTTCTCGGTGCAACTGCTTCCTCTAGACTGGGGGAAGAGACTGTTTCACTGTGTGAAGGACAGCTTGTGGTATTTGGTGCTCTCTGAGCAAGGTTTTATCAGCACAAAGATAGTGACAGGCTGATTAAACTATGCAAAGCTGTAACCAAATGGTTTGTGCTTTCCTGCCCCAGTAGGGGTGAGAAGAAAGGCTGAGATGGCTGCTGCATTCTGAGGCTGTCTGCTTTCCTGTATCTGCACACGTGGGTGCCTTAAAATGTTACATACAAATGAGTCCAGCATCCCCAGGGAGTTTTGGACCTTCTGTGTATATGTGGCTGAGCTGACCTGTGCAGGGAGCATGTCTGAGATTTCCAGGTGCTTGGTAACCTAGCTCGGACTTCTGGATGTCTGAAAATCCTCAGCCAACCTCAAATCCTTCTAATTGCCCCTGGACAAAAATGTGGTGGAATCAGACATCCTGTAGCTCTGTACAGCTTGGGTTAAATGCCTTGATAAAAGTCCCAGGTATTTTTAATATGGAAGCCTCTCCTAACTTCTCTTTTGGAGCAGGAACTTGAGCGTCTGAACCAGATCCTGGAAGCAGAGAAGCAGCGTTTTGAAGAGGTGGTGCGGGAGCTGCGGCTGGAGCAGGAGGAGATCAGACGGTACAATAGCAGGGCAGGAAAGGACACAACTCCCACACTGGGAAAAAGCACCACTGTGGTGGGGAATCAAAACAGTCTGTAAAATCCACCTATTTTGTGCATGTAGGAAGGGGATGCTGCATTGACCGAAACACGAATGGTTGTGGGGTCTCTACCTGCATTTGCTCTTGCTTGTGACCAATAGAATACAGCTTAGCTTCATTTTGCACTCAACAATTCAATGTCAAAGTGCTGGGACACAAGCAAGCCCAGATTAGTTGGGGTAGCATGACAATGGACAGGTGCAAGAGAAGATTTCAGAGAGGCACTTAGTTCAACTGACTGAGCAGCTATGTCGGGTCCAGACACCTGGATCCGGTTTTCCACCATCAGCTGAATGACAATGGATATTGGTTGCCTCACCAAGATTAATTTTGTAATTTTTAAAGTTAACTATGCAAAATATGAGCAGCAAATATATTTAGAAATAGAAGGATCCAAGTGCTTTGCCCTGAGTGTTGAAAGGACATTTTTTGCTATTGCTCTCTTTATATTTTTTCTTTTTTTTTCTCCCTAAGTAACATCTCAGAAAAGCCAGTGTGATTTTGCAAACCATTTTTGTTCTCATAGGCTCTGCTTGGATGTGATTGCCCTGCCTGAGCTCTTTGAGTTGCAGCCATGGCTCTGCCCTTGCTGGAGAAGCACAGTAACTCTTGGGTTGGGTTTGATGATCAGGAGGCACAGTGTAGTTCCTGGACATGTGTCCAAGGCAGGATGTGATGCTTCCTGGCAAACTCCTGGCTCTCCAGGACTGGCTATACCAACTGATGGCTGCAGGTCCTGCACCAGGAGACCCACAGCCTGCACAGCTGGGCACGCTCTCTGGGGCTATTGTTCCCCTGCAATAGCTGTCACCCTTTTTGCTTCTTTAGGGAGCTGGAGCTCACAGCCCGCTCCCTTAAAGGAGTGGAGGAAGAAAAGAAAGAGTTGCGAAGCCTGACACAGTCCTTACAGAACACCCTAGAGGTGAGTGACCACTCTTCCCCTCTGAATGACAGCATTTTGGCCTGAAAGCAATGTTGTCCCATGGAATGAGTCCAGCATCTGCTAATGCCAGAGCTGAAGTGCTGTACAGATGAACAGGTTGATTTGGTAGCTGATAGGAACACCAAAATCCCTTGAAGAAAAGGATGAGAAATGACACAAAGCACAACTGAGCCAAGATTTTCCCAGCAGTACCAGGCAATATGGTGGTAGGACAATAACCATAATAGTAGGGAGAGAATTTTCACCAGATGGGCAGGCAGGCAGTCGGAAAGGCTGAGGAACCTTCATTGTAAACTCTTTTCACACTGTAAACAGCCACAGCTGACCATATCCTGCTGTGCTGACAGACTGGCTCTGAACAGCGGCTGGACAAGAGCCTACTGGAAGGTCCTTTCCAGCCAACATGACTACAAGTCTGTGATGAGCTTTTTTATTTTTTTGACTGCACCTCCCTACCTTCTGGTGGAATTTGAAGCAACATAGGGGCGTTCTTTGTTCACAGAAAGGAGCATGATTCCCAAGGAAATCATGTACCACATGGGAATCTAGGAAACAGAGTCTTGATGTATTAAAATCTTTCCTTAATAGTGGATTTGTGGAAAGTGTCTTTTCTAAATGTATATTGTTTGTGAAATTTCCACAGAGTTGGAATTCTGAAGCTGCAAGGTCATCTCTAATGTTTGTGTTAGATCCTGCATGTTTGTCCAAACATCTCTCCCTTTGAGCTTTTCTCCTTGCCCACAGCTGTGAAAAAAACTGGAAAGTTATGGAAGTTATGGAAAGTTATGGAAGCCTAATTGCACACTGAACCCTTAGAGGCAAACAGCCTGATGTGTCCTATTGCCTGCAGTTAGAAGCCCCACAGAGGGGGTGCTTCCCATTCCCACTAAGGAGCAGGGAAGGCAGGGAAGCTGCCTGCATCTGTGATGCAACAGGCAAGCACAAGGTTCCAGTCCCCAGGCTGTGTCCTTACTAGCATATCACATCAAAGGGCCCTTCTGGTTCACCCCTTCGTGGCAAAGGCTATGGTGGAGGCTTGCTCCCTGTGAAGCTGGTATGAAATGGAACCCAAATTTTGTTATTCCTGTGTTTAACCAGGATGAGGCATGTGGATGTAAGGATGGAGGCACTCAGTAAGGAAGAACCAGGCAGGAACAAGAGCAGAAACATTAGACTTGGCTGATACTCACAATCTCTGTCCTTCTTCAAGGAGCTCTCCCTGGAAAAACAACAAATGCTGGAGATGCTGGAAGAAAATGAGAGCCAGATCCCACCTTCAACCAGCCCCAGCAAGGAGCAAAGCCCCATCTGGGGTCTGCACTGCAGCCTGCGACAGATTGAAGAGAAGATGCAGCAACTTCTGCAGGAGAAACTCTTGGCAGAGAAAAGGTGGAGTGGGGAAAGAGGACTCTTCTGCTCAGGCTTAGTGGTGCCAAATGAAGTGACTGTCTGCTGGCTTGCTTTTTTGATTGCCAGCAGCAGACAAGTCTGGAAGTTTGTCTGGTTCCAGTGGCAGGAGTTCAGTCACAAACCCTTCAAAGGAGACAGAGTGAGGCAGGGCAGCTCCCAATTGGGCCTGCTCCTTTCAAACCAGGCCTTGGGCATGTGAAGGTGCTCATGGCCTGTCCATAAGGAGTGTTTGGTGCTCCTGGGCCTCATCTGGGAGTTCAGAGTGTTCTATTCAAGAGCTGTCCACCTGGCTTTCTCCAGCAATGCCTGTGTCATTGGAATGGAGCACACAGTGCTCCTGTTAGCATCTCTTTGCTCTGGGCAGTCAGGTAGTTGAGCATGCAGCATCATGATACTGAGCTGCTTTTCTTCCTGTGAGTTGTGTGGGGGTGGGAATGGTCATCTCTCTTTGCTGTGCCATGCACCAGGATGAAGGAGAATGAGGAGCGGTCTCGAGCACTGGAGGAGGAGCGGGAGTTTTACTCTTCCCAGTCGCAAGCGCTGCAGAACTCGCTCTCGGAGCTGACTGCAGAGAAACAGCAGGCAGAGAGAGACCTCAAGGTATCCCCTGCATGTGTCACATATTGCTGTCCCTGGGCTCAGAGCGCTTCCATTTTCTCTTTCAGTTCATTCAAGCCAAACTCTTGGTTTTATTTAGTTTTCATATTGTGGTCATAAATCTTCATTAGCTGTGCTTCATATTGTCAAGTGTATCCTGGCCTGCATCCAAAGCCGAGTGGCAGGCAAGGCAAGGGAGGTGATTCTGTCCCTGTGCTCCACTCTGGTGAGACCCCACCTGCAGTGCTGCATCCAGCTCTGGAAGGACATGGACCTGTTGGAGTGAGCCCAGAGGAGGACCACCAAGGTGCTCGGAGGGCTGGAGCACCTCTCCTGTGAAGACAGGCTGAGAGAGCTGGGGCTGTTTGGCCTAGGGAAGAGAAGGCTCTGAGAAGGAAACCTTATTGTACTTCCAGTGCCTAAAGGTGTCTACAAGAGAGCTGGAGAGGGAATTTTTACAAGGACATGTAGTCATAGGACAGGTGGGATTTACTTGAAACTGAAAGAGGAGAGGTTTAGCTTAGGTATTAGAATGAAATACTTTATTGTGAGGGTGATGAGGCATTGAAACAAGTTGCTCAGAGAAGTTGTGGATATTCCATCCTTGGAAGTGCTCAGGACTGGGTTGGATGGAGCTCTGAGAAACCTGGGCTAGTGAAAATTATCCCTTCCCATGGCCGAGGGGCTGGAATGAGATGATCTTTAAGGTCTCTTCCTACCCAAGGCACTATGATATCATAGTAACACATTAAATTGCCGTCTTTTATCTTTGTAGTACTACTATTTATTTTTGTATCCTGAAACCTGATTAATCCATTTAGTATAAGTCTTTTAATTTGCTACTGTGAAAGCATAATCTATAGATGGAGGGAAGAAAATAAAAGTAAAAGAGGGCACAACCTCTTTTGTGTAGACACAACCAAGAATAAAGATGATTTCAAAGAAATGTTAATATGGATGTTGCAGAACTGAGTAGACATCTTCCCTCCTCAGTTGTGCTCAGAAAAATCAACCTTAAGACTTTAAACTCTTCAGTAAACTCTGCAAGAACTTGGGTTCAAAAGCAGAGGGATTTGGCTGAGGGACCAGCTCTCCTTCGTAACAGACAATACATTAATCTGGTAAAAGGCAAATGGACAAAGTATGGTATTTTATTTAAATCTAAATAATGTAAAGGTAAACAATTGGCTGTTTGGCACTCAACCTCCTTATATAAATATTTTGTCCCAAAAAAACCCTGAGTTACTATTTTCCCTGCACTTCCAGTATTTTCTTATCCTGTAACCTTCTACTTGGCCAGACTAAAGCTAAGTTGACCAAACTGTGTAGTCTTTCTCATTTGCTAAACTAGTACTGTATTTCTAACTTCTCTTGTGTTTTGCTTCTGAAGCTAAGCACTGTACATCCCTTTGTGGGAATTGACTTCCTTTATCTCAAGTCTGTCTCAGCTGGATTGATGTCCTTCTGTTCCTGTTCAGCTGCAAGTACTTGCATTAGCACAAATTCATGTGTTGAAATACCATCTTTGATTCCATATGGTTTATGCAATGGGAGGAAAACTGTGAAAAATGAAGTCAGAGTAAAGGAGAATTACTATAATAGTCTGGACTTGAGATTCTGTCTGAAGACATGAGCAACAACTTTATGCTGCCTTGTAACATTTCTAAGGACTTCCATCACTGTTATCTTTTCATTTTCATCCATGGCAAGTACCTCACAGACCTTGTGAGTTACCAGGATGTTTACTGAGAAAC
The DNA here is from genome assembly GCF_030490865.1 of Poecile atricapillus. Lineage (NCBI taxonomy): Eukaryota > Metazoa > Chordata > Aves > Passeriformes > Paridae > Poecile > Poecile atricapillus. The sequence goes on along the minus strand of NC_081249.1, from coordinate 147,518,651 downwards.
AAGCTGGTTTTCAGCAATTCTTGTTTTCTTCCTCAGGCTGAAGTGAAGGTTCGCATGGATCTGGAGAAGAGACTGAGAGAAGCCGAGGAAGCATTGCAGAGCTTGGAGCAAGGCTTAAATTCTCTGAATTGCAACAAGGAGAAAGAAAAGAAGATGAAAGCAGATGTCAGTAACTTGAGAAGTAAGTTAGTAATCCATCCTCTCTACTGATGAGCAAACTCAAGAGAGGAAATATTTCTACCTATCTTCCTAGACACAAAAAGATGATTCCAAAGTAGCAAAGCTGCACATAAATGTGGTCTCCCAACTTCTTGTACCCCCCACCGCACCTCCCCTTTGAGGAGCCATAATGTGCTATGCAGGTAGTTGGTGTTTTGCCCTCAAAGGAGGTTGAAATTATTCCAGCCTCTCAAAGGAGCACGAAATTATTCCAGCCTTCTCTGTTGGGTGGAAGGCAAACCTAGAGATGAGCAAATGCTTTCCAAAATGTCAAACAGGAGAGCTGTGGCGGAGCTATAAAAACTGACTACTGGCTAGGTCTGAGTTATAAGGAGTCCTCTGATTCCCCTCAAGGCTTTATTTCTCAGCCTTAGTTACAAGAATATCACCAGTTCAAGGAAGCCCGTGGTTGCTGTAGCAACGTGCTGGTGACCTAGAAGGTGGAGTTTGGATCTTTACTCAGAGCTGAATCACAGCATCAGCCCAGCACTGCAGTGCACAGGTCAGGTGTAAGGCTGGTGTTCTTCACAGGTTATCCCTGCTTCTTTGCCTTTTTTTTGGTTTGGGTTGGGTGTCTTGGGGGACATTACCCCCTGGCATTTGTCTTGAATGAGGCTTGGGAACTGACATTAGCAGCTTCAGTTGAGTGAAATCTTGCTTGTTTTCCATGCTCAAGTTATAGTGCAGGGAGAAGCGTTTATGAAGATGCTGTGTCTGTACAGTCAAGGCTTCATTTCAGTGAAGGGTGGATGTACTGGGCCAATACAGAAAAGTCAAAAAGTCCTGTGGTATTCCGAGCACTGTTAGGTAAATAGGGATAAATAAATGTATAAATAGTTTTATATCTATTCACATACTAATAATTTATATTTAAATAAAACAAGTACTATTCAGTTGTTTCTACATAAGATTTCTAAAGGGAGTAAAACAGGCATGATTCTGAACTTCATTCCACTGGCTCAGAGCCATGGTAAGAAAACAGAGCTGAAGTGGATGTGTTGAGCTCAGCATTCAAGTAGAGCTTCACAGGGCATAAGTGAGTAACTGGTACTGAATGTCTCCTGATATTTCCAACCTTAGATTTGAGGAGATGTTTTCTTCAAAGCAGTAAAAATGTACTGATGAGCAGAGCACCAGAGAAAATAAAGGACCAGCAATGTTTCCCTGTAACATTAGTCCCAGAACAGGTTGCCTTAGTCCTTCCAAGTGGTTCCTGCAGCTCTGCCCTGCCCTTTATAGAAGAGTTTGGGCACATTGGCACATGATGCCTTTGAACAGCAAGGGACCAGCAACAGGCAGGAGGACAGCAAGACTGGAATGGAATAGTGCTCAGACCATAAGAGGGGAAATGAGCCAGGAAAAGCAGATCAAGGCAGAATAACATTAGAGTTTGGACACGGGGCTTTTCTTGAAGCTCATATTATATGTAACTATGTGCTATTATTTTGCTGTGCTGTTAAGAAATCCCTTACTATGTGTGGCCTGGACATGTGTGCCTGTGCTGGTGTTGCCAACACCTTTCTTTCCCAGTTAGACCTGACTGGTTTTAGAAGTCCTTCAAAGAAAGTATGATGAGCAAGGCTTTAGAGTTGAGAAGTTTTAACACAGTATCAAAGGCTTTTGGCAGTTGAATCATGAGCAATTGTGGAAACTACTGATGTGGAATGGATGGCTGCAGTTCTTTCTAAATTTGAGTATGCATTTGTTGGGGACTGGAGATTTTTGTCCCTTTGAAAATGAACATTTGAAAATGTTCTTTCTGATGATATTCTGAAGCTTTATGGATTGTTCAGGAAGGTCATCATTCCCTGGCTCAGCCCATCAACGAGTGCAGTCCTTTGTGACTGGTTCATTGCTTGGAGTGTCCCATCACTGTTACATTGGTGTTCTCTCCCCAGAGTTCTTTGAAGAGTGCATCCGCAATGCTGAGCTGGAGGCCAAGATGCCTGTGATCATGAAGAACTCTGTGTACATCCACAAGGCTGCCACTCGCCGCATAAAGAGCTGCCGCTTCCGCTGCCGGAGAACCAGCGCTTCATGGAACGACAGTAGGTATCGGGCAGCCTTCTGCTTCACATCCTGCAGGAGCAGATATGGGGCTGGCAGAGCAGTAAAGTCTGCAGATGTTCTTTGTATTTCATGTTCCTTAGCAGTAGAATGGACCCACAGTGCTACCTGAAGCTTCCTTTCCTAGAGAGCAGGCACTGAGCCTGTGCTCTTTTTGCCCTTTTCTTCATATATGTTGAAAGCTAAACTTCTGTGATGGTCTTCGGCCCCTAAAAAAACACACTTAAATATGACTTCATCAGAATGCCTAATCACAGACTGAGTTAGGCTCAGTCATGTTGGTCCCACGACTGGTGAACTCTAGTTAAAGCTTTATCTTCAGTTTGTGTCCCTGATGGAGAGTGCTTACATTTCTTTGCTGTTCTTATTTCAGTGAAACAGTCACAGTCCTTCATCTTCTCGCATGCAGAAGCTGAAAACATTGAAGAGCTGAAAGAGGCAGCCAAAAGACTGAGCCGGGACCAGCGCTTTAGGAAAACCATCTATCAAATCATGAGGTCACAAAAGGATTCTGCTGCAGGGGACAAAAAGTAACTCTTCTTGGGAGGGGGCTGCTGAGATCAACCTGCCATTCCGCTCTGCAAAAGTTACAGCCTTGGGCATTAGGCCCAGAAGGGAGATTTGGCATTTGGTGGGGAAGGTGGGAGAGAGTTGTGTGTAGGCAATCCCTTCAGTTTTTGGCTTTGCTTTAGTTTGAGTGCTCCCTGCAGCCTGGCAGACCTTCTCTTCTGATCACTCCAGACCTTCAGCTTCAGCTGCTTACATTCAGCCATGTTTTGCCAAGATGCCACAGTTGGTATAAAAGTGAGCCAGAGACCGTAGCTTAGGAAATGCCTCTCCTTTCCTTCCCTGTCTAGTCTGTCTGCCAAACACAAGTGCTTCTGAGGAAGCCTTTAGCAGCCTATGTTCCAGCTAGTGTAATCTCCTCAGCTGAGAACAGATCACCCTGTTCTGCCTGATCCCCTCTAGGAGATGGCTCGCTGCACACCCTCAGTCAATCAGCACTTTGGTGGGGCATGTTTCCTGAAGACTGCAGCAGTCCCAGCCTCCCAAGCATAGGCAAAAGTTTTTTTGCCAAACTTTTTGTCTTGATGCTACATCATTTCAAGCAAACAGCAACAACACAAGGTGAAGACAACAGGAGGATGCTGTGGATTTAGGTCCAAGGAGGATCATGTACAGAGAAAGGCTTATAGGTAACTCAATGGCATCGATGCAAGCTGGAGGGAGGGTTCTGTTGTGTTCATGGTGGGCAGAACATTCCAGGGCCACCTATGCACATTGTTTGCACTGGGATGTCTAGCTGTGTCAGAACAGGGGAATATGTGCAAGGGAAGGTGTTAGCTATTGGCTATCTATTCCTCAGTGTGAAGAAGCCTTTGTCTCAGTTTTGATGGCTTCCTCAACACCGCTGTAAAATGATTTGGAGGGCAGAAGGGTGAGGACTGTTCAGCAACAAAACACATTACCACTTCAGGCAGGCTGTCAGGGCTGTGGAAGAGGAGTACAGGAAAGGAGTCATTTTGTTGTGGAGCCCCTTGCAGCCTCTCCCACCTATTTTAAGCAAGCAATTGGCTAATAATTACCTGTGCTGTAGAAACAGCACTGCCTGGTGCTTACAGAGCACAGGATAAGCACACTCTGAGTTACACCCTGTTTTCTCCTGCATATTAATTGGGAAATAAAGAAATAGACAATACAAAGTTGAATAAAGTTAGCAGAAGAAATATGGCTAGGGGGTGGTAAAGTGCAGATTTACTGTACCTTTCATGGCATCAGGACCCCTGGGTATTTTGTATGTCCAATGACACACAGGTAGTTGCTTGCTACTGTCCCATTCAGACTGTGGCAGTGTCCACTCACAGCCTTTGGCTTCTGGCCACCTACATAATTCCCTACCAATTTACTGTTGTTCCTAGGGAGAAGTCAAGAATGAGGCTGGGAAGCAAACCTTGGCTTACCAGCCAGAGGAGAAGGGTTAATGCTGGGTGGAGAAGCATCCTGTGACGGAGTGATCCTCCTGGATGGAATCACTCTAGTGTGACCAGAGGAAAAGCTTTGAAAGCACAGCCTGTACTTCCCATTTCAGTTAGTTACTGACTAGTATCCTTCTGTCAGGCATTTGGGAGGGTTCAATCAATCAGAAGATCCATCTCTGAAGGATGATGTTTTTGTGATAAGAGGTGATATGGTAGGAGAAATAGTTTCCATCCTTCCTTAGCATACCAAATCCTTCTGTGGTTTACCTACTTGTGTTTATATGCTAGAAAGCCACAAATGAATTCTTGCTCCTACAAGGCTGAAGGGCTGTGATAAAACAGTACAGAAATGTTTTTTTTCCTTTATGCTGTTTCCAAATCATCTCTAGCTATTTTCCAGTAACAAGGTCTATATGATGCTGGAAGGGACAGAATAGAGGATAGCTAGGGAATGCATCTGTAATGCAGGCAGTTACGAACGTCACCCTGTGGCCTGTGAACACAGCATTTTTGTTCTATTACCATCAAAGACACAATATCTGACTCTTCAGAAGTATTGTATGCAGGAGGTAGCCACATCAGGTCTTCCTTTACTGTTCATATTGACAGCAATAAGTAAATAAAAGTTATGCTGACACTAGAATGAATTCCTGTGTGTTCTTGATGCACTGCCACCAAAATGATGTTAAATTGTCTCTGCAGGAGTTCAAACAAATCATTGTGACACTCTCATTTACTGCCAGGGCAGTTCCTCTGCTTCACTGAGTTGTTGAGTTACATACTTAACATCACCTCTCAGAAGGACTGGCTGTATATAAAAGCTTTCACCCTTGCTATCCACTTCCACTTTTAAATTGTGTATAAAGTTAAAGCAAAATGTATCACATCTGAAGTAGAAAGCTCCCACTTGCTTACCTGCAGTCAGTGAAGAACTCTGTGTAACCAGCGAGACGTACCCTGAGCCACCTGAGAGGAGGTGCTTTCCATCAGTCATTCCCTGCTGCACAGGAATCTACTACCCTGTAATCTCCCTGGCAGAGTCAGCACGGAGCTGTGTCTGTGCACCACAGCATCTTAATTAAGTGACTGTCTCCTTCCAAAGGACACAGAAATTACTGATTTCAATGTTCTGTGCGTATTTATAACTCAATGCAGTAACCAGAAGATGGCTTAGGGAGCAACTCAGCTCTGTTCAAATAACCTCCACTGGTAATCCTAGATTGCTTTCTTCTGCTGGGAAAACTGGGAATGAGGTAATAACTTCCTCCAACGAGAGAAGTTCACTAACTTGTTCTCTTGTGTCTGAGGATAGAAGGAAATATAGGATGGTTTACACTTTTAGATTTCACTTCAGGAGTTGCAGAAGAGCTATACTGGCCCTGAAGAGCCTGTGGCCATTCTTCACCATCTCCACCTTCTAGGTAACACCTGGGAACTTCCTTTCCCTCTGAAGAAATTCCTTGTTGCTCCTGTCAGAGACACTGCCAAATGTGAAGCCTGCTGATTCTCCTCTGCCTTGTCTTGACTACTTTTCACAGTGGGAAGGATGGCTCCTGTTAAAGGTTCAGTTAACAGATTTAAGGGTTAATGTCATCCTCCCAACAAGATGCACAGGCTGTTTCAGTCCCCAGTAGAAGAAGAGTGGTTCCTGCTGAAGTGCCTGCTCCCCCAAGGCTTTGCTCTTGCACAGAAGTAAATGTCAGAGAAAAGAAGGCAGCCCTAGCCCTACTGCCCCCAGTCTGTGCTGCTTCTAAAGCAGAGAAAGTGGATAAGAAATGGAAATTGCCCTTGGGGTCAGAAGTCAGTACTAAAGGATAAATGGTTGCTGGTGTGTGTTGTGCGTTGCTATGTGTGGCACACAAGTGACATAGGCCGGTAGCATTTTCAGCAACAAAGTATGGCTTTTTTTTAGCTCCAGATAGTAGGCAGGCTTTCTGCTTAGGACTCAGTTTAATATTAGTGTATCTCTATGGAAATAAGATGATGGATTTCCATAGGAATAGTCTGTTTTGAATCTTTTCAATGCAGTCACTTTTTGTGGTTATTAGGGGGATAGAAGCTGGCTCATGTTGTGTTTAGTAAGGAGAGGTTTGCTTCCAGGAAAGTGGCCCATGCTCTGAAAGTCTTGTCCAAGGCAGGGGCTTGCCTAGACACTCAGTGCACCTTGGAGCTGGTGTGCCTGTGAAGGATGCATTAATTCTGGCATCTTCTTCCTCATGCAGAAGGACAACTCTGCAGTTTTTCACCCAGTCTGTGTACAATTTTTATCCACCTAGTCCAAGCATGGCTTTGAATGGGTGAAATGACCAAGCCAGAAGAATTGTTATAGTGAGTCACCTGAGAGCTGGGTCTGAGGTGGCCTGTTGTGGTGACAGTCACCATGAGTTCAGCCACTATGTGAGGTTTGTTAAACAACCTGCAGTGCATTTCTGTGCACTGAGATAACATCCCTTTTTCTGTGTTAAGTAACACTTCTTACTGCAAGCTTAACTCTATAGCCAAAATGCAGAAAGATCCAACTGAATTTTCAGTCAGGTCTGTGAGTCCTTCCTGCTCTCTGCAGGATACACTGTAGTGCTTGAACCAACATATACAGATTCTGGGTTTTTTTCCAGTGTTGGCAGATCTGGCACTTCAGAGGAAGAAAAATTATAAATGCTATTTTGTGGGGGTAACAAAGGCACCTTTTGCTAACTCAGAGGTGTTGCAATAAATAACTCAGCAGGGTCATGTGCTCTTATTTTGCTGTATCCTGAAAAGTGCAAACTTTGCATTGCTTAAAATACTAAGTGAACTCTACTTACCCTTGAGTTCTTCTTGGCTGCACCCCTGCCTCAGACCTCTCTGTGGAAATCACCCAAGAGTGGTGGAATATGTCCTCTCCTAGAGCTGCTCTTCTAATTGGTTTCTTCATCATTAATTATGGGGTGGGAGAGAGCTCCCTGTTCTTCCACACATCAGTGGCTGCCCACAGGGGATGCAGCCCCTGTCTCTGCAACATGAGGAAAAGAGGTTCTGTTTTTTGTTGTGGGGGTTTTTATCTAAGTTATGCAAAAGAGGAATTAATATTTTTGACATCTCCACGTTAATAAGGGGGTTTGAAAACAAGCTGTTTGTGGTGGGTGTGAGAAAACTGACTCCCTGCAACAGAATTAGGCCCTGTTCAAAAGAGATTCTGGTGCTCAGCCTTCATGGAGTAAGGCTGGAGGCTTGTGTCAGTCACTGCTGAAAGCACAGCCATGACCAGGGCGATAGCATGTTCAGTAGAACTCTGTCTTTGGGGCAATTCACAGAGCATTCAAGGTCTCTTTGTGGCAGAGATGGGCTGTGCTTTTAGGTGCACTAATCTTACCAGCAATAAAAACGACACAGCAAGAAGGTGAGATTGCTGTGGCTTTTGTAGCAAAGTAGAGGAGCAGGCTTTTAATGCAAAGATTGCCAGAGTGATTGGATTGTAACTTGCTTGGGAGTAGGCACCGTTTTAATTTCTCCTTTCCTTCCCTGATTCTGCCAAAGGCACACCACACGCTTGTTGTGGGCAATAGGAAGGTGAGGAGGCTTCAAGAAGAAGGAGATTGAAAGGTAGGAGTGCAGCAGGTGTGACTAAAAGCTGGAGCACTGTCGATAGTCAGCGCTTCAAAAACAAAGTGTGTGCTATGGCAAGTGCATTTCAATAACCTGAAGACAGCTGTTTGATTTCCCAGTAAGCAAAAAGGAGTCCAGCCCCAAGTGCTCAGAGAAAAGGAGTCTGCAGCTAAGGCCCTCCTTCCCTCTCCCAGTTTACATGAGGCATGCCCTCTGATGCAGGAATATGATCCCTGTGATTCAGGGATACGCTTACAGTTATTCTTTTCGGGTATCTGTGTTTACACAGAGGCTGCTCAGGGGAGCTGAAAAGATGATGGAAAGGTTTTGGGTATCTAAACATGGACTGGAAGAGATTGGAAAATCCTGTAACTCTCAAAGGATTTGTATGTTCACAGACTCTTCTAGCCGGGAGCAGCAGCCCTCTAGATCCCTCTCTGATCAAGTGTGTTGTACTTCAAAGAGATGCTGCAACCCATGAAGGGATGTGGGGAATGTCAGTGAAGGTTGCTTTTCTTTCTGCTTCTTCTTCTTCTCCTAAATTTCTCTTGCAGTGATTTCCTCCTTACTCAAATACAGATCAAGTGTGGTATAATGTGAAACTTATTTTAGATTAAGAGAAAGGATGTGCAGGCAGAGCTGTATTTCCTGCCTGTGTAGGGGGAACGTGGGCTCCAAAATGAGGACAGAAAATTCTCAGCCATTCAAAGGTATCACAGATGGTTAAATAATTGTACTTATCACATATATCAAGCTTGGATAAGGGGGAGTAGTGTGATACACTGTATTTGAAGCTTGAAGCCTTGCAGTAGGGGAAAATTAATTTGTTTGGAGAAGGAAATATTTTAGTCCTTTGCCCTGGCTGATGCTGAAGGAACTAGAAGAGAACATGCACACTTAGCCCACTTTTAGCAAGTGGCAGGCTCCTGGTGCTGACATGGAATTAGTTTTGATGGCTACTTGCTACACAGAAAATCCCTCCAGCTGTGACAAATTGCTGCTGAGTTGTAGCCTTGCTCAGAAACAGTGGTGGTGGTTGTGGATCCAGCGAGCACCCTCAGACCTGCATGCCCCAAAGGATGTGCATGATACCACTCCTGACACGCTCACAGCCTCTCCATGTCATGGGAGCCTTTGGCTTCCCCTTGCAAGTGGGCATGAGCTCTGCTGCCACCCAGGAACAGGGAGCCCCACAGCCACAGCTTGAGCTGCTCCTGCCACCTCAGGCCTGTTGGATTCCAGCACGCTGAGGCAGACCTTGGCACCACGATTTCAGCAGCAGAACGCAAGGAAACAATTTAGTGAGCCAGCCTTAGGAAAGGCTACTGGGAACAGGGGTGGGAGCTGTTCTATTCCCTTCCTGAAGGAAGAAGAGCATCTCCTGATCCCGGCCCCCACAGTGCTCTGCTATAAGCACCTGGTTCAGCTCCTAAGTGCAGCCTGGCTGTCAGGGGAGCTCTGTCTGCTTCATTCCCAGACCAGGGAAGCACAGAAGGGCAAGAGAGAACAGTCACTTTCCAGGTGAATGGGAAAGAACAGTCCTAGCAGAGTAGCAGTTGTGGGTAGAACCCTGCAAAGGAATGAAGTGTCCTGAGGACAGGAGGGAACAGACCTGAAATATGCTTCTGGGCCTTGGTTCTGGTGCACTGCCCGTAGCCAGAGTTTCCATCCTGTCTGTACTTGAAGAGTATCATCAAGCTAGCAAACAAATGCTGCTTTACACAGTGAGTATACACCCTTTCCTGTCTATCCAGCTCTCCCTCGCTTTGAACAGGATTGCAAGCTGGCTGTTCCTCACCTTCCCCTCCAGGCTGCTCCCTCAGCTTTCTGTTTATTCTTCTTTTCCTAGCTGGGGTTCTCTACCCAGGTGGAAATCAGCCTCACCCTGGTGGGGTTTGCAGCACCCAGGAACAGTGGGAGGACAGTTCTGCTATGGGGGAGATGGAGGAGGGGGTGGGCTGCTCTTCTTGAAGTGCAAAGGAGGTGAGACACGCCCTCATAGCTGCTCATGATTTTTTCATAACACTGGCCTCCTGTCTGGAGATATTATTCATCCTGCTCTGAAGTCTTTCTGACTTGAGCATTTCATGCAGAAAATGCACAGCGATGGACAGTGAACACCCCAGGCTCTTTACTAAGCCCTTTCCCTCCCTGCTTCACAGCCCACCTCACATTTGGGTACAGAGCTGGGCAGGGTGGTGCCGGGTGTCCCCTCACCTCGGACATGCTGCATGAGCCATTTTGGAGTCTTTGTGCCAGGTCCTGAACCAGTGTGTTTCACAGGGGTGAGAGATAGGCACAGGAACCAGTCCCCTCTACTGAACCTTCCATCAGAAGAGTTTGTAATCTATTCAAAGAAATCTTTCATAATAAGTTTTTTTAAAAAAATTATTTTTATTGTTTTCCCTGAAAATAATTTGTCCAAAAGTAATTTCTGTTTTTGACTCAGAGGCAGAGAGTAGACCAGAAAGTTTTACCTTGAGGTGAAGCCTGGTGTGCTTTATAACTGAGGGTGATCCTGGAGGCTGTGTCTCTACTGTAGCTGCATTGCCAGAGAAAGCCGTGCATGGGCAAACAGCCCTGGCAAGGGCAGGAGCCTGTTAATCCTGCATTAGAGACACGTCTGTGCCTCCACTCTGCAGCTGCCAGGTCAACTGTGGCTTCAGCTTTTCCAAGTCTTTCAGCAACCTGCTAAAGACCTGCTGCCCTGGGTGAGGGTCGGTGTGGCAGCTCTCTGTGATCACGGCTGGGCACGCAGCTCCCGCGCTGGGGAAGGGGCAGGCAGCCTGTCCCAGAGCAGGGGCTGGGGCATGAGGCTTGGGGATAATGTGGTTTCTCCAGCTAAGCACATAGAAAGCCTGATGTGCCCTTTTCCTTGCTGCTGCTTTTCCCTGGAAAAACAGTCTCAAATCACAAGGGCTATAAAACTAGTGCATTTCCCAGCTCTAGCATCATGTAAACAAGTCAGGTCAGATGGGTGGTGTGCCAGAAATTTCCTCAACGTTCTCCTATATGCATGATTTAACAGACTGCAGCTATATCCTAAGAGCCCTGGAAAGACATCCCTCTTACATGCACCAGGGATGTTTTAAGTATCTCTGAATGTCACTGAGGAAAACCAAGCATCTGTTTCCTTGGAGGAAATGGCATGTGTGTCCTAGACAATGGGTTCATGGGGAAAATGGAGGGATGGAGCTGCTGACTTCTTGTAGCTACAGTGCAGCAAGGGAGAGGTGGTGTTACAAAGAAAGACTTCCTGGTTTAAGGCTCTGAATTAATTTGAATTGTTTTGCAGAATAATGGGCTTGCACTTACTACTGCTGTAATGGGATAGCTAGAGAATATAGCCAAGAAGCTGTAGCTGCCTCTGCAGCAGGAGATATCAATTATGGAAGAAGGAGGCTGTGCTGTATAAGGTCAGAAGACAGTAGGACAGACAGGACTATATTCAGATTTTTCTCTGCCTGTCTGTGTGAGGTTTGCCATGCCAGGGTGTGAGTTCCCAAGGTAATGTGAATTTCTAAGGAGAAACGGGTCATTATTTGCCATCCCCACAGCCCTGATAGCACAGCCTGCCACGTTGTGGATGCTAGTTACAGTAATAAAGCCATGACTTCAGCTCACTTTCTGGAGGCTCTGTGTGGAGAAATGTGAATTGTACAGAAGTGGGATGTGGGTACTCATCTTTAGATAGACAGCTGTGCCAAAGACAAATCAGATTTTACTTTATGGAATCTCCTTTCTCCTTAATCTTCAGAGATTTATTGAAAACAGCCTCTAATCTCTTCTGCTTGCCACAGACAAGCACATTTAACTTCTTTATCACAGGGTGAGTTTTAGTGCCATTCTTAATCTATAGGGGAAAAGGCTTGGGAACAGGATCTGTGGCATGTCATCTCTGCCATACACCAGAGATTTCCCCGCCGGCATTAACTGCTGCCTGGACCAACAAATTCCTACACACCCCCAGCATAGACCCTCCAGGAGGTATTCAGGAGCAGCAGCTGCCTGGGGAGCATGTGGGGTAGCAGGCTTGGGTGTGCACTGAGTGCCAGAATGCAGAGGAGTTCCCAAGGGAAACCTGGCAAAGCCAGCTGGCACTGCCAGAGCAAGGGGGATGAGAGGAACCAGGGTGCTTGGTGGGAGGGAACCCATCTCACACAGCAGGCAGGATCTGGTACCACTAATGGGGAGAAAGCAGTTGCTGTCCCAGGCCCTTAGACTCACCACTGGAGGGGCTAAATTTAATTACATATATTTTCCAAGAGCTATTTGTGTCTAAACATATATGGACCATTTTGGGGGGAAGATTAATTGCTATCCAGGCTAGATGCTGTAACATTTGGAGGCTGAAGGTTGATGAATCCTCTGGAAGAGATTTTGGTTTTGGCCACCACTGTTTTTGGTGGCCATGCTGTCATCTGGAGCATGGTAGAAATCATGATTAAAGTCTGCTTATAGGGAGGAGCTGAAACTGATTTAAATGGAAAACTAGTAAGTAGAGGTGCCAGGCTGGAGCTCCATGGGAGGAGAAAGCAGCTCATGCCATTCCCCAGCTGACCTTGTGAACCTATGCAGCCATTTCCTTTTCTGGGGAGCACCTTGTAGCTGGGTCAGAACAAGCTCTGGGTTGTGTAGCCAGCTGCATTTCACAGCTGCATCCCTGTAGAGAGAACACAAGACAGGTAGGGCAGTGCTTGATTTCCATGTGGTTAAAAGAGGTCCTTTCCTTCACATGCTCTAGAAGAGAGATGTGGTTTTTCTGAAGGGATTGTGCAGCTTTCTGCTATGGACAAAGTGATACTGAGGCTTGGATTGTGCTTTCTGCAGGTCCTGGGAGTGCAGGGACAGTGGCCATGGGACAGACACTGGAGAGGGCCCTTGGCAGACTGTAAGGCAGATGGTTCTCAGTGCATGTCCCCCTCTCTCTGCTCTTGAGAGTCACTTAATGGAGGAATTTTTTTTACAAATTAAGGACTGTACAGAAAATACATAATGTCAGATTTCCCCACAGGTACAGAGAAATGCAGGTGGGAAAGTGACGGGAGCCGAGGAGCAGTAGTTGAGTGGAAAATCTAAAGCTTTATTAGCTTTATTAGCACACTTTTCCACAGACCTTTATTTGCACCTATCTCATCCGGGCCCTTGCAGGGCAGGCAGGTTACTTACTCTGGCTGTCTGTCCTGCCTGTGTCTCTGCTGTGCCTTAGCTGTTATGATGGAGGCCGGTGTATGGAAAGGGCTCTGATATCTGTGCCCTGTCCCAGGAGCATGAACACCATGCACATAACCTCAATGAGCTCTCTGGAGGATCGACTAGGCTTTATAGAGACAGAGAGACCCTTCTGGTTGTCTCAGAGACAACCAGACCCTTCCTGTTCTAAACTCAAGTAATAAAAAACTTTTTTATTTTTGATTTATAGCTGAAGAACAGTGAAATTTGCTAAGCTGTGTTAATCTTGCGCTTTAAGGCGGGAGCTGCTTCTCCCACATTCCACACCAGCACGGCAGGAAGCATCTCCTGGTGGGAAGATGGAGAAGAGCAGTGCCCCTGGCTGCAGTGTGGTCCTTGCTGTTCACAGGTAAAGCACACAGGCTTGGCAGGGTGTGAATATTTCACAGACAAATGGTAACAACTAGGGCCTTTAGGGAGCAGCTGGACTGCAAAAGGCAAGATGTGCTGAGAGAGGTGAGATATCATTTGACTGCTTAGCTGCTTTTGAAAGGCACAACAAGGAACATTTAGCACATGTGTAATTTCAACCAGAGTCTTCAGGACCTAGACTCTTGTAGAGATAAGGATTCCTCCTCTGGAGTTCCTGCCATGTATGTGTCCATGAGGAAGTCACTTGGAGAGCTGCAAGCTATTTGTATTACCCAGCTTCTGGTAGAGAGCCTCATCCTCTCAGCCTTTTTTTGTAATCTTAGTTTACACCTTCCCCTTCTATGGAAAGGCGCTGCTGTTGGCTGGCAGCAGGCAGAAGACCGTGGCTTATCCTGCCTGGCTCTGTGCAGAGGGTCCTGAGGCACTCACAGCAATGCTGTGAGAGCCAATGCCCTGTGCTAGTGCCTAGTAAGAACCTTGCTTTGTAGCTCTCTGTGTCAGGAGTTCTCCTTGCTGTTTTATGGTGGCAGCAGACCTGGGCTCTCTATATTTAAGTCTCAAACAAAGAACTTTTCCCCTCATTGGTGTGAGCTGCCCTCCCACAGCCCATGGCTGTGCAGTGACCTGAGGAGCTGGCAGGCCCTGCAGCTCTGCCCTAACAGGCCAGCTCGCATGGAAATAGGACTTCCCACCTTCTGCTGAAATTGATGTGTAGAATCTATGTCCTCTGTATTTCTAGATATGTTTCCCCCAAGGTCACTTCTCTTTTGGCCCAGTCTTAGTGCTCAGTTAGTTCTTCAGTCTCTTTAGTACACGGTGGCAAAACCATCCGACCATCAAAACCTCTTGCTCCCAGAGGGCCAAGTTTGGAATAAGGGGTGTTTAAAAGAGGGTATGTACCCAAAACTGAATTCTGTTTTTGTTGTTTATCTTCCCCTGACACCAAGTGACATTTTGGGGCAGGCAAGAAGAGTCATGCTGCACTTCCATAGCATCTTAGCAGCATTATTTCCCCAGAAACAGCAATAAAACTGTGGCCTGTGGGCTTGCAATGACAGTTCAGCTCCTCATTTTGTTCCAAGCCCTGGCTGCGTTATCTGTCAGGAAGATAATTCCTTGACCTTGTGGCCAGGGGATGAGTGCTTTGCTTAGTGATTAAGCCACTGCAGTAGATAACATGCTGAGTTTAATCCCTTTGGTAGCTGGTCCTGGAGGGGGGCAGGAGGGGCTGCAAAAACACAGTGGCTTGCAATAGGTCTGGAGACCTCAGAAACGGTGGCAACAGTGCAAAAACTGTGGCTGTATGTGCCCATCCCCCTAAGTTAATTTGGTGGCAGACTGGAAAACAAGCAGCCGATCTAGGGCACTATTTTGTCAAGTGATAGAGCCATATGGTGCAAAAACCCCACAGTAGTCTGAGAGCTTAGGCATGTCAGAAATCAGGGAGTCCTTTTGCGTACTGATCCTGTCTGCTAGCAGGCATATAGAAAAAGAAGGTTTATAATTATTTTTCCCTGGCGATGGGGGAAGGGACTCCTGAACAAACAACTAATCCTGCTGATTTGAACTCTGAAAGAATGAGATACAACCTCTCCTGCTGCTTCAAAGCTGTGGCTGGGATATGGCTGTGAAGCATGCAGCTGGTAGGCTGGAAAGCCCCACAAGCCAGCCTTATTCCAAGTGCAGCAAATGCATCAGAGCATGGGTACATGGCCAAGTTTCAGGTTGTACAAACTGAGGGCTAAAGCCCACTCTTCCAGTGGTATTTAAGGTTCTGTCTGCAAGTGAAATCAGAGAGAGCTTTGACTGACAGGGTCTCACCTAGGAGGTTTCATCCCTACAGCCAGATTTCTGTCCCCTGCTTTTTGCTTTGATTGTTTCTTGTCCCTGCCAGAGAAGAAGATGAAGACATGAGCCCACATCCAGCTTCCCAGCAGTGAGGCACTATCATTCTTGAGGGAAGACCTTAGGTTTTTTGAGCAACCCTCTCTTCCCAGGCTGTCACTGCTTAGTTAAGGATTATGATTCCCCTTAAATCTGTTTTTTCCCTTTCACGAGGTCTCTCCTCTTTGGAAACAGCCCCAGCCTCAGATAACCTCTGGCTGTGGTGCCACCTCTGTTGGACACAGGAACATGCTTGCCCTTGGGCAATTGACCTTAGCAGGCAGGAACCAATCCGGTCTGGTGGCTGAATTGAAATGGTTGCTTACAAATACAGGCGGGTATGGATCTGCTCTTTGCGAAACACTGCCAGCCAGCAGTGCAGCTCCCTAATGAGAACTGGGCTGTGGGCATGCTGTGGGTCTCTACCAAACCCTGGCAGTTTGATATTAAATTTGGTCTTTGGGGAAAAAAAATTATCATCTTAAAAAGAAAAATAGAAGAAAATGAAACAAAACACCCTAACCCAACCAACCAACAATCAAAAACAAAACAAAACCCCAGCAACCTAAATAAACCCCCCAAAAAAACCAACTAAAAACCCCCAACATCTGCCTCCCCCCACAAAAAAACCCCAAAACCCTATAATTAAAACAGTCTTTCGTAGAAAAATGCTTCTTCATCCTGTGGTCTTCAGATACATACCTCTTCTTAGCTCATCCTCCTTGTCCTAGCACTGACTCATGGTAAAATCTTTTCTCTGCCAGCACAGATTCAAATACTGAAAGAGGTGCTCCTCATCCACCCTCTGCTTCACAGGAGAACCCTGGGCACACTTGGCTGCTTCCCTAGAGCCCAAGGGAGTAGTTTAGCTTGGGCTCCTTCCTAACATTGTGGGGTGCTGTCTGACAGATGTCTGGAGCAGCACCCATGCAGGCCTGGGGTAGAGGAAGCCACGGTGCAGGGTGCTTCAGAAAGTATTTCTCTGCTGCTGCAATGGAGGAGTCTTCAATGGGAAGGAGACCTAAAAGAATTCACAATTCATCATGACTTTCATGTAGGGTCACAGTCTTATTTTCATTATGTTATACATTTGTTTAAGTCCTGTATGTGTTTATCCCAGGCTTCTCTTTTCCATCCTTACTCCCACCATACTCAGGACATATTTCTTTGCTGTAGTGGTATGAGAGCCATCATAGTTGGAGATGTCTAGAACAGGTTTTCCACTCTGGCCAAACATAAGGGCACTGTTTTCTTTGTTGGAAAAGATGATTCCTTTCTTACCTGAGGTCCTAAGTACTTTCCACCATTCTTCATTCCCTGAGGGTGTCTAAATTGTGTGAAGCTGCTTGGCCATATACATCTGCTGCATGAGACATATAAAAACCATGTCTCCTATGATTTTAAGGGTATTATTTAAATAACTCATTTTGTTATTTCTTTCCTCTTCAGACATTCTTCATTTCCTCTGGGGAGTCATTTTGTGCCTCCAGTTTCCCCATGGGAAAACTTACGCTAAAATTATTCTCTGTACATCTGATACATCAACTCCCTGGCCAGCCTTGCCTGCCTGCAGGACACCTCCCTGTACCTGAGGACACTGCAGTGTGTTGCCATGGAGAGGACTCAGGCAGCATTACTGGGTCAGCAGGTACTGTACAGCACGGGAGTTTATACAGCACTGGCTGTGTAAGAGGGATGGAAAGGGCCCTGTGGGTTCCAGGAGACTGCAGAAATTCCCCTGGTAGCTTACAGTAAATTTTCTGTGCATTTGGGGACTCGCAGGCTGTGACTGAATCACGTGGCATCTATGTTATGGTACAGTGTCTTTGCAGGGAGGGATCTGCAGGTTCCCAGAGATGGCAGGAGCTGCAAGAAATCTCCGGAGTAGCACAGTGCAGTCTGATCAGAGACACTTAGAGCAGACAGTAGCTCTGGGTGTGAACATCATTGCCTTCAGGAATCTCTAAAATTTTTTTGATGGAACCATAAGTAAAATGTATTGAAATACCCAATTCTGCAAACAGATTGTGCAGGTTTTTTGAGAAATTGTAACAATCACAGAAAACTTCTGTTACAAGACAGAGTGCCTTCTGTCTGGAAAATATTAGGACTCACAGCACCCATGAAATGTAAGTTGGAGTGACAGCTACCATGAAAAGGGATATGGAATATATCTACAGCTAACCTAAGATGAAAGGTGTTCTAGTGTTGCATAAAGCCCTGAAGCTCTCAGCTTGCCTACCTGCCTACCATTTTCTGAGAGCAGGCAGGTCACCTCAGGTTTTCTGAAACAATCCTCCGTGGCTTTACTTCCTCTTGAGCAACAGAAGGTGAAACTGATAACAGAAAAAGCAACATCATGGCTTATAGCTGTTACAACATGTCTAAAATCCCTGTCAGGACGGGTCATGCAGACCTGTATGAGCTAGATATGAATTTACTGGTAGAGTTCAGGTCATAAGGAGAAGCTGATGATAGTGGCGATAGCATGGATGTATCTCAGGATGCCAGCCTGTCCCCAAAGCCCATGTGCATGATGTGGTGATGATTGCAGAAAGGAAAGCTTCCCTCTCAGGCAAGAAGGGTTGAGCACTGGCCTAAGCGGGGAGGGCAACAGCTAAGAACTTCCTCTGGGGCTGTTAATGCTTGCCCTTTCATGGAACTGGGAAAGCAATGCAGGGGAAGTAAATTAGCTGGTGTTTGACAATTAAAAATAAAACAGTAACATCCCTTTGCTATGCCACAATAGCCCAGTTTTTCTGTAGGTTTTCCATCTACACCACCCAAAGCCCAAATTCAGACAGTTCCTATAGTTGCTCGTGCACAGACATGCCCCAGTTTAAGGAAAAGCAGAGCAAATTAGTTTTCTTGAAGCCTCTGCAGACAAGTGGAGATTTGGCTGCATCCTATGGTTAGCTCCCCTGCTACCTAGCTGCAGGCAATGGGAGCAGGAGCCTCAGGATCAAGCTAGGAAACAAGGACAGCTCGACAGCTTCAGGTGGAAGCTGAAAATGGTGCAGAGGCTCCTAGAATGTCTGGAAGAGGGCTGCTGAAATTCCCTGATGAGAACAAACTACCACTCTTCCATCAGGGCTCATGTCAGGTGTGGACCAAGTGCACCCAGGATGGCTGTGTAGTGGTCCCTCTACGGTGAAAATAGTGCCTGCTCATGGATCTCACCTTTTCCTTGAAATAGCAGAAATAGCTGTTGCTGAATGAATGCTGAAATGAAGCCTGTCTTGTCAGCATGCACAGGAGACAGGTGTATAAGCAGCAAAGCTTGTGAATGAAGTGGTCCCCTTCCAGGGTCTAATAAATTGCATGCAACCTGGCATTTAACAAAACTTTCGCTTGCTGGCTTAATATGGCTTTTTTCAGGAGGGAAAGAAAAATGGCTTTCTGCTTTACCAACACATGTGCTTTGTGCTCCCTTCCTCATTTATTTTCCTGTCTCTTATAAATCATTAAATAATTGTCCAAAATAGCACAGCTTATTTTGGAGGTGATTAAAAAAGAGACTAAATTATCACCATCACTCTCCTACAAACCAAAACATTCCCACTAGCACCCAACAGACAAAGAGCCAAATCTCTTACTCCCCACTGTTTAGCTTACTGTCTGACAAGGTACTTCTGTGCCAGCTGCTCTTCCCCTCAGCTGCACTGAGCTGCTTAAGCAGACACTGCTTTGTAAACACCCAGGAACAGAGTGTCCAGCACCAGGGTATTGACAAATTTGTCACCCAGTCTAAAAATATCAACTGATATGTGACCCTCCCATCCCATTGCCTGGGTACTGCTCAGGCAGGAGGAAATTTCCACCGAGCTCTTGAAAGCGTAAGCTCTGCCAAGCCACTGTGATTTACATAAATAATGAAAAGTTTAATATATCTAGACTGTATTCACTCCTGGAATAACTCTGCTGGCCCTAGAGAGGTAACTAATGGGATGAACCAGGCCCTGTAGGTTTAACGTGCTGAAAGGAAGCGTTATTGTATGCTGTCATACATTGAGATCTAAGTGATTCTTGCTAGCCAGGATGGTATAAGGATACTCAGTCCATGTTTACTCATTCATTTAACATTTCCATCTGTAGCTCCTGCCCATTTCTGCTAATGCACCTTCCTCTCACCCTGCCCCTGTCCTGGGCTCTCAGTGCAGCTTTATCTAACCTTCAGGTCTCCCATTTAAAAGTGTTTCAGGATTTGGGGGCAATGCCCAGAGGTGGTGGCTGGTGCCTTAAAACCTTTATCCTCCATGAAGCACCAGCTGCAGATCAGGAGTCAGGAGAGCTGCCACAGCAGGGGCACAGGGATATCCCTCCACTGCAACCAGGAGAGGTTAATTAGAGGACTACATGAGGATTAGGGAGGATGTGAGTGAGAGGAGGCCAACATGGCCCAGGGCAAATCACATCAGTTCTTTCTGCTTCAGTTTGCTTGTACTTAGACTGGAGGCAATAACTAGTTTACCTCACAGCCAGGTCCCAAGATTAGATGCAGAGAGCTGTGTAAAGCACATAAGAACAAAATAGCACTGGCACTTTGGTTTTGTAATACAGGATAATTCTTACTGCCAGAGTGGTTTTGTAATGCAGAGGATTCCTTGCTGAATGGCAGGGATGCAGGAGATGTGTGCAAAGTTACCAGAGAAAGACTTGGCTCCCCTCAGATTAAAATCTTACAATAACAAGGTAATGTTTCACAGTAAAGATGCATGCTCAAAAAATGGGCTAAGGACAAAGTCAGACCTAGAACCAAATTTTTTTTATATCCTAGTGTTAAGAGGCATGTGGGATGTGTGGCATATTCCATTATGAAGGCTCTGAAGACTGGCCTCCCCAGAGTGCCGCATGCTCTCCATGAAGGGAGAATCTGTTTCCAGGTATCTTGTGTTGGAAGAGTTTTGCAATTTTTTATCTTGTTACCAGTGTTTTCTCTTCAAACCATCACCTAGGAATATCTCACCAAAAAGGAGGGCAGAGCTGCAGCCTGCCTAGAAACCAGAAGCATTATGATTTTCTTACTGTGCCTCTGGTACTGGCTCTTTAGAGTGGGTGCTACTTACTGGCCAAGGACTTGTGGGGCTGCACTGCTCCAAGCAGTTGTATTAGGGCTCTGTCAGCTCCCACAACATCCCTGTACTGTGCTGGAAAGTAGGTATCTCAGGACTGATTTCCAGAAGGACTGGGCTAAGCCAGGGTCTTCCTCTTCTTTGCCTATGACAGCCTTCTTTTCCAACTATGCAGGCTAAATCCAATCCTAACAAAATATATTCCCTGGGAGCTTGACTCGGCAAAGCATTAGAGCTTACATTTGATTGCTTTGAATGGGGCCTGTGTGATCTGAGATCACAGAGCACCTCCCAGAGCACCTCTGCTCTCCTGGATCTAGTGGCTGCTCCACTAAACAGCAGCACAGTCCCAGGTCCACAGAGCAGAACTATGTGTGAAGAAACAGTTACCATCCGTAATTTGCTGCATCTAACTAGCTTTGTATCTCATCCTTACATCTCCCCGAATATTTTTTAGAACAAAACCAAAAAGAAAAAAAAAAAAAAAAAAGTTCAAAATGGCATTTCAACTATTACATTTTTGTCTTTACCAGCAGAAGAATGCCCACATCTGAAAGCAAGTCTTTCTTTGATGCAACAACTGCAGCAATGAGAAGCTGTCCTCAGGTAGGATATGATAAGCCTGGCTGTGTATTGCAAATTCTGTTTCCCACGCCTCCCTTTCCAGCCTTGGATTAATAACGACATGTAAATCAAACTAAATCCCCTCTCAAACCTGTGAGCACAGCATATTCAGCATTTGTGTAGCAAACAGAATTCCCCTGGCATTGGGAGAAATTTGAGCACAGAATGAGTCTGGAGCTCCATAAGCATCCCAATAGGAAAATAGTAGGTGTAACCAAGATAAGAAATCCAATCCTCACATCCTTCATATTCATGGAGTGAAAGAACTTAGTATCAACTTGCTTAAAATTTACCTTGTAAAATATTAACTAGTGGTGGTGCAGCTGCTCCTCCTAATAGCTTTTAGATGTATTTGCCAAATTCAACCTTGACAGAGAGAGTGTTTTAGTGATGAATTTTGTGTGAAGAGGAAGCATGCAGATAAAACTGCTGGCACTCCCTCTGGCACTGAAGGGCTCCAGTTTCAGTGCAGATGCCATTAAAAACTAGACAATCCACATAAACAAGAGTTTCTGAACATACGTGTTCCATTGTGTTGCAAAATTCCTCCAGAGCTCAGCCAAAAGAAACTGCTCCTTAGTCAGTTCTTTTCCTCTATGTTGATTGCTTTTTTAGTTCTCCCCTAACCTGCAGACCAACAGCAAAAACACCAAATAAGCCCCATCTAAAACGTACATACTTTTTACGTGTGACCCAGGGTTTAATTTCTGTTCCTACAGAAATCCAGCAGAATTCCTTCTCAAATAAACAGAAGCATAAGCAGAACCAAGAAATACCTCTCATGCCTCCACCCAAACTGCTGACTTAAATTTTCCGTGCTGCAATTTTAAACTCATAAACTCCACTGAATTTCATGGACTTTGGACTTAAACCACTACAGAAATAAAAAAACATCCATACACAGTTTAATGTCTTTTGAAAAAAAAATATTTTTTTCTCAGATTGCGCATTCAAAACTTGAGCTGTACACTGCACAGTATAGGAACACTAGTTTGCCAATCCAATTACCATCATGTAGGTTTGTGTTGATTAGTTCAGCTGTAGCCCCAAGGTGTCAAACTCAGTCAGCAGCAAGAGATGGACCCCAGGTGTAATTACAGTCAGTGGCCAAGACATGTCTCCAGGGCTGCAGAGTATTCTCCATCTGGAAACGCCCTTGTCACTGGGAGGTTTGGACAGTCTTCAGGTACATTGCAGTAGAGCTTTAGGGAAAACATGCTGCTCCAGCTAGAGGCTGCCTGCTCATTCACCCACCACCATCTGCCTTCCTTCTACCGTTTCCCAGCTCTCCCCATTTTCCCTCTGCTAAATGAACCAAGCAGTGAATTTCAATCACAGTGCAACGACACAGGAAGCAAAAACCCTTAAATCCATGCTGGCAGGCTTTCTCTGCAGCCCCAAAGGCTACAAACCAGATGAAACACTGGCTGTGCTGGAGTCACTGCAGGTTTTATCCCAACTCTAGTGCTGTCAAGGAGCAAGGGCGGTTTTGCACTGGCTGGATTTGGGCCACTGGCCATCTCTTTTGTAGGTCTTTGCAGCTACAAGGGCACACATAGATCACTGCAGCATAGACAACATGTGGAGAAGTCTGTGTTTTTTCAAGGACCTTGTCCAGTGTTAGAGCAGGATTCGTTTCACTGTTCTAATTGCTGCTTTGAGGACGAGGGTGAGGGGATAGCCTCCCTGCTGGAAACAGTAATTCAGCTGTCCTTTCCACAGCTACCAAATTTGGGTGTTAATGCTTTTCACCAAGGGATGTTTTACTTTAATAACCACTCAAATAAATAAATACATAAATAAATAAATATAACTTTGTGCTTTATAAGCAACATTTGTCCAAAGTCTTTGAAGTGCTTTGCTAAGCCGAGTCTTACTATTTCCTGTGAGTCCCAGCAACCCCAAGAGCCCAACTCCACTTCCCTTTATGCCAACAGGAGCAAGTCCAGTCTCTGAGGACTTGCCTGGCATTACACAGTGAGCCAACGACTGACAGAGCAAACATTGCTCAGGTGCCCTAATTCCTACTTTCATGCTGCCTGCCCTTAACACCACCAATTGTACTACATCTCAAAGACCAAGTCCTATAAAAATAAAAAAAAAAATATCTACTTCTTAATTTTCAACACTGTTTGTGTAATGTCTCTGGCCTTGCAGGGCACCAAGGTGCATTTGGTCTATTGTTACTGTTACCGTTCATTCAACATCTTCTTTAAAGCCTTCTAGGAGGGCTCTGATCTGCTGTTACCTCTTGGGAAATTCTGGTAAGCAATCTATGCATGCGAGACTGCGTATCTGTGCCATATGTCAACCCTCTTCTGGCTGTCTCTTCTACTGTGTTGTACGTCAGAGATATCCGCAAAGAAACAAAACCCTGTCTTTTCTTGCTGCTTCTCCTCTGTGCTCCAGGTCTGACTGCTACCACCAGAGCAACCCAATACAGCATCACGGATGGTGGAGCAGAGAGCTGATGCTGCTCAGAGCCAGAAAAAAACCAAAGTGCCTGCTTTGGATGTGTGCTTGCAACTCCAATTCAACAAAGAGTAAACGTGGAAACCTGGAGCAGAACACTGTTGCAGTTGAATGCTGTGCACAGGGCACAGGTAGGCTTTTCACATTTCTGTGTATTTAATTGTAGAAGGACTTAGTTCCCTCTAAACAGCATTGATATAACTCTTATAAAAAAGACATGATCCTCCTCTAAGAGAATCCGTAATGTACCTTATTTTGTGCATCTACTCTTTCTTGTGCTCTATATAATACAACTCTTAGCACCAGCAGACAGAAAAATGCTGCCCTGCTGAGCAGATGATAAGAGCTGGGCGAATGTCTCATTGTATGCAGCTCATGAGAACTATAAGATTGGAAGGGAACTCTGGAGAACATCTGGTCCAACTTCCTGCTCAAGGTAGGGCAAATTAGATAAGGTGGCTGAGGGTCTTCTTAAATTTTGAGAATTCCTGATGGTGGTGGTTTCCATTTACAAGTGACCTCTGTATGTCCCCCAAAGTCCAGATTCCATAGGTTCACTCATTTTTATATCTTAATGAACAAGTGGCTTGCGTGGGTGCTTGGCAGTTTGTGGACCGTCCACAAATTTCTCTCCTTTTCTCCATCCTCCAAAAGAAAAGAAGGAATTCTACAGATGTTTGTAAGAGAAACTTGGAAAGGAGAAGGAGAGGTGAGGATACCTGGGAGGGGTAACAGTTACAAACAGCATAAACGGAATTTTGTTTGTGAGCACTTCCAGACAGCTTCAGCCCAGCTCTGATCATGATGTCTACTTGCATGGCCTTGATCTGTGCTTTCCCTAGCTTGGTACTAGCAGCAGCCAAGGGGCACCCAAGGGTGTATGGCATTCTGTACTCCAGCCTTCCTCACCTTCAGCTCAGCATGGGAGCGCAGCAGCTTTTAAAATGCAGTCCAATAACTTAAGCCAAATTGCCCGTCACTCCAGGCAGAATCAGCTTGGGTGGTTTTGGTTCTTATTCAGCAGGCTCTAGAAGTCAGCAACCTCTGTTTGCATTTCCAGCTGGAGAGTGCAGCTGTAGTCACCTCTGGTGAAGACCATCAATCAATAACTCAGAGGCTTCAAGCAGATTTTGCAGCTCTCTCCAAAAAAATGCATGTGCTTGTGGGGTGGAGGACACAAAAACTTGGTCCCTCTCTGTAAAAATGACTGAGATCAGTCTTTAAAACACACCCAGAACGAAAAACATATTTAAAACAGTATGTGAAATAGCTGCCACATTTTTGTGCGGTACCCTGCTCCCCCAAAATACAAAATTAGAGTGGGTGTTGGTTTTCGTTCTTTTTTCAATGCTTATGCTGAGGAGCTTTCTGTCACATCATGATGGACAACCAGCGGTGCATCCTCACTCATCCATGACAAGATCTTTCACTTCTTACTAAGGTGAGCATGCAGTTCTGCTTCGAAGGCCATCTTGTCAAAGGTGCGCATGTTCGTCTCTTCCCGCACCTTTTCCCGGACATGGAAGGATGCTCGAGCAACAGACCTGGCATTTTCTAAGACAGTCTTCTTCTCCTTGAAGATCTGCTCACTTCTTTCCAGCTTCCTCTCTATAGAGAGGAGTATTTCCCTGCGCCGCAAGTCCTCATACTGTTCCACCTTTTGCTTGTTCATCTTCTGCACTTTTTCCTTTTCCAGACGGCTCAAGACCACTTTGCGGGCTTTTTCTTGGACAGCCTCTTCAGCCACCTGGGCAGCATGCTGAAGCTTTCTCTCTCTCTCTCTAGCCAGTGCTTCCAAGTGCTCCCTCTGCTCTCTTTCCTTCCTCTCTGCTGCCAGTTTAGCTCTCTGGATCTGCATGTCCTCACGCCTGGCCTTCTCCCTCAGCTCCTGGTTCCTTTTCTCCACAAGCTGCTCGTAGTTCTCCTGAGCCTTTGTCAAACTCATCTTCAGGGATGCCTTCAGCATTTCCTTCTCTTCTGCCTCTTGCTTGGCCAGTTCCTTCAGCAAGGCCTCATGCTTCAGCTTCTCTGCTTGGTTGAACAGTCTCTTTTCCTTCTGCAGCTGCACCTCCTTCTTCAGCCTCTTCTGTGCAGCTGTGGACAGCTTCTCTTGCAGGAGCTGCTCCTCTCGCTCCTGGTGCTCCTTCTTGACCTCTTCCTTCGCCTTCAGGTTGAGCTCTTGATGGAGCTTTTTCTGCTTGTCCTCCTTGATGGCCCTCTCCAGCCTCTCCCTCCGCAGCCGCTCCTGCTTCTCCGCTTGCTCGCGCCACCTCTCCTCACACACCAGGAGCTGCCTCTGTTTCATCAGGGCGGCTTCCTCCTGTTCCTGGTTCAGTCTCCCTCGCCGCTTCTCCACCTGGCTCTCCCACATCCGCTGTCCCTGCAGGAGGGCCCTCTGCTTCTCTTTCTCCTCCTGTTCCTTGCGCTGCTCAGCCAGGCGCCGCTGGCTGTCCCACTGCAGGTGGGCTGCCTGCCGCTGCTCCCGCAGGATGTTGGCCTCCTGGTGCTTGGCGATCATCAGTGCCGCGATCTTCTTATCTCTCTCTGGCACCTCTGAGAGACCCTTCTTCCTCTTCACCTCCCTGACGATCCTCTCGACTCTCTGGGCAGTTTGTGGTGAGTGGCTGAGGTCGCCCAGGCTGAAGCTGCGCCCCAGCAGAGTCCCATTGGCGGCGGCCACCCCCCGACCCCGGCCGCACACCTTGCCCCCGCGCTCCCGCAGGCTCTCCCCGCTGTAGGACGACGAAGCCCCCGACTCAGAGGAGGTCTTGCCCCAGCTACCCTCGCGGCGTTTCTGCAGCGAGTCCAGGGAGTGGCTCTTGCCCTTGGCACCCCTCGATGCCCTGGCCTTCCCCCCGCCATGGGTCCGGGGCCCTCCGGCAGCTGCGGCCGCAGCCCGTGAGGAGACGCGGGCGGCGGGCGAAGGCGGCAGGCTGCCGAGGGGCGCGAGGATCCGCCTCTTCTCCTCCCGGATAATCCTCTCCCGCTCCTCCCGGCACTGCTGCAGCTTGCGGCGGCGCTCCCGCTCGTAGGCCTCGTAGAGGCCGGCGGCCACCCGCATGGAGCGCCCGGGCGCCTCTCTCAGCAGGTCCCCCAGCGCCCGCGGCAGCAGCTCCACGGGCCGCACGGCGCAGCGGGCGCAGGCCTCCAGCGACCGCGGGCTGGTCAGCACGTACCGGCTGCCCTCCGCCGCCGCGCAGTCGAAGTTGTACAGGTCCAGGTGCAGCAGCGGCGACTGCTCTCCAGGACGGGCCGGCTCTCCCCCCGCTGCCCCCCCGGGCGCCGGGCAGGGCTGCGGGGGAGGCTCGGCCGGCGGCTCCACCATGGCTCGGCCTGCGGGGCAGAGAGCGGCGGCGGGTGAGCGGGCGGGCAGCGGGCGCGCAGACCCCTTTGTGTCCCCGGGCAGGGGCGCGAAGCGGCTGGGATGGGGCGGCGGGGTGTGCACCGGGGGTGCCTGGGCTGGGCTGTGCTTCTGCGGGAAGAGGGTAGGCTGCGGCAGGTGTTGGGCGCAGAGGGGCAGCGTCCGGGGAGGGGGGGCCCGGGGCGGGGAGCCGTGTTTGGGCGGTCGGGCACAGGGGCGTGGTGGTGGGGGCGGCTTTAGGACGGGCGGGTTGTGCGCCCTGTGGTGCGCGCGGGGGCGTTTGGGGTGACGGGGGTGTCCGGGGTGACGTGCGGGGCGTTCGGAGCGCTCCGGCCGGTTTGGGCAGTGGGCGCAGAATCGTTCGGCAAGGAACGGGGGTGCTGGGAGCGCACGGCGTGTGTGTATGGTCCAAGAGGGCGGTCTGGGCTGCGGGTGGCCGGGCTGTGAAAGAGGATGCTTTAGGTGCGCTGGACTTGGCGGAGTGGCGGACGGGGGTGTCCGCGCGTTAACGGGTAAACGGAGAAAGGGGTGCTCGGGGGTGTCAGGCAGGGCTGGCAGCGGGACCGACACCTACTCCCGGGCCGCCACCCGCGGCGCAAGACGGAGCCCCCCTCCCTCCCTGCTCCCCCGCGGCACTCACCGGGCGGGCGCGGCCGCAGCCCCGCTCTTTGTCTCGGTGCCGGCGGCCTCGGGGATCAGGCGGGCGGCGGCGGCTCCTCCATGGCACCCCGGCCCCGCGCGGCGCCCCCAACTGCGGGGCGGCGGCGGCGGGCACGGCGGCCGCCCGCAGGCTGCGGCGCCCCGCGCTGCCCGCTGCAGCCCCGCGCGGGGGGCGGGCGGAGGCGGGCGCGGGGGGAGCCCGCCCCGCAGCCCCGCCGCGCCGCCGGACCGGGCCGGGCCGGGGCAGCGCTGCGGCCGGCCGGAGGACCCGCCCCCGCCTCCCCGCCGCGAGGGGCCGGGCCCGGCGCTGCCACGGGTGGTTGGTAGGCGCCCGGCCCGCCAGAAGAGTGTCGTTCCCTGCAGGCATCCCCACTCCTTGTGTGCGCATCCCTTCATCCGTGCGTCCTACCTTGCATCTGCCCCTCCGAGCTCACGTCTTGCCCCACAGACATTCCGTAAATGAACGGCACTTTCATGGTCGTGCCCCCTGTTTTGCACACGAATAAGCCCATCTGCATTTACCGTTAATATAGACAAGGATAAAAGGTATGTAAGAAGGAACGGGAGATGCTAACCCACTTTCACAGATGGCAGACTGAGCCCCAGGGAGATGAAGGTGCCTGCGTTGGGCTGCCTAGGGAATTCATGCCAGAGCTGGAAAGGGATGGTAAAGCTCTCAGATTTCAGTTCAAAGCAGTTTCCAACCATGAAACCTTATTCCATTTGTGCTAGTCTAAGTAAGCTATCTCTGCTTGATGCAGAGATGCGTCAGGCAATACAGTACATCTTTTTAAGTACCCACTTTGAATATGGTGCTTGCAGTTACTTTGAAATATCCCTGGTTTCTACAGGAATACTGGGCTTAACAGTCTCAGTGGAGTTGAGAAAAGCTTTGCTGTGGAAATACCATTCAGTCAAAAGAGGATCAGTGCTGCTTGTGGAGCTGCAGAGCATCTGTGCCACTTAGTGGAGCAACTCTGATTTTTTTCAGGAAGAGGACAGGAGTAGTAAAGGCACCATTAGTCACTGTGTTATGAAGTTGATATTTTTCAGCAATTTCTCATTTAACTTCTACAGGTACACCTTAATATGTTTTGCTTTAATAAAGAAGAATATGGTACTCACCAAACGACTTTCCAGGATGGCCCAAGACAAGGATACAGAGCAAAAGAAGGACCCAAAAAGGCTTGGGAGTTCTTAGCAGAAAGCTGAGAAGCTGCAGGTTGGTTGTCATTTCATGTTGTACAGGCAAAGACTGTGCTGATGAATGCACAGGGTAATGATGCATCCACAGCAAGTGAGCAACATCCACCAATAAGCCATATTGACTAGTCTGATCTCATTCATTCATTGTCATGATAGTCCGCAGGGGACAGTCATAAAGCTTGGTTATTAGTCATGTGAAAAATCCTTAGGCCAGGGAACAGCTCTGCCGTATGAAGAGCTCAGCCTTCTTGCTGGTGGGGCTAACCATTAATACTTGCTGTAGCACTGTGGCTGTCAAGCTATAGCCGTGTTGCCTCCTCATGGGAAGTATTAAGCTGGTAAGTATATATGCCAGGTAAGGTGTAGGCTCTTCCAGGCTTTTGGCATGTTGTTATTTCAGCCTTCATTGGGACTGTATTTGGGCCTTGATCTTTTCAGGTTTCCATGTGGATCTTTGGGAGCCCTGTAAGTGGTCTCCCAAATGCAATTAAAAAGGGATTTATCAGGAGATTTTTCAAAGCAGCTGGATGTGACTCTAGGAGACATTAACACACACTATCCAAACACAGAGTCATATCCCTGCCTCATCAAGACTAAAGGAGATTTGGGATGGGGAAGGAGAAAATAATTGGAGGAGTTTAAGTGGATCGCTGCTAGTGAGTCATTTTCCCAGACACAATTATAAATCCTAATGCTCTGTTGGCTAGATATGTCTAGAAATCTATGTGCCCAGGTGGAGCAGTACTATAACGTTAAGCTTTAATAAACATTTTCCAGTTTTGTGTTGCTACTAATGATAGCAAGAGATGTGGGGCAGTGGAAAACTGGAACTACAGATTGAGTGGGTAGAAATTTTGGTATAATTTCAACAAATTCTTCCGTATGCCTTTCATTGCTCATGTATCATTTACTTTCTTCCTATCCAGCTTTAAAACTGCCTATACCTGGCTTCTTCTCTGCTCTCTTCATGAGGGTTATTTCACAACCTACTACACTCATCGGTAAAAGCTTTTGAGTTACTTTCAACATCAGTTTTCCCTCTCTTTGTTTTGTCTTCTCTTAAGTAATTTCACTCCCTTCTGCTTGGGTATGCGCCTTACAAATGTTTGTAAACTGTTTCTATGTCCCTTCAGAGACAAGGAATACATACTGTCAACACAAATCAATCACCCATAGTTGCACAAGGAGCTATCACCTTCTGTCTCCTCCCAGTGTGTCAGACGCTCATGGTAGCCACAGCCCTGAACTGAGCAGTGGGTTCCTGCCCCACACTTAGCTCTGTGTTGCCTGGCATGGTAGCTGCATGCACATTCCTGGTGCTGGTGTGTTGCCTTCCTTCTCTCTAGCTAATTTCGTGTCCCCTTCTCTAATTTTCTAGCTCTCCTAAGGCTAGATCAATAGTTTGACTTTCCAGAACTCTTCCCTCCTCTGTCAAGACAAATGTTAGTTGGTGAATTATTTCCTCCTTGCTGAATAGCCTTTGTTTTCCAGGTTGAATCCTGTCTTCGTCTAGTTTGCAATTTCTATTCTCAGTCTCAGGCTTTTTATACTGTTGTTGGGATGACCCTGACCTATTGTGTAGCTACTTCAGCTCTCAGCCTATTCCCTCTTGGTTAGACTCTTCCTGGTTTTGCACCAGAATATTCCTGCACCTTCCTGAGCCCTGTGAATAAGGGGAAAGTGGCAGTCCTGGGGAGCAGAGAGTAAGGAGCCCTCTGACACAATTTTTGCTGGTATCTCCCAGGCATATTGCCTTTCTCTTCCTAGCTGCTGCTGGGACACAGGCACCAATCATCTGCCAAAATATGTCCTTTCCCTGCCCAGATGCAGCTCCTGTCCCTCTCCCAGGACACACCAGAGCCTCTCCAGAACAGCCTTCTGTCAGCTGGATGGTTTAAGCACTAATTTAAAACTTTAATGAGGCACTCAGTCTAATGTTTTACTGATACCCATCACCATGGTATCCCTGGTTCCTTTCCTCTGAACAGCCACTTGTCACATGCCATAATCCTTTGTTTATAGTCCTGCAGCCCATCCAAGTGTGTGTGATTTTACAGCCTGATATGTGATAATGCTGAACAAAAAGTCCCATTTGACTTTATACACTGGGTTTGCCTTATAGCCAAGGTCCAAAGCCCAGCATACCGCAATGTCAGTGTAACAACCTGACAAAGGCCAAAGTCCTCTATGAGATTTCAGTGTTGCTTCCTTTTTTCACATTTCCCTTGCTTTGCCTTTGGTTTTTGTCACTCTGTGCTTCTGCTCTGCCTGCAGTCCTGGCACAGCTTGCCTTTCCCTTCTTCCTGCTGCCACAGACTGCCTGCCCGGGAGAGGTGGCAAGGCCTCTGGCCTTTGTGGCCCCCTGCCAGGCTGTTCTGGTGTGGTGAGTGTGCAGCATCCTGAGAGACTTCAAAGTAACTGCCCAAAGCTGAGGCACTGTCCCCACTGCTCAGAGGTTTTGTCTAATGTTGTCATCTGTGGCTGACCCTCGTCAGAGTCTCTAGGGAAATGGAGCTTCTGGCTGGGGCAGATGCATGGGGCAGATGCACAGAGCAGGGAACCAGAGAAGAGATGGGGAGTGAGGTAGCTGGGAACGGTGACATACGGTGGGGGGCGATGCAGAGGGCTACGGCCAGAAGCAAAATGTTTGGCAGCCACTGGGGACAGACTTGCATTGCAAATACTGTTTCTTTAATATAAAGCTGGAGTCTAAGGCCAGTGTGCTGATGGTGAGTCGTTATTTGTGTTCATCTTGCTGGGAAACACCACGGTGTGTGCTGTTTGCTGTCTCACTGAAACCAGTTAGTCCTCAGTAATGAAAAGATTTTGTTGGTCCCTGGCTGTAAGGATCTGCAGAGAGTTGTCTCTCTCTGTTGAGGACTGGCAGTAGTGTTGCTGCATGGATGCTTTCTTAGGGTCACGCTGAACTGCTCTCTATTTGGCTTTGTGCAAGTTTGGCACATCTGCAGTAGTTCTGTATTTGGGTAAACCTAGTCAGTTACCAGGGCTGTTTGAATAAAAATATGGTAGGCTGACAGAGAAAATGAGGGGAAAAAACCTTGTCACTGCATGGAAACAAATATAGACGTGAAGGTAGATTTTATTTGGTTTTTGAGATATTCTGTTGTCAGTGGTTATTTCTGGAGCAATTAGAATAGTGGCATATGTTGTAAGAAACCAAACCTCAGATGTGTCTGTTGAACCTAATGCACGCAGTTCTTCTGGTCAGGTTTGGCTTCTTTAGAGAACTCACTGGTCATGAGGGAATTATGCAGCCTTTGCACATGTTGAATCATGGAGGATTTGGCCCCAAGGCCATAGAGCAAACTTCAGATGAGGTAAACAAATACCTGAAATGAGTATGAGCATGTCTTTGTTATGAAAGGTCAGAGTACACCACTGGAGTGATCCATGCAGGACTACAAAGTACATGTGCATGAGCTACTGTCCATATACAAATAATGCAGTGACCCAAAATAGTCTCTAATAAGCAAGTGCCGTTGAGTGTAAACTGAACAGGAAGGCTACATCCTAATGCTACATGGTTACATTTTCATGAAGCTGAAATGCAATTACATCCCATTCATTTTCTTGAAAACTGTTGGTTTTGAGCAAATGATCAGTCTTGCATGCTGCTTCAGTTTCCAAGCTGTGCTATTTATTCTAGCACAGCCTGGAAATCACAACATGAAGCTGTTGAAGAACAGTGGGAAATGCGACATTGCTGGTGATGCTCTTCCAGGGAGGTAAAATGCGAAGTGTAATCAAACAGAACAAACTGTCAGATTGAGACTGGAAATTTTAAATTCTTTCTGTTTTAACTAATCAGAGGTGTTTATTAGCTGAATAGTAAGATTAATTCTATTTTTGTTTGATTTTTACTTTCACCACTCCTTGGATTTTATCAGTTAGGTATCTTTAGGACTGCAGAAATCTCACATCACTCCTCCTTCACCTATTGGAAGCCACATCAGAACACAGTATTCTAGGATATAGTATTTAATGTTCCAATTTAAATATGAGCTACTTTTCATTACTAGGCTGTACTTGGTCTTGCCTGATGGTGCTGTGCCAAGGAGCTGGCACCCAGAAGGAAGAGATTAGCTGTTTGCTTCTGCTGTCATCTGGGAGTGATGCACAGCAGGGAGCATGAGAGGGGTCAGGAGTGGGAAGCTGGGCCTTTCCTTGTTTTGTTATCTGTACACCCATGCTTATGGAGTGTAGATGCACTCAGCCTGCATTGGTGTCTATTACAGCCTGGAGAGAAAGGCAGAGAGGCATTAAACCCATGATGCCTACTCTTGACTTCAGAGAACTGGAAGACAAATATCCCACTCATGGAGGCAAAATGAACACACATGGACAAGGTTGCATCCCTCTCCCACATTAGGTCCATAGGAGGTAGCCCAGGCCTGAGTTGGCCCTGATGTTTTACCACTGTTTAACAATGACCTGAGCTACCAACACTGCCACCACTTCAGCCCAAAGCCCCTTATGAATAATTCTGCTTAATCATGGGTGAATGTCTGCAGCTGAAGCCTACTACCCATAATGATAGGATTACATTTAAATTCCTCAAGTTATACCTATAGTTAAATGCTTAGACTTTGGAGGGTATAACCTCTATTATTTTACAGCATGAGCTAGGATTCTGAATTCCTTAAGCACCAGAGAGCATCTGTCCAGAACCCCAGAGGCCATACCAGTTCCAGTGCAGTTCAGAACCCATCATCTGAATCGCATGTCAGCAAAACCTCCCCAAGGGCAGAAACTGTTCTACCTGAAGAATGAGGAATTGCAGCTGGAGACTGTGCCAAATAGATTTTTCTTTTCCATTGGGCTGATTTCTGGGAATAAAGCCAACTGGAAGACTGCTAGAAGAAAATCTTCCTAACTGATCATATTTGCAATCAATTTTTGTGCCAGATGTTGCCTCAGAAAATATGAAAGTCAGCAGACAGTAGTTCTAGTATGCAGTTTGAAAAGGGCTGATTTTTATATAAAGAAAAGAAAGATTTGTTGCTTTCTTGAGGTGTACAGAATCTGTATGTAGCCTTAAACGATACAAAATCATGCAGAAAGAAAAGGTGGGAATCCAAATGTCTTCTGGGAATAACAAATGTCCTGTAACAAAAACCTACTGTGTAATAGAAAGACTTCTACAGCTACCTTTAATTTTGAAGAATTAGTCAAGAGATACCTGACTTTCTTAATTTAATTTTCAGAGTTGACAGAGGAGAAGCTGAGAGTAAATTGAGCTGCTTTTTGGGAAATCATGGAACATGAAGTTGTTGGAAAGAAGGAAAGGTTGAGAACAATGTACGTTAGACAGGAACAGGTTCAGTTCCTTGCTTGTAGCTTTTTTACTTTTTTACTAAGCAAATGCTATGAGTTGGTATCTGTGGGATCTGTACCACCCTCTTCCATCTGTGAAGAGGAATAATAGCACCTTCCCTAAGCAGTGCATAGTCAATGTGATAATGAAGCTGTACATTAAAAATATTAGATTAACTTGGCAGTGGGAGGATTTTAAGATGGTTGGAAGGTAACTTAAATTGCTTTGAGGATTTTGTGATGAAGGAGGTCTTGTCCTTCACCCCCTTTGATCCCCTTTACTACTGTAACACATCAGCAGTGATGCAGCTACTGTGTCATTGAACATACTAAAGGGGGTGGGATGGATAGTTTACCATAACAGTTTTGTAGAATTGGTGCTTCCTATACAGGCTCACTGTACTCAGTGATTTGGGTTTTGTTGTACAATTTTTTCTGCCAACCCTCATGCTTTTTAGGACACTGTTAGGATGAGATTCATGAGATGGTGCTACTGCAGGTCTATGGCACTGAAAAACACCACAATGAGATACCTGTGCAGGATGGCTGCTGTACAGTGGCACTATGTCCTTCAAATTGTTCTGCTGGGATTTGAGTGCCATTCTCTGGGACATGGGGTAGGTGCTGATTGTACCTAAATGAAGCAAATGCTAAGAAGGAAAATGGGATCTTCTGGTTTATTGGGCAAAGTGTCTCTGATAGAAAGGGAACACACCACTGGTTTGCAAGATACTGAAGAGACCCTGTGCAGAACACTGTGTGTTATTCCAGTGTTAGGAAATACTGCAGGCAATACTCTGGTGTTAAAAAAGATTAAATTATGTTTGCGACAGCAGGGCTAGTTAGGATTATCAGTGAACCAGTAAACTAGCCTTAGGAGAGGGCACTAAAAGTGCTTCTATCTTTGAGCCTGTAAAATGAAATTTGAGCCAGAATGTGGCAGACCTTTAAAAATATGCAAAGGATCAGGCAATTTGCTCAGCCAGTGCCTTTCATGTATCCTGCATTTTGCTGTGCTAACCCAGGGACATGTAACAGTCACCCTCAGGAATGCAGACTCTGAAGAAACTGCTCCTGCAAAAGCCAGGGTTGTTTGGTTGTTGACTTCAACCATAGCAAGACCTACAGGAAACTCGCTTTTCCTTGCTCTGAACATTTAGCCCTTAAGTGAAGTGGAATTAATACCACTGTGCTGTGTGGCTTGAAACTAGCACAACTGGAGCAGGAGTCAATTTGCTGTATTTGAAAGAAAATTAATTAAGGTCTCCTTTGTTTCCCTCAAGAGAAAAGCTCTGGGTAGTTTCCAGGAGATGATTTTTTTTGAGCTTCTCTGGTACAGGCCTATATGTACAGAACAAATGTAGTGCCGCTTCAAGACCCAAACCCCTATAAACGCCAGGTTGTGAGCTGAGTCTTATGGCTCCCATGGCAGCATGACAGCCCTGGGGACTGCTCCACAACTGTATGCTGCATATCAAGTTACAGAAAGAAAAAATCTCTTAATGCAGTGCACGTTTGTGGTAGTCCAGGAAGGGAAGTGTCATGGCAAGGATGATGCTCATAGCCAGGTTTAGTCTTACCTGATCTTCATCAGCAGATTGTGAATTCAAGTGCCCTAGCAAGGCAAAAGGGTGGATGTCGTGCCAAGAATTCTCTTTTATTCTTGTTTTTCCCATGTTGCTTTAATAGTCTTTTGGAGATGAGCTGCTCTATTCTACTCTGAATATTAATAATGAATAATGTCCTGCTAAACACAAAAAATGTGCATGGGTTCCAGTATATGATACTGGAAGTTTAACTGAGGGCTAGCAGACCAGGAGAGGTGTGCAGAAGGAAGTAGGGAAAAAACAAAAGCAAAACAAGAGAGGTATAATCTACAGAAGGCTAATGGACTGTGAGGTTTCTGAAAGCACTTAAAAACTGATTTACTCCTGCAGAAATCCCATTTCAAACAGGTTGCCAATGAACAGGTCACAGAGCTGTTACCAGAAAGAGGGCAAAGAAACAAGAGTGTGTGTGTCTGTCATGTATGCCCAAGTGGGAGATGCTATTTTCTAGAATGAGGCCCGGCATGCTGGCAGCTCCAAGAAACAAAAAGCATCCTGATGTGATGACAGCTACTTGCTTTCCCACTGAAATCTGGATGTGGGGGCTTGGTGGAAACAGAAAAATGTGAGTAGATCTCCTGCATCTTACCATTGAGCTCTCTCTGAGAAAAAAGGGTTTGTGAGAGAGTCCTCCGAGGCCAAAAAGTCTTTGATGACTGAGCTGGGAGCTCAGGGTGTCTGTAGCAGCCTGTCCGTAGAGTGAAGCTATCTTAATCTTTTGGTTTGCTGGCTAGGCAGCAATGTGGAGGAGAGAACAAGCGGCGTGGAGCAGGTACAGCACTCCCTCTTTGCAGGGACACACAGCACTGGGGAGAAGGAGGTCATATAGGATGGTAACATTACCAAGGCTCATGGCCAAGGATAGATTGTGTGACAGCCTAAAGTAACATTATCTCTAAGACTACGCTTTTTGTCCTCTGGTAGTGCTTAGACTGTCATGAAACCTTTTCTAGCTGAGCACTACCATCAGAAATCATATTTTATCAGTGGCTTCTACCAGAAGTGAAGTTACTTTGAAATTGGAGCTATGTTGGCATATGTGGCACCTGAACAGAGTTCAATAACTTTTGAAGTTGTATTGGGTTTGCATGGCCAAGCTTTGGTAGCAGTGGGGGTACAGGGGTGGCTTCGGTGAGAAGCTGTTAGATGTTTCCTCCATGTCCAGCAGAGCCAATCCCTGGTAGCACCACAGATGGATGTGCTTCTGTTCAAGGCTAACCACCAGTTAGAAATGGTGGTAATGCCTGTCCTTGAAGGACTGCACCCTGTGGAAGAGTGACCCACACTGCAGCAGGTTGGGCAGGACTGCTGACGGTGGGATGGACTCGGGTTGTGGCAGTTCACAGAGAGCTGCTGCTTGTGAGATGGACTCAGGCTGGTGAAGTCCATAGAGAACTGTCTCCTGTGGGAGGAACCCACAGTAGAAGAGAAGGACTTCTTTCCCTGAGCAGCGTGAGAAACCATGGGTGACGAACTGACCATAACCCCCACTCCCCGTCTTCCTGTGCTGCTGGGGAGGAGGTAGAGCTCAGGAAGGAGGGGGAGGGGTGGAGGGAAGGTGTTTTGAAGGTTTTATTTTACTTCTTATTATCCTGCTCTAATTTTTTTACCAATAAATTCAATTACTAGCTCTAATTCTAGCCTGTTTTTGTCTGTGATGATATCTGATGAGTGATCTCTTCTGGTCCTTATTGCAACTCATGAACCCTTTGTTATGTTTTCTCTCTCCTGTCCAGCTGCAGAGGGGAGTGGGAGAAGCTTTAGTGGGTGCCTGGAATCCAGACAGCATCAACCTGCTACAGAACTCCACCATGGGAAGGAAGGAATGGGCAGATGTGTGCAGGAGGGTAAGAGGTACCATTTGTTTTCACAAGGTTGTGGAAGGTTTTTGGCAGTTTGAATGGCAGGATACAAATTTTGAGTCTGGGATTAAAAATATGTTTCTTTCATCTGATTAATCCAGTGGCAGATCTGGGTCTGGAGGGCAGTGACTGTCCCTGTGGGGTCTATCAAGGAATGCAATACAGTGTGCATTTGCATCACTGTGAGAGATGTTTTACATTGTTGTAAAACATATCCTCTCCAGCCCGGCTTCCACTGCCATCCCGCTGCTGCAGGTTTGCTAGAAGAACCAGGGCAAGATGTGGTGTGGGGTGTCACACTGCCCCCATGTATGGGCTGCCGTTTTCCCCAGCCCTGTGCTAGTGAGTGGGACCAAATCCAATCAGTGTCTCTGCCAGAAAGGAGTGTATTGGTGGACTAAAACTTATAATAAAACTCCTTCTGTGGAGTAAAAGCAATGTCCATAACCATTGGATAAGAAATTAATTGTTTAATCAGATGGGGCCACACAAAATAAGCATACTTTGACCTTCTGGTCAAGTTTGTCAACTTTTATGCTTTAAAATTTCTACTACTGAAAATGAAATGTTTCAATGAATTATTTATTGTCATCTCCATTCAAGCAACCTGAAAGCAAGCATTAGGAAAATTGTGCCAAAATACCTGGGTTGAGACCATAAGCTTTGTGCCTTGGGGAGAAGTGCTCTGATGGTGGCAGCTTTCTTTACCTTCTTTAATTGACACATATAATAAAGAGAAAATTATTCACCTCCATCTTCAGAATCTGGAGCCTGAAAAGATTGGAACCAGTCGGTCACAGGGATTTGCCTGGAAGAGGGCTGTAACTCTTTTGGGGGTAGTTGGTGGCATTTACTTTGTCTGAAGTATTGGCAGTTGGCTATTGCTGGTAACAGGATGTTGGATTAGACTGGCTGGTAGTCTGATGCCGTGTGGCAAATCCAATGTAAAAGGCATTAGTTAATGTCTGTGTGATACTTTGGACATTTAAGATGGTCTGCAAATGCTGATTTCTGTGATTCCACAATAAACAAAAAAATAAGCGCAACCAAACTAGTGTATATGAGGCCTCAAAGGAAAAATATAGTGGTTTTTATTATGGCTTGATACAGTTATAAAGAGAAATATATATTAATGAAAATTATGGAAACAAGGTTTAGCACAGAAATAAAAGGATCTCTAAAATGTTTAAAAAAGCTGAACTGGTTGAAGCCAAAAATGTGATGAATCAGCCTCTAGTGAGAGGTCATTTTAGTGAGAATTTGCCAGGAATTGCACCTTTCTCTGTGCATTAATGCCATGAGCAGAGGGAGTACTGTGGCAGCCTCCTCACAGCTCTTTTATTTCAGAGGTACAAAGGTTCATGAACTTTTCCTTCAGGTCCAGGACCATCTGCATTAATTGATCAAAACACAGCAAAACATAGGCCAATATTTTCACTCCGTGCCTTCCACCTTTGCATCTGAGATTTCACAAAAAGAGCAGCTGTGTGAATCAGCAGGTTTGTGTGCAGCTCTAGCTCCCACTCTTCCTTCCTGCCTTTAGGCATGTTTTCCGATGACTATGTAGTTTTTTCCTGCTTTTTGGTGTTGAAGCGCTTACAAGGGGAGTATTTATAGGGAATATTTTGTGATGTATCATATTCATCTCCTGCATCTGATGAAACGATGGTAAGCTATAACCTATTATGGGCTTTTACTATGAATGATCACTGTACTATTGCAGAAAAATAGGTAAACTTCCCTTCACCTTTGCAGTAGAACTACATATGGCTCCTTCCCCGTTTAAGAGGGAGAACATCTCACTCTCCACAGCAAAATATGAATTATGTAGCAGATCCATAGAAGGTAGGTGTTAATTCAAGCAATAGAAAGGAAAGCAAACCAAGGAAACTTTCCTTGATTCCCTGAAGGCACTTTTGGATGCAGGAGTGTTGTCGGGAGAGGCTGTAAAAAGCAGAAGAGAGAGGGGGTGGCAAGAAGGTGTCAGCATCCGCCTACACCTGTATGCACTAAACCCTGTGACCTCCTGCAACAGCCCAGCCTTGGACCTTTCAGCCAGCAACCTTGCTCTCCTGGTCCCGCACACCTGGACGGACCCAGCTGTGGCTTGTGCTACCACAGGCTGTCACCAGCGGAATGACGAAGGGTGTGCCAGCAGATGGGTGAGCGGGTGTGACAGGGCAAGGAACGGGCTGGCAGGAGCGTGCCTGCTGCACGAGCATTGGCACGGCTGCTGTGCTGCCGTGGCAAGTTGGCAGTGGCGTGCCCACGGCCGAGTCCCCGCACTGCCCGAGCTCTGGGGTGGCTCCGCAGCCGCGACAAAGGCAAGGGCCACCCTCACCGTGCGCTGCCCCGGCCAGAAGGGGCTGGCAGCGCAAGGAAATTGCCGGGGCTATGCAATACCGCTGTCCCCTGTTGCTGCGGAGCCGCTTCTGCTCCGGCACGGAGCGGCAGAAGGCCGGAGAAGGCTCCAGCTCCGCTCACAGCCGCAGTTCCCCGGTGCCGGGCCGAGAGGGAGCGCCACGTGTCCGTGCACGCCGCCCCGCGGAGAGGCGAGGAGGCTCGCAGCGTTCCCGCCGGCTTCCACCAGCGGCCGTCGCTGGATGCGGCACTCCGGCCCGCCCCTCAGCGGCCGGCGGCTGCGGTCGGTCCCCAGGCCGCGCTCCGCGCTCCGCCCCCCGCGGGCCGCGCCGCAGCGCCCCCCTCCGGCCGCGCCCCTCCGCGCGGCTCCTTTAAGCGCTGCCCCGCCCCGGGCCCGGCTGGCGGGGCGGGGCGGGGCCTGGCGCGCGGCGGCGGCGGCCGGGGCGTTGGGCGGGCGAGACGCCGGGGCGGCCGGGGCGCGCGGCCGCCGACCTGCAGCGCCAGCGGCAGCGCCGCCCCAGCCCGCCCGCCGAGCCCGCCCGCCCGGTGAGCAGCCGCCGCCACCGCGGGGGGAGGGCGCGCAGCCGAGGGGCCGCCGGGGCGCGGGGTGGGGGCAGCGGGCTGGTTGCGGCGGGGCGCGGAGCCGGGCCCGCCGCCGGGGAGCGGGGAGCGTGTGCTGGGCGGGGACCGGGCGGCGCGGCCGGGAGCCGGAAGGTGTCGGCGGCGCTTCCACGGGTGGCCCCCGCGGGGAGCGAGGGGAGCCCTGCCCGGCTGCGGCCCCGCACGGAGCTCGCGGTGCTCGGGGCTGCGGCGGGAGCCCTTCCCCGCCCGGCCGCCTCCCTTACATAATGTCACCTGTGGTACCTGCGGCTCCCTCGTGTCACAGCGGCGGGTGGTCGGTGGTGACGGTGGAGCTGGGCTTTCTCTGAGGTCAGCGGTCTTTAAAGTGCGTGTTTATTTTTGGGCTTGAGGATTCGCTTGGTGCGGGATGAACCTTTAGGATTTAAAACCCCTGAGGTAACAGTGGATAAGCGTTCGCCGCTCTCTTTTTTTCTTCCGTAGTGCTTTTGGGTGCGTAGGGAGGCACGGGGAAAGTGGTGTCTGAGATGAAGGGGGTAGTGGAGGCACTTCTGCGGACAATTCTAAGTGAGAAACTTTGTGTTTGTTAGGTTCTCATCTTTGCTTTCTTCTTTATGGTGCTTTCTTCTTTATTCTTTACCAATGCCCAGTGGTCGGAGCTTCCCTAGCAGCTGCCTTTACACGTGTGCAGTGCTTAGGCTGAGCCTCTACGTGTGTGTGTAACAAATCTATGGTAAATCCCCTGTGGAAGACGTGGAACTCAAAAATAGCCATGCTAGGCTTCTGAGAACTGGCAAGCAATAATTGTTCTAAGTATCCCTAAAACTGGTTAAAGGATGAAAAAATACCATAATAAATTGTTCTTATTTCAGATATATTAATGGAAATAGTGACACAGTTTTTCATCGTTGTAGTGTTCTTTTAAACAGATTAATGCAAATACAGTAGTTTCAAGTGGGCGTATTCTCAAGGGGGTTACATTATTGTGGGGAATGGATTTCTGATCTCTGTGCAGTTACAGTAACATAGATTTTGTTGAGTGGAAAGGGATGAGAGGAAGTAAATATATAAATTAAAAATATCCTAGTAGTCAAGAAGCTAAACTGAGCCGATGGGCAGCGAGGATCTTGCACTTGTCTGTTTGCGCTTCCTAGTGGCTTTTTGTGCGTGTTCCCATAAAAGCTATTATGTAATGGTGCTTCTCTTGGCAGGAATCTATTGTCACCGTAATTCCTGAGGTTTCTGGAGCAATGCAGCTTGTTCAGAAGAGTCGTGGTCAGAACAATGCGAAGAAAAGTTCTTAAAAGGAGGTTTTAACCTCTTTAATTTTTCATGCAGTAGGACTAAGCTTAAGACATCTGGATCTTTTCCAGATTATCTTTTCTGTCCTCTGTTGTTCAGCTTGTCTTTCTATTCTCCTAGGCTGCACTATAGCTGTCAGGCACCAGCTTGCTGCTTACATCTGCATCAGAGCTGGGAAAATACTGACTCTCTCCTTTAATAATATTTGCTATACTTTTTAGTGGTTGTTTTTTTTCTTTTCCTCTCTGAACAGATGCAAAAGTGATATAGTTAGAGCATTTAACTGTTGCTTAGACAAGAAAAAACTTGAGATAATGGAGAAAGAGAACTCTCCCAGTTCTCATCTCTAGTTTGAACTTGTCTGTGTACATCAAAGGGAGGCAAAACACCTAAGCAGAGAAGGAATTTACATATTAAATACCAGTGCTCTAAGGATCTGTGGTGTCTGTAGTTTATCATTGATTTCATCTACCTCCTCTTCAGGTGTCTGCCATAAATCTCTTTGCAAGTCTGTTTCCTTTTCTTCTTTTCTTGACATGCTATTATTTTGGGTATGTTTTGATGCAGAGAGAATGATCCTTTCTAGTAGTGTAATCTGGTGGCCAGTTGTGGCACTGGCAGCTTTACAGATCATACTTCTGTCTTTGTAACTTCCACGTTGTTTCTGGTAGTAATTCTCTAAGCAAAACTTTGAGAAAAACCTTCTTTTTCTTGTTTGCAGTTTCATCTTCCTTCTTACATTGCCTTGTGCTGTTATTTAAATGAGTGTTCTATGAACCATTCCAAAAGACAATACCATCTGAAAGTAGGAAAGTATGTTTCTTTAAGGGCCACTGGGTGAAGGACATGCTTGAAAGATCAAACTTAACTTAATTGAACTAGATTTTAAAATTGAAGGTCATTGTAGAGCAAAGTAGCGCATGATAAGGGAGCCATAATCTCCTCTTAGACAAGTTGTTGTCAAAACCCAGATGCCCCCATATCCTCTTTAAAGGCAGATGACTCTCTGAAGTATGGGAAAGTACTGGTCTCGAGGCAGAAATTTCCCAAAGACTAGCGTAGCAGAGACTTGGGGCCTGTCCCCTTCTCTCTCTGGTTGTCATGCAAATTGACCACCTGTAAACTTTGAGGAGGACCCAACGTCCTTGAGTTGTGCAGTGCTGGGTGTCTCTGCTGAAACAGTTTCCACAGAGTTATCAGCAGTTTATATTTAGTGCAGCGGGTGAAGGTGGACTGAAATGGCTGCTTGAGCACAGCTGCCTGGGCAGTCAGCAAGCAAAGGTAACTGCTATCACTAAATGTGCATCCTGCCTGGAGTGTAGTGGTTTGGATGGAATTCTTGCTGTCTTGGGGTCATGATTGTTTTCTGCTACTTTGCTTCTGCCTCGAGAATTGTTGCAACTCTCGGTAAGAGCAGCCTGCCATGGTCTTACCTCCTCTGTGCAACATCATTACCATAGATTTGAGTTTCTGAGACGGCTCCTGTTGCGTCACTTCTGCTTTTTATCCGTGTACTTGCTCACACCACAGCCGTCTACTGCTGTACTGCCCAAACATGTCTCTTGCTTGTTCTGCTTTTGTGAGCAAACAGATGTAAGTTACTGGCCTCTGTCAGTCCAGGAAGGTTGGATGCTGCGCTTGGGGTCCATGTCAGGCCACTGCTGCTGTATTTTTTATTTTTTTTTTTTCTTTTGAAAGTTGCATCTCCTTTTGCTTGCCTGAGATGCTTCCAGAGAAGCCCATTATCTATGAGTAACTGCATGAAAGCACAGTAGCTTGGAAGCCTTGCTCCAGAGTTTCCTGGACTGTGTCCTTCTGTGCACTCTGCTTGGCACAGGAACTCCCTGCAGCTCCTCTGCCCTCTGAGCCACTTGTCGGCTGCTGTAACCAGCTGATCCCAGCTGATCAGGCTTAGCTGGGAGAGGCATCTTTCACTGGCAGGGTTAGTCCCACAACCCGTTTGCCTGAAAGACTGGGAAGGAGGGAGGAGCGGCAGCAGGGATTGAATTCTGCTTTAGGAATATGTAAATAGAAACATGAAGGCATTTCCTAGAACAGGGAAAGGGAAATATTAACCCATATATAGCAAAGGTATTGTGGTATTACTTACAGTAGGTTTCTTTTGCCAAAATAGTCTGTAATTATGTTTATCTAGTTGTCATGACAAGCTTCATGTCCTTAGAAATGCCATCGTACACGTTTAATCCCTTGTAATTAAATTATGCTGGGTACAGATAGTATTATTTCAGATGTAACAATTTAACCTCCAGCACAGAGTGTAGTAGTTGAGAACAGGTAGATGACTTCAGTGAAGCACTCTGTAAGCCATCAGGCTTAATTCATCAGGCTTTGTTGGTCTGTAGTTACCACAGACAGTATCTCCCCCTGATTCTGCTAGAAGTCTTGTTTT
The DNA here is from genome assembly GCF_030490865.1 of Poecile atricapillus. Classification (NCBI taxonomy): domain Eukaryota; kingdom Metazoa; phylum Chordata; class Aves; order Passeriformes; family Paridae; genus Poecile; species Poecile atricapillus. The sequence goes on along the minus strand of NC_081249.1, from coordinate 147,474,463 downwards.
TGCAGCTGCAAAAATTGATTTTAAGTTTAATCAGTAGAAATATTTCCTATAAATGTCAGGAAGTGAGCTTTTGTATGTACCAGAAAAAGTTTTCATCTGCCATTCGTATGCTGGCTGTTTTGTTACTGAGCAGTGGCAGCTACTACTGTCAGGAAGCTTAGTGCTCTCACATGGCTTACTACACGATGCAGTCTGTTTTCAGACTAAGCATAGTGATGCTAATAAGAGACCAGTGAAAGCCTGGCCTGTTGTTTGCTTGCTTATTTATTTATTTAAAATATTTGTGTGTGGTAATTCAAGATAGTTTTTTGAGGAAGTTCACACTGAAGAGCTGCAGGACCAGGAGTTAGAGGTGTAAAACCCCTACTTCTTTCCCACTGTCTCAGTTCTCCCCCCAGCTTCTGTCTTTCCCCGTGTGCTGGACAGTGGACAGGCTCCAAAAATGGAGTGCACATGGAGAACTTTCTCTGCAGCACAAAGGGTCTATGTGTCACTCTGGTGATTCCCTGAGGGGAACTGTTGTCCTGGCAGCCAGCCCACCAGCAGTAAATTGGCTTCCTGGTATAAGTGAGTGTTGAGTGGAATGGCTTGGTCATCACTGCTGCGGTAACCTTGTAACAAGGCAAAGTACAGCTTTTGGAGCTGGTTGAGCAGAGTCAAGGGAAATTGGCCACTGGAATCACTTTCATGTGGTTAATAAACCACTGCGACATATTTGTGCTGTAGAATAGAATGCCTTTCATTCTCACAGTGTATGCTTGCCATAGGAGTAACTTCCTTGTAGGCAGTTGAACTTTGCAGGGCTGAAATGTGCAGCATTTTAACCTCATGTTCAGAAGTGAACCAGCTTCAGTACTGTGTCTCTGTTCATAGCTCCCTTAGCTTACAATTCAGAAGTGCCAGGACCATTTGGAAATCTTCAAAGCCATTTACATTTTTCCTCAACTAATTTTCCTCACAGTTTATAATATTGCTGTGCTTCACTGCTGTTCCTGTTTTTTCCTTGCATTGATTTAATGGGATTTTGTAAAAAAATGAGTGAGAATTGCAAGACTTTGTAATCAAAACCAAGTTTGCAGCTTGTTTGGGATTGAAGATAGAAAAGAAGTTATGTTGCTATATTGGATCTCTTTCTGCAGGACTGTGAAGGGTACAAAGAGGGAAACTGCTGATAAATCAGTCTTTAAAAAATGGCCAAGCAAACCAAAGCCAAACAACATCCCTCCCAATCCCCCAATTTCTGTAAGTGAGCTTGAGAAAGATGTTCTTACTTTATGTAAAAATGCAGATCTTTCAATAGCTAGATTAGTAATGTGATTTCTAACAGTAGCTGTCAAAGGCTGCTTGCTTTGAAAGGAGCTGTAGTTTGTCTGTATAGTGTTAAACCTATAGAATAGTGAAATGCTTCAATGTCTTTGACCTATTTAGGCTCTTTTCGTTTTCCTTTCTCTGTAAATAACTTCTTAAAATTCTTCAAGGACAATATATTAGAGCAGCCCACACTAATACAGTTTTATTGGGGGATGTGCCAGAATCCCCTTCGGGTATTGGAGCCCATTTGTGCTGACCACTCTCAAAAGGCATTTTATTTGTTAGACCTAGTAAGGTGCTGTAATGTTAATTAAAACACCTCCCCCATCCCTCCTTTAAAGGAAAGAATGCATACTGGGTATGTGTTGCTCTCTAATGAGCTGAAAGCCAGCTGATGTGCAGTGAAGACAACAGTGATTTATCATTCTCTGCTGTGTAAGGATTCATTATATTTGAAAGCTAAGATAGAAACTGTCTCTAAAATACCCTGTGTAGGTTATCCTTTGGTGTTGGTACGCAGACTGAGGAGGACCTCTTCTGTGCCAAAACACCAGCCTGGGAGGGTGATTGACATAACTGCTTTTCAAGAGAAGTGTCAAAATTGCAGAGCATTGCTCAGAGGGTATGAAAGCTTCACTTCTCCATCTGCTGCCGCATATGCCACTGGCTCGCCAGTGGCCATATGTGCGATCAGCCTGAAAGCTTTAAAGGCAGCTTCTCTCTGAGGGCCCCTCACTCCTTTTCAAAGTCCAAGAAGGGCATGCTGCTTGCTTCAGGAAAGGGAGGGCCCTGTTTTCCCCTTAGGAAAATCGAGTAGTATGTCTTCGTAAGTTAAAGGACTATTGCAAAGAGCTGTGTGATCCTGAAATGCTGCAGACTCATTCTGTGATGTGCAACAAAAGTGTGTTGGAGACTCATTGCAAGCTTTGCCTTGATCTATAAGTAGACTAGAAAACCACATAAACTTACTATCAGAGATTAATTAAAAATTATTTCATGGGTATGGGGAGCAAAGTTTCAAGATCAGGGTTTGTGTCTTTTTGTAAGCATATCAGAGATGTGAAGAGCAGTTTGCTATGCTAGGTTTACTTTTCATTTCATTAACTGTGAGAACCTTCATCTCAAGTCTGTTTGTGGTTTCCTGTCTTGCAGGGATTGTACACTTCTTTGACTTAAAAAGCTGACATTTAAATGTGACAACGAAATGTTTAGCAGCAAAGCAGATCTTTAAGCAGGCTAGACAAAAACTCCTTTCAGCTGCAAGGCTTTTGCTCTTGCTTGGATGACCAGTTTTCCCAGTTCTCTGTTGCACTTTCCAAAATAGAGAAAGTTGCCTTATCAATAACCATCTTTTTAATTATTGGAATTTTTAGTAGTAATGCTGCATAAAAAGGGTGTATACGGTGATGAGGCAATAAAAGGTACCTGTGAATTTTGGCACTGTAGAAATAAATTTCTGCTATGCTTATCTGGGAAGTATGCAGTATGTGCAATCACTGAAAGTGCATGTGTGTATCTGATGGCTGGACTTGATGCAGTTTTAGTATGGGTATTTTGGGTAGCTTTTGGGAAGTTTCTGTCCTACTGAAAAAAAAAACAAGTAAGCATGAGTGCTGCTGAAAAATGTTTTTGCTAACGCTCTGCTACACTTGAAACTGTTCTCTTCTTATTCTCGGGATTTTTAAATGTGTGAGGATAGTTTGCATATTCTTTGATTTTGAGTAGCTTGTGCAGTATATCTCAGACCCAGATCTGAACTTCATGAGTAATGTCTGTACCTGAAGCATAGCTGTGTGCCTGTGTCCTAAAAACATAATAGAGCTACTTCTACCCTCAAGCTTCCTGCTCTATCATGTGACAGAGTGCCATTCTTAGTACTTACAGGGCTAATACCTACTCTTTTTTTTGTGCAGTTTTAGGTGTGTGAATCAGCCTATCGTCACTGAAGCATCAGTTTAATCTTGCTAACTTGACAACCGTTGTATGCCAGCCTGTGTCAATACCAGGTAAGATGAAAGCTGATGCTGTTACTTTGTTTTTCCTGAGTTTTTGCTTTCAAAACCTGCATTTTGTCCAAATGCCATGACTCTTCTGTAAACTGAAGGCAGAATGTGCTGCCTTCCATGTTCTCATCCTGCAGTGAGACAGCCACTGGTATTATCATCTCTAGCTTTTGAAACAGAAAGTATTCTAAAATGTTCTTAGGCTCTCACTCCTTTGTAGCCATGCCTTAGCATTTTTCTTGACACTGCTGTTAACCTGATTTTTATGGTGTTCAGATGCCACAAGCTGTGGTTTTTGTCCTTGTATTCTTCACTCCCTTACCACTCCCTGGTTTTGATGAAGAAACTACTGAAGTCCTTCCTGCCTTCCAGAGTTAAGCATGCATGATAAATCACCTGTGCTATCTGACCTTTTCTCTTGAACAAAAAATAGGTTTTGTTTTGATTTTTTTTACCCCTACCTGCTCCTAAATGTTACCTTTGAAAACCTATCACAGAAGGATCTTACTTGTGTATTGTATATTTGATATTTTAGTTGTAAAAAGCTACCCAAATATGTCTTCCAGAGAATTAAACATAAAGCTGTTATTTGGACCTCATCCTTTTATCCCCCTTGAGAGAAGGGGTGTAGATTGCAGGGGGGTGAAGTGGGGAGGAAATCCTTTTAATGCTTTCAACGAGATTATTATCCAGTGCTCTAGGGGAGTCCTAGTGCAGACAAACTAATATGAGTCTTTGTTCTGATGCTAATTAAGATAGGGATAATTCTTCTGACTACGCCTTCTTCCCCTCAGAACCCTCTAGCATTGATAAGGCATCAAGCTCCTTTGCTATCTCTCTTTTTTGCTGTGCCTTCCTGATGTCCTTGTTTTCTGTAACTGCTACCTTGAGCCGCAGTTTTGAGTTTTAAGAAGACCTCATTAGGAATGTTTACTGAGATTTTTTGGGTAATCCTGGGTGGTACTTTAACACTTCAGTGTAAGAGATATCTTGGTGGCTCTGTGTGTTTGTGTCCATGTTTATCTTTTGAATCATTAAGTAAAAAAACCCAACTCTTTGTTGCTGCAAGACACATTGGATTGAATGCAGTGGCATCTTTTGCTGCATGTTGGGACATGTAACTGAAATTGAGAGGGTATTTTTCATTCTGTCTCTTCTTGGCCAAAGCAAACAAATGTTTCTCAGATACTTTTAAGGATTCCATAAGAGACTAATTTCTCATCCCTAGTCCAGAGAGCTCTGGAAATTTTCTAGAGTGAATGTGTGTGCAGTCTAGATAATGTTTTGGTTTATGCCAGTAATCTGCTCTCAGCCTAAACATAATCTGCACAGCATCAGAGATAAGCTTGAAATTTAAGTATATAGTGAAATATGACTCTGCCTGTGATGTAATACAAAAAATAGTGCCTCTTCACCACATCTTATTTGTGACAATAGGGAAAGGATGGTGGTGAAAATATGGTTATGTCTTATGTGAAATGCTTGCATCAGACAGCTGTTAAAAAATGTCATGCAGATCAAGAAGAGGAGGGAAGAAGTGTTTGGAGTTAGCCTCTTTAGCCTTTCCTTGGCAGTAAGAAGCTGATGAGAAGCTCATCCCTGTGCTCCTAAAAGCAGGTCTGCTAATATAGCAGCACCGTTAGTGATAGTGAGCTCTCTGAGGATCGCTGGTGGCAATCCTCTCTGGATAATCTGTCCTGGGTCTGGCTGGGCTGGCCTTCTGGTGAATTTGGAGGGGAGTTTGCTGTTTTTCCCTAGGCTCTGTTCCCTTTGCAGGGTGGTTTGAGAGACCCTTTTTGATATCAGTACAGAACAGAGGGATGGGAAGGATTTAGACAAGTTAAAAGATCTTCCCTCGAGGACAGAAACTCTGTGTGTGTGCACAGCTAGCATGAGCATATTGGTGCAATGCTCTCATGTTTCATTTTGGTGGAGTGTTTTTCCCTAATGCAGAATTGGAGAAGTCCTGCAGTGGTGATGTAAAAATCTGATTTCTTTGCAAACTGCACAATTTTTGCCTATTTAGACATAGAATATCTAGATAAGCTGAGCCTAAAAAATGTGTGTGAAGAGGTACTGGGGCAGAGGGAGAAAGGCACCCTCAGAAGATACTCAGCTGAGGAGACTGACTTGAAGTGCTTTCTGCCTGTGACTGTGCACAGATGCAGGGTGTACATTTCAAAGTAATCCATCCTGGATCCTTGATGCAAACCTGCATGGAAACATTAGCTGTGGGAAGGGGTTTATCACTTCTAAACAGTATTGTTTTTTAAGGCTGATCCTGTTGACAATATCCTGAAGAGACATCACTACCAGATAGGTACATTTTATGCGGATAAAATTATGGGCTAGGTATAACTGCCTTTGCCCAGTGCTATTAACCCAACTATTGTTAAATCCCAGGAAATGCTAATTTTCAGAGTGATTGCTTTTACAACCTGAAAATAAAACCTGGAAGATATATGTGATATTGGTTTTTTCTTTTCGTTACCCTTGATTTGCATATGCAAAATGAGTAAAGAAAAGATTTCCTGCAAATGGGTGACCTGTACTTAGTTATTCATATTCTGCCACTTCTCAACATCCTGCTCATCTTTTGTGATTTGAGACAAAGTAAATTGATCTCTGTTAGCTTGGTTCACCTGAGTACCTATGCCCAGTGTTTTCCACCATCTCCAGCTGGGCATCTTCCAGAGTGATGGGCATGCTGCAGGCTTTCCAGGCATTGTTCCAGATAAGCCTTGCTGAATTTGAGATATGTGATAAGATTTATTTGTATTGTCTGATGTACTTGGTGTCAAGCAACCGTACTTGCTAAAGCAAACTGGTATTTTACAGTCCTCTTACGTTGTGCATTTAATTGCTGCATAACTGATTTATTCTGTGTCAAGCATACATTGATTTCAGGGTTTTTATGCCAACATTGATTTTGCCTTTATTTTTTTTTTTTTAATTTTTTTTTATATATACATTTGTTTAACGGGTTCCCAGTCAATAGGGAAATTTTGCACCCTCTTTCTACTTAAAGTAGTACTTGAAGCCCTTAGGAGGTATTATTCAGCTTAGGAAATACAGTGCTGTGTCTTAACAAGAGCTTGTGAATTCCTAAACTCTGTGAAGACTGAGCCAGGCACAGTCAAGGTGCTCAGAGAAATTAAAGGCAACACTTTCTTCACTTTCAGCAGCTCATACAGACTGTTCAATTTGTTAAATCCTCGTAAGTGGTGAATTTTATACAATACGTTAACAGAGGGTTTTTTTTTTGCCTTCCATGTCACAAAGATCAATATTAAATGTAAAATCAGTAAATTTTATCTACATGTTTTTTCCTCTAGGACTCATAATTACTTTAGTCTTTCTTGTCTTTGACTTCTTCTCCTTCTTGGCTATGGAGCCAAAAATGTTATATGTCATAATGGTAGAATTCCCTCTAAATGTAGAAGGCAGCCTGTTTTTCAAATTGGAAAAAAAATTTTTTTGAATTTTGAAGTGAGGTTCAGGAGTACAATGAGGTATTTGAAGGAGGCTTTTTGAAGCTGGCTTAATACTTTTTTTTCAGTATACTGGGATTATCCTATGAGTTCAGTAGAGTTACTTTGGAGTTGCACCATGAAGGTGATTGCTGTTACAGCCTCACCTGATGTTGGAAAGGCTATTGCAGAGATCCTCTCCCCTTGTAACCAAGGGAAGTAAAACAGGAATGTTGCACCGAGAGTGTGTGGAATGCCTTAAGGAGTGTGAAGCCGTGCCTGCTAGCCAGGAATTGGATGCTGAGAAAGGTATTTGATTTGCACTGCCTGTGAGAACAGAGACTGATAGCTCTGGAGGCTGATGCTCTATTGCTGTCTCAGGAAAAATACCTATGAGGTTAGGAAAGTTGATTAGTGTAGGCAGTATTAATGCAAGCTTTGTACAGTGCCATGGATGTTGTGTAGCTGCTGCTTGGCTTCTCTGTGAGCTTCCTGCCTTTCAAAATAACTGCAGGAAATGGCACAGTAAATTGGATGAGCTTGTTTTGATCGATTGTGGATTTTTGCACACCTATATCTGTGCAATTTTTGAGGGTAGATCAGTTTCCTCAGTATATATGTCTGTAATCAAGGTGTAACCTGGTGTGCTAGGCAGTGCTCCCAAGTGAGGACACATATCCCAGTCAAAGGCCAGTAACAAGTGATAGAGGATGATAAGGAAGGAAAAAAGGCGTGTAAAAATCGAACTAAATAAAACTGAAATAGCCTGTTTCTTTTATGTGATGTTACTCATAATATGTTGGTGATATAAGTACATTTGGGAAGACAAACCTTGCAATAATCTACCAGTCTCCTGGTGTCCAGGAGCTAGTTCTTGGAATGAAGTTGTGTTCATTAGCTTTCTGTGAGGAAGAATTATTGTTTGGCCATAGGATTTTGCCTTTAGGCTGTGTTTGGAAAAATAAATTTTAGGTAAATTTAATCCAGTTTTCTTTTTATTGGTATTAAAAGCTTAAGTCCCATTCATTCTCCTTGGCCTTTCTGTGATGAAGACATTGCTGGGGTGAACCTTGCACTTGGATATCTCGTCTGTGTTCTATAGGTAATTCTGTAGCAAAGGATGAGCTTATTTGATGTCTTCTGGAAGAAGAGCTAAAATAGCTGAGGTACATAAGCAAAAGCTCATTGAGTAAAAATTACATACTTCCACAATTAATGTCTGTTTCCAGTGTAATAGGGTGTAACGTGTGGTTGCTGCATGCCTGTGTGTGACTTCATTATGTTGTGGTTTTCCCAGTGTGTAAGGCTGAAAGGTTGCTGAGCTTTCAGCTGCTGGTGTAGGGTTGTGCCAGCCACACCTGGCACATGGGGAGGAGGTGACCTTGTAGGTGTGCAGGGCATGGGCAGCTGCAGGGAGGAAGAGCATTTAGGTGTTGCTGCTGATTTGTTTCTGCGGTAGCTCTGAGCTAGACCTTTACTCCTTTTGCATCAAACAGCAGTCCTTCTGTTGCCGCCCATATTGCTTGGTTTTATTAAGTTCAGAGGTAGTTTACCCCAGTTGCTCCCCGGTCATAAAGAATGGTTTGTCCCCAGGTGCCCATCATGGTAAACCCTTCCCATTTTTCCAGATTGTTCCCCATCCATCACCCTAATCCTGCCCCTAAGCCCTGTCAATCTATGTGAACCCCCACCTTTTGTTCCAGTTCTTTCCCTGCCTATCATCCCTTCCTCGACGCCCTATTGATTGTACAGTTGCTTTCCCCCCCCCCAGGTCCCTACCATTGGTCCTGCATATTGTAATCCCCACCCTTAACCCCTCCGTTGCTGTTGTCCCATTGGTCACCATACGAGCCGCCCACGGTCCTTAAAACCTGGCGCATGGGGGTGCCCAGGGTCTCGGCTCAGACCTCTCCCCTGTGATCCCAGCCCCGCACCTGTTGGAATAAACTTGTTCCTGGGAAATCGGAGGAGTTTGAGCACTCTTTCTCCCTTCGTCACAACCCGTGTCGCCCTGTAAGCCTCAACGCCAGAGCGCAGAGGAGCTCTGGAGGTTCCAGGTTGAGCCTCGCAGTGCTCGCCTGGTTCCCCACTCCTGCCGCTGACATCGGCCACAGCTAGCCGAGGCAAAAGAGGCCGATTCGGGCAGCGACATCCTTCCTCACCAGACTTCATTGGATAGGAAAGTTGAAATACTTGGTGTTCCAAAAACAAAAATCCTGTTGCTCTGGAGTTTCTTAATGCCTTATGAGCAGACTAGGTAAAGTGACTTAGTCAACTGGAAATTGCTGTCTTTGCAGAAGTTTCTCTATATTTGTTCGTGTAAGATTATGGAAAAGTTTGGAGGGTGAAATGTTACCTTTATTTTTCAGATCATAGTGTGCTCGTTGACACAGGCGTGGTTATTTTGATATCCCACAGAATATATCTGATCCTTCCAAATTTGAATGCTTGGCTATGCTACCGCTTTTCTTCTCTGTGCTACATGAGGCGATGAGCAACCAAGCTGTCCTGTATCTAAAGTTCAGACCTTGGCGGAGCCTCTGGGTGGCATGGCTTATACCTGAAGCTTCTTTTAATTTGCAGGAAAAAACCAATCCTTTAATTATTGGATAGGTGACAAATACACCGATCAAAGTGAGACTTTTGAGGCAAAGCTTGGCTTATAAGGTAGATGTAATCATGGCACTTGTAATGAAGTTTAGTGGTGGCACTACAAAACTGAGGACAGGCTTGGGGAAAGACAATATAAAAGTCTTTTGTCTGTCCTGTGATATATTGCCTTGTCCCCTTGACAAGATGCCTATCCTTGGCAGAGGGCAGGTGCCTTGTGCAGAATAACTTCAGCCACTGTAGTTTTCTGCAGTCCTGTGTGCTTCTGTTGAGGTGACACAACTGCTGGTCTGATCTGACCTTTTCTTCTTAGGCTTCCACATGCAAAGGGATTACTGTCCAGTTCTGGTTTCAGGTGATCCTGAATAGACGGGCTGTCCCAAGTTTCACACAGGAAAACAATGGGTTTTAGTTGTCTCCACAAAATCAACCTTTACTGGTAGCTGTAACTTCAAGTCTGCTATGGTTTGACTGCTGTTAGCCACAGGCAGAGTGAATGATACTAGACAAGAAAAAGCCTGGGAGTATTTGTTATGGAAGTTCATATTTAATCTCTCCCTGTAGCCTTTGGCTTGCTTAAAATTGTGCTACAACCTTTCTGATTTCCCAGACTATTGATTACCCTGTGTCTGAAAATGCATTTAATTATGCGATGCTTTTATAGGCAGTAGGTCTTCCTTCTCGCATGGAAGAAATGGCGACTACAAATCTTGCTACAAATTGATTGTGAGTAATTTCTGGTGACGGAAAGACTTACACAACAATAACATAAACAGTGTGCAGAAGCCTGAGTTGCACAAGCTTTTCAATTCAGAAGCCTGCATCCAGCTTTCAGCTTCCATAGGTTTTTACATCACACGAGTTTACTGTTTCTGCTGCACTTTGGTGTGAAATGTATCCTTTTATAGTGGGATCATCAGTAAATGATGAAGGCAAAACATGTGAGAAAATGACACTTCGTTCTACAAACTCATCATCAAAAGTTGGCTTTCATAAGCATAAAAGATAAAACTCCTGGCCCTAAGATGAGACTTCTAGACAACTCTCTCTGTAAATACTTAGCCTAGCAGTAGCTAAAATTCTGATACATCTCTCCTTTTGCCTCTGGCACTTTCTGGCTGTGGGGCTGTTAAATCAGACACTTGCTGTCTGTGTCTCTTCTGTGCTGCATTGCTTTTTCCACCTATTGCTTGGGAGGAGGCTGAAGAAGCCTTGCTGTCTCAGCAGTGGACTTGAGCCCCACAGAAGAGCTGTACAACAGGTACCTAGGACACTGCCTTTTTGTCTTCCTGTAAGCAAATGCTTGACTCTGCTAGAGACACTTATGGATTACTCTGCATGTAAGAATATTCACCTCTGGCTTTCTTTCTGAATTGCCTTCTGTAGGCAGAGAGCAAATACAAAGTGAGATGTATGGGTCAGGGCAATAATATACATGGGTTCACACTGGAGTGTTTTAAAGGGGTGGGGAGGGGAGGCTGGGACATGTTGTGACATGAATGGATCTGGGAAGTAATGCTGGCACTATTTAATCTGGCCTGCCATTTTTCATTTTATTTACTCCTGGCACTTGATTGTCAGACAAGACTTTTATACTGTGTTCTCTTTGTGGCTTAGACTGCTCAGCACTGCGGCAAAGTCCTTCTAATCCTTTTTGCTATCTGTCTCTTGCAATGAAAACTCAATTGGCAGACTGAATACTTGAATTCCAGAGGGCAAGTGTGGATTCAGGCTTGGGAAGAATGAAGAACCAGCAAATATGGCAAGACCTTCTTGGGAAGGCAGGACTCTTACAGAGGTGAATTAACTTGTGTGCTCCATCTGGGCAGCTGTTGAGGGCCTTTGCTAGTGTCAGGGGTCATATCTGTTTTCACAGCTAAATGGTACCCACCAGCAGCTGTTCAAATAGAAAAAGACCTTATTGATCTGGTTTGGATTTTTTGAAGAGACAATGAGGATGCATTAAGATTGTCCCTCTTGCCTTGAAACTTTGCTGCATGGCAGATCCATATGTGGGGTAGCACTGCAGAAGTAGAAGCTTTCTCAGCTGGCAGGCAAGTGTTCTGCAAGATGTTAGAGACATTGCTGCCATGCTGCTTCCCTCGCATTTGTTGAAGAAAGACGTGTTTCAGGGAGCTCTGATTGGAACCAAGTGTGTTGGTTGCAATTCTGAGCAGTTCTTTCAGGAGCTGAAGATTGCTTCACCATGGTGGCTGAGATGTACTGTGCGAACTGTGCTTACTGCTGCCAAATGCTGCCGAGCTTCAGAGTGTTAACTGTAGTCTGCTGGTGACAAAACTGGTCTTTCAGTGTTGCAGCTCTGACTTGGCTGTGGATAAACCAGGCTTATGTTAGGATTAAGCAAAACTCCTACATGAACATTCTCATACTCCTCTTTCTGGCACCTTGATATAGTAAGTGCCCTGAGCTTGACTGTCTGGGCCTGAATACTGACAGTACCAGTTCCTTGGAAGGCCATATCTGGACTGGGAATGCTGTATCTGTAACAGGGAAAGGGGAACAGGCGTTTTTCCTCTTAACTTGGAAGGAATGACCTATTACTTTTGCTTTTAAACATGAATGAACTCATTCTCCTTACCTCAGATATTTGCCATATGGTATTGCTGGTAAAAGTAGCAGATCTTCTTCTTCTGCTGTGTTTTGCTTTGGTACACAAATTCTCTTTATTTTCTTTCTGTCCTGTCTGAAGTGGGCTGTGATATTGCTCATCATAAGTGTATCAGGTTATTGCCCTGATTTTCTGAATGTTCATTTAGCGATCAGACAGGGGTGCATGAAATGTTGCTTGGGTAGTGGACCTCATGTGTGTATGTGTACAGGTGGTAAAAACCCTGGTTCAGTATGCTCAGCTCAATAGCTTCTCCTTCTGTTTTACTGTTACTTATAACCCTTGCACTTCATTCTTCAATATAAGAATGAGTTCCAACCCACCTTCTTTATGGTAGTTTGGTTTGATTTTGCTAGTGAAAGCAGTTCCTTTGCAAATCTGCATCATTTTGTATCCTAGTGCCTTGTTTTTCTAGTGAGAGAATGAGGATATTGCATGTAAGTTGTTGTTTTCTATGTTCTCCCTGCCAGTGTGGTTTGTCTTCTCTACTCATGAGCCTCTCTTCCACTTTACTATGGAAGAGTAGGCATATGGAGGTGAACTTCAGTCTGAGTGCCAGACAGACCATGGCATTTGGCAGTCTGGATGCAGGAGTTTGAGAACTGCACCCATAAAGAGTTGTTTTCTTTTGTGTCTTTTTGCATGGGGTATGAGTGACACAACACTCAAACTTTAGTCCTTGGTGATGGATATAACTCAGATCTTCCTATTTCATGTGTTCTTAGGAATCCTCATGTGGAAAGGGGCACATTGCTTTGCCATGGGGGTTCTGTTGCCCTAAAGCAGTGCCAGGCTGACCTGGGTGAAATCTCTTTCACACATGCAGCTGGAACAGGCAATGTTCCAGAAGACCGAGGCCTTCTGTAGACTGCTTGTCTGGGCATAGTTGAAGGCAGCTCCTTCCTTCTCTCTTCTCTGTAAATCTAGCTGTGGTCAAAATTTATTTCTGCTCTCTGTATAGGAAACCTGCCTGCTGGTTTTCTTCATAAACACATCAGCATGGACATATTAACTAAGAAGGGTGTCAAACAAAGGAGAATGTGGTGGTAGATTTTTTTAAAGATCTCTGGAATAAGAAGGAAGATTTGCTGTTAGTATCAAGGAACCTGCCATGATTTAACAAGAAAAATGTGTCCATAGTTGAGTAAGGGATATGGTGATGAGATTGGTTAATGTGAAGCAATTGTTGTCTTTGTCTTTCATTTTTGAGAGAATGCAGATACCAAACATGGAACAGTTCAAAATGTGTGTGTGTGTTTGATTGTGCTCTCTAGTTAACATGGTACTGAGAAGAGGCAGTAACACAGGTCTTGTGACCAGTCTGTTGATCCTTTATCTCTTGGTTTACTTTGGAAGGCTTGTGGTAGTGACATGGGGTGATTCTCCTTTGGGGAAACATGAGAGAACAGATTGTGTCTTTCTGATGAAAGAAACAGAAGTGGGGAGGTGCTTACCCCAGGGCCCAAGGGGTTTGCCTTAGATCATGCACTGAAGAAACCTGTAGTAAGGAACTGCCCTTCCTGTCCGTGCTCAGAAACTACTAGTCCTTTCTGGAGGACTTGTCTGGGTGTTCTTGGGCCTGTTGCTTTCTGTTTGGTAAGTTACCTGTGATGGCTTGTGCATTCTGCTTAGCATGTGAAGGGTTGTAGTTCTCACACTGAGTAAGACAAGGTGTTTTTGTAGGAGGCTTTAACTGCAAAATACTGTCACTTGCAGTGACAAACTTAGTGTGGCCCCTTAGCAGAGCCAGTCAACAGACTGAACTCTTTAAAGCATCTGTTTGTGAAGGAGACTGAAACTTAGAGTACTTTGTCTAAGGGGGAAAGAGTCTGTTTGATGATGGTGGGATTAATGGTAGAGTTGTTCACTTATGATAAATGTCTCTAAAATTTTAATATTGCTCTTACTAGAAGACAAAACTACAAGAGTGAAACCTGCTGATAGCTGTGTTTGGGAGCAGACTCATATTCCCTGAGAATTCCACTGGGCACAATTACAGGGATGAAATGAAGCAGTGTTTTTATCTTTGTCCATAATAAAAGAGGAACAGCTGCTCTGAAGGTGATAAAATGCAAGGAAAAGACAGGTAAATTCTCAGACATTGAGAAGAGACAAAATTCTTTGTAATCTCATTTGTATTTACAGAGTTGCTGCAATCTTTGAGGTGCTGCCACAATGTACACAGTTTAAGCAAAAACAAAATGAAAAAAGGGTCATTTAAACTCTTATGGACAAGATCAGTGTTCAAAATGGCCAGAGATGTTTTGTAGCAAATGTGTGTTTCTCTGTCCCACTGCTCTCAGTAATTTGCCCTGCACTGCCATTGTAGCACCCCATGTTCCATGCTGCAGGAATGCTTTGGCTTAATATCAAGCTCTGAAAGATATATTCAGTAGTAGCTCATGATCTCAGCCAAGGAGGGGGCGTGTGCTTGTGTAGGTTCTGTCTCTTAAGGAGGCATGGCTAAACTGGGAACAGTTAAAAAAAAAAAAGTACAACATGAAGCCCCCATACCCCATTCCCATCTCTCCTCCACCCCCTCCCCACCCACAACAGCTCTCCCTACCACAAAGCCTGAACACTTTCTGAAACCTCATCTGGCACAGGAGAGGAGACAGCTTGCTCTTTTTCCTGGAGCAGGAGATTCCCGTGTTCCCATTTGTGGTTGTTTAGGGAAGCCTTTTGCAGGTATCTACGGGGTGGTGATAATCCCTTGCATGAAGGAGCATAGCCTCCACAGATCCATCCATCTGCAGCTCACCTGCACTCTGCAGGGTGTGGGCCCTGCTCAGCCTTGCTGAGGGCTGCCGTGCCCACACAAGCCTCACCAGATGCTGCTGCCGCACAGGACCTTGGCCAAATGCACAAAGTAACTGCCCTCAAAACCTTGCAAACTCATTCCTGTCTGCCCAGAGGCGATTTTTTCCTCAGTCATGGGAAGTCCTGGAGACACGGTTAATGAGTTCAGCTGAGGAAAGCACACAAGGAACTGGGGGAGAGGGAGGGCTCGTTCTTGCGTGTGAAGCGTGAACCAGAATGTGTGCAAAGAGGATAAGGAGCTGCGGTAAAAACCTTACGAAGGAATGAAAGAAAAATTAAACAGAGGTGAGGCAGTGTTAAGACTTGAAAATGAAAGAGCTGGAAACTGGGTAGTCATTGGCAAAGAAACTCTTAGTTTTTAGTCCTTTCATAAATCTGATTTTATAAATCAATAAGTATCAAGCTCATTTCGGTGACTGTGGCTACAAAAATATAAAGGGGGTTAAATATTTACTGATAAGAATTTGAGGGAAAACTTGTTTTCAAGTAGTTTTGCTCTTTGATTCTTGCTACTGAGTCAAATTATTGGCATATTTGGGACAGAAATAACTCATGTATATGAGTGACCTTTTAATTTCCTTTTCAGTCTTCTGAACTGTAGTGAGTAATGAACTGTAGTGAACAAAGAAAGCATTAAGAACAGGCGTGGTGCAGATTTTATTGCATGTTTGCAGTAGAGCAAAGAGCTCTGTATTTCTTTGGGTGTGATATAGAAAGAACCTGCTGTGAGACTAAGATCTCTGGGACCAGTGATGGCTCAGGTTAAAGAGGTGGTTTCCCTCCACGTGAGGGTAGTTTATGATATTTGTAGCAGTGGGGTTTTTTTGTTTGTTTTTTTTCTCAGTGTTTATACAGCATGGTCTGATTTGTAGGCTCCAATTTCTGCCTTTCTTTGACCTGCAAGTGTTAATGAGGCAAGCAGTGCTTGTGAAGGGCTTTTTTGCCTAGTCACGCACCTGTCTGAAAGCAAAAGTTTATCCTTTGGCATGTGCCCCAGGCTTCCTGTCTGCATCTCTTCCTTTGCAGGGTCTTCTGCAGCGAGTCACAACAGCTAGCTGTTTTGTAGGAAAAGGGATGTTAAAAAGCATGTGCTAAAGAGAAGGGATGAGAAATGACGTTTCAGCCAAGAAGCTTTCATTGTATGAGGGGGAGGAGCATGCAGCAGAGGGGGAAGCAGCATGACATCAGTGGGCTTTTTATTGCACAGCATGAAAAGATCCCACAACTAAAATCTGATCTAACCTTTGCTTCCTGTGTGTCTTACAAGAAATGTTTCCCATGTAAGGCAAGGAGAGCCCGCTGTAAGGAAGCGTGTGGCTGTCATTTATTTCAGAAAATATGTCTCAGCATTCAGCTGTAAAAAAACAGACCAAAGAGACCTGTGGTAGCTGCAGCCTCTATTGCCCACGTTTATGCTATTTAAAGACTTGTCTTCTCCAGCTTGATTCTGGTGAACCAGCAGGCTTGCCTAAAGTCTACTGACTACTTGTAGGTGAGGGGATTTAGCCAGCCATTGCTGGGGATAGGCCTGGCATTTCTCAAGTCAACATAATTGGATTATTCAGCTGTTGGTAAGCCAACACCTTTCCAGAAGGTTTCTAGAGCTCTGGTTTGATTCTTGGTAAACGATTTCTTTCGCAAGTCACCTATGCAAAACCACCTACACTTCAGGTGTGGTTTTAAAAAGAAGTGTTGATTATGTTAATCACATCTCTGAAGTTCTTTAAGACTTTCATTCCTGATACCCTTTCCACCCTCATACTTTGTCTTGACTTACAGTAGTGGAAGAAAAAAAAAATTCAGTCTCAGAAATGGGAATTTAATAATTTTCTTGGCTGAAGAAGCCAAGGATTCCTTTTTGCATCTTGAAATGAAGGTGTTTGTGGACCTTGGGTTAATCTTAATATATAAAAAAGAGTTTTAACTCTCAACTCAGCTAATTTCATGAACTAGACCCTCCCAGGACTGATGACATTAAAGCAGTAATGTGCATGTCCCCTGTTTCAATCTCCTTCTTAGCCTTTCTTTTTTAGGCTTCTGCAAAGTCTGATAGTCCCACTGTAGCTTGTGCATCTTTCTTTTGCTGCAATGTCATTCACATTACTATCATTGGCCTTAACTCAAACCCTTTGCATTTTGGGTGAACACTTGTAGAGGGGAATTCTCTGCATGTTCTCATCTCTTGATTAGTTTGCTGGTGAGCTCTTTAGCCTGTTCTCAGGAATGTGCAGTGGGTGTTGAGCATTACTGTGCTCTGAGATGACATGGCACCCACAAGGCTGGTTCTTCTTTCTGCATTTCTTCATTCCCATCAGATCGGGAGTCTTTCCTGCAGTTAGGAAGTCAAGATAATTTCCTCATAAAAGAAAGCAAGCAAAAATTTTGGGTTGGGCATCTTGGAACTATTGTTGTTGCAGACCATTACCTGCTCTGCATTTCTCCTTGCTGGTGGAAGTACTTGCAGTGTTTGCAAGGAATAGTGCTCCCTTGATGCTGGTGGTGTTGAGGTTGTACCTGTAAATTGTACAAGGTCTCCCTCCTGAGAACCTTTGCCTTTGGGGAAGACTAATCTTTCATGTCATGACTTCTGAGAGTGAAACTTGCTGTTGGTCTAGTGACAGAACCCAACAGTTTTCCTTGGTCAGAAATAAAAATTTATCAGTGAGACTGCGTCTTCAAAAAACTTAAATATGCGCCCAATTACACTTATTTTGTAGCAAATGTAGCCTAAACATAATTAGCTTTTTCAGATTTGATTTGTCTGCAAGGAGCTTGCAAAGACTGTTGATGCCTTTGATGTAAATAAAGCATCGCTCTTCTTGGCAGAGATGAGGAAACTTAACCCTGTCCCTCAGAAGTAGGTTGTTGAGTTCTGTCCTTACCAGCATGTGTTCCTACCTTTCAAAAGGGCTCACAGCAGTGTTTCACTGAGATTTCTTTTCATTTTAAAAGTGGTGTAAAGCAGCCTCTGCAGTGATTTCCAGCAGCTATACTCAAGTGCTTCTGGGGAGCAGGACTTGGAGGTGGAGGCCATGTGAGTGTTGGAGAAAAGGCTTCTAGCTGATGTGCTCTGTAGTATGCTGTCAGACGGGTGGTTTCCTCAAAATGTGCCTTGTAGTGTCCTGTGGAGCCTTAGTGGAGCTATTTATTTAACACAATGCAGGCTTGTCTTTGTCCTCCCCCCACTTCCCTCTGGATGTGAAGGGGTGATTCTGCTTTGTGAGGAGAGCAGACCCTGAAATGCAAAAGGAGACAGTGGAGATCCTTTGTTGTCCAGAGCCAACTGTTGCTTACACCTGTTAAATGCAATGTTCAGCTTATCCAGAAAAGCAGCTCTGTGTGTTAGAATGTGTATAAAACATGCAGAGACTAGTTTTTTCACAAAATGAGGCCTGCAAGTGGCTTTTTAAAAGATGCCAATGGGAATCCAGATAGTTGCAAGTGACAGACCACCAGCTCCTCTGGGTATAGCTGCTGTGACATTCACACAGTACAGTCTCTCTTAACCTTACAGATGAAGCTACAGATGACATTTCATCTGTAGTTTTGTTGGCTTTTTTAACAGTTGTTACTCTGCATTTAGTGAAGAGTAGTGAGGTTATTAAAAAAAAAACACCCACCCCTTCCCTCCCCCCCCCAAATTCTTGGTCAATTCCTATGCAGGGACCCTTTCTGAAAACGCTGCATAATGTATTTTTTAGGGGTAAGAACAAGAAGCTCAGTTAACCTGTGCATGTGAGACCGTTGCCAGTCTGATGTTGATGTTTAGACCTTTCTGCAAGATTCAGGTTTTTTTATTTCTAATGTGAGCCTTAGTTTAAATGGTTGCTCTTTTTCTTTTAAACTGTTACACCAGTGTCATTACTTTCTTGTTACTTCCTCTTGTCTGTTCAAGAGATGCCAGAGAATTGTTGAGGAAGTTTCTGATCCTGATGTCAAGCTGTTTGCATTCCTCTACATACATGTAGCATTTGTAGAAACTAACACTTCTCTCTGTATGGGTTTTATTTAGAACGTTTGACTTTAGAGGAAAAGGAAATTGGTAACACTGAAAGATGGTGTTAATGGATTTAACCAGTTGTTTTGCAGCAAATTCTTAAACTGCAGAGGCAAAAGGCAAACAGCTTTGGTGATGACAACTGCTGACTCTCAAAAGACTAAATCACATATCAGATTTACAAAATGGGGGAAACAAATCCAGTCTTAAGGATACAGTATAAAAAGGTGCATACCCTTTGAGAAACTAATTTCAAAATAGATTAAATGAACATGAAAATCCTCTGCTGTTGAAAGTAATTTTAAATCACCTTCTTACTCTTTGGTGGGTCTTGCATGTTAATTTTGTTTTGCTGTAAGCTCTTGTAGCTGACATCTTTGTCCTGCTGCTTGGAGCACTATGTTACAGGTAAAAACATGAAGAGCAGGACCTTCAAACAAGCTTGCTTTATACTAATTTTAATAACCTTTGTTTAATCAATTCAGTCTGAGGGAACCTTGTTTCCAGAGACAGGAAATTGCTTGAGGATTACTGGCTGTCACAGGATCTTCGTATTTATTTGTAAAATGTCTGGAAAAAAACAATAACAGAATCAGTCTTCCTTTAAAGGCAGTTGAAACTGGAGTTGCTGTGCTTTTCCCATGAGGCTGTGTAGAGGTCACTGGGAATTCTGTGCTAGAATATTTTTTCTTGACAAATAGTTTCATGGCTTTGGTGTACGCATGCAGGGTGCTTGGAGACACCTCAAAACCCCAAGCAAAGCAGGGAGTGACCTGTTTCCCAAGTCCATGTGCTATATATAGCTGCTAGTGACATACATATTCCTTACCTTCAGATAGTAGACAGTTAAATATGCCTGCTCTAAAATGCACTTTTCAGAGGGAATGGGGAAGTATATTTGACTTTTCAGCTCTGTGTGTGCAAGAGGAGCAAGGCATAGAGGTGTCTGGGACAGCATGTGTGGTACCTTTCATGTTCGTGTGCCCAGCCTGTAGATATTTCAATACTAGTATGCTGGACAAGTGGGGGGGAAAAAAAAAAAAAAAAAAAAAAAAAAAAGTAGAAATCCAAAAGTCTTTTTGCTTTTGTTTAATGGATGGTTACCTGGTAGCTGGCCCATTCAGGGGTGGAGGACTATGACTGGAGCCAGGAGGCAGGCAGCACCTGGGAGTGGTGTGTTTGGCTGAGGGACAGCAAGCAGGGAGGCAACTGCTCAGGTCAATAGCAGGATGCTTTACCTCTACATTCTGGTGCCAGTGGTGAAGAGGTGTTGCCTGTGGCTTTATCCATAGCTTGTTTCTGTACATTTTGAGTATCAGGGAGGAATATGATCTTTGGAAGGGTTTTCCCTAGAGTTTTGAGGTAGACTGGACAAAGCCTAGCTGTGCTTTTGCTGTCCTAGGTGGTCTAGCAAAACAGCCAAAGTGTGAGGTAGAAGATTAAATAAGCTTTATGCTCTTCTGGGTGTATCTCCTCCTGACCTGGCACAGGTATGTGTGTGATTCTTGCTTGTGTGCAGCACCACTTTGTAGCCCTGCACAAAATGGCAAGATTTACTGCTGAGCATTTTGCTGACTCTTGCTGTTCTGCTTTGTGTAACTTTCCCCTTTCTTTTGGCTTTGATTTCATTTGCCTTCCTCTAACTCTAACAAACCTGTGTTACCTTTGGCTATTTTGGAGCACTCTCACCCACCTTTCTGGATTTTAATCTGCATGGAAACCATGATGCTGGAGCCATGATTTAGGGGAATGATTTCGATATAGAGCATCTGCATGCATAGTAAATTATTTTTTCCACATTTCAATGTGGATTGAAAATGGAGATGGTTTTAGGAGCAAGAAGCCTGTATAATTTCTTGGCCCAGCATATTGGGCTGCTTGCTTGAGTCAGAGAGTGGTTGCAGGCACTTCGGGCCTTGGCAGCAAATCTGAGGTGGGAGTGTTTCCCCAGCTGCTGCTTCCACTGGCCCCAGAGCTGTCCTTGTGCAAGGGCCCAGTTTCTCCCAGTAACTCCTGAAAGTTTTGTTATTGCTGCAGACGGGATGTTTTTGTTTTGTTATTGCTGCACAGGGTGAGTGTGGGGTCATCCTTCAGCCCAGGTAGCCTGTAAGTGCTTGGGTGGTGGAGGGACAACGCCAGCTGGCTCTGCAAAGGGGAGATGCTGATATACAAGAGGTGGACTAGACTGCAGGTCAGTAAAGGGTGAGGAACCCTTATTTTGCTGCTATATAAACAACGTGCTGAGAGCTGCTCAATGAGCAGTTACTGTCAGGCAGTGCTCCTTGGCTGCCTCAGGATCCCTTGCTTAACATTTTGTTTTGAGTTTGATAGCAGCTAGGCAAAGGCCTCTCCCTGGAGAGTGGAGAACTGAGGATCCCTCTGACACTTGTAGGGTGGTGCAGAAGACTGGTTGTGCTCCCTCTCCTGCTGCAAGTCAGAGTATGCTGCGTCCCACCTCCAGGCTACCCTAGTTCCAGCTAACAGTGATTTATTTTTTAAAATATTTTTTCCTCTACTAGCCATGCTATGTGAAGTCTAAATGTCACTGAGTCAGGTGAGGAAGAAGTTGAAGCTTTAAATTGACCTTCTATTGCGATACAACAGGTCTTATTTATGAAAAGTTTTATTCTGCAAACTCTTACTTCTCTGCACTTCTTTCTGGCATGCTTCTCTTTCATCCCAGTTTAATGGTGGAAATCTTTAACACAAAATCTAAATCTTTAACACAATCTTTAGATGATAGTTTTAGGTCTCAGATGGTGGTTTGCTACTCTGCTGGTAAGGGATCTGTCCCGGGGATTCTTCTTGGAGCACTTGGCCTTATCATGGTGTGTGTATGTCCCTTTGTGACATGTAATAAGCCACTATCCTTGGAGGGTGTCTCTGGCTTTATTCTTCTATCTTGTGCTGTTCAAATCAAAATGTAATTGCAACTGATCCCTTGTAAGAAAATCAAATTAAGCATAGCCTGCTGAGGGAAGCTAGTTAGCAGAAAAAAGGCTTTGAGGGTCCTCTGCATAGCGACGTGTCTTCTCTATGAGTGATTCTGGTAATTGTGAGAGTGATTGAAAAGAAAGCAAGCTGTTTGGGTATCTGTTCCCTACCCCCTCTTCTCTTGGTCCTATTGACTTTTGAAATTAGTTTATGTCAACTTGCCTGAAGTCTGAAATCTTCAGGTTGAGTGTTGGGGTGGAGGCTGGTGTGCCTGCTGCTGGTGAGGGTGCTCTGCTGGGGGATGTGCCCGGGACAGCAGCAGCCACCCCAACAGTGGGGCTGCATGCAGGCAGTGTGCTCATTGTCCTGTGGTCTTAATTGCTAGGGGGTTGAATGGGGATGCAAAATTTTTTCTTTTTTCATTGTATGCTGACTGGCAAGAGTGATATGGTTCTGTGGAATAAAACATGCCCAGTGGCACTGTGATGAATGTCTGCCATAGTGAGGGGTTTGTGGCAATACATGTGCATCTGTGCTGTTAGCATAGTGCATCCCAAGGAGGAAAAGCAATAAAAAACATGCAGCAACTTTGCAGCTGCTAAAAACCAAAAGTAAAGGGAAATAGTGAGCTAATGGGACCTTTTGAAGGCCTGCCTTATTGAGATCTATTGAAGCCATTCTCTTCTGTGTTAGAATCCCAAATGCAGTCTTAAGACCAAAACCAGAATTTAAACTTTTTTGCTTTGGTCAATGATCTGTCTTGTTGGAAGATTAAGTTTTCAGGGGACTTAAGGGACAGTCTCATTTTTCAGAGTTCTTATGTGTGTCTGACAAGATCTCTGACAAGATCTGTGTGCTGACAGGCATTCGGAATCAAAGATTTGTTACCCTGGAATGTTCTGAAATAACAACACATCTCTTGCTGAGAACCTTCTTTCTGAGGTGGGATACAAATAACAAGCACTGTACAATATTTGTTGTCATTCCTTGAAAGTGTGTGATACTTCTGTATAGCGGATATTTTTATATCTGGGAAATGTAATAATTTTAAACTTGAGTTGTGTCTCACAGCTGTGTTTTTAGGAATAAATGTAAGAGCTCCTCCATCTCCTAGTATAGTTCTTTACTTAAATGTCAGACTGCTGCATTGAAGTTTATATTTAGATGGCTTTGAAAGGAAGACTTCCAAATGGATGTCCTCTCGAGTGGCTGTGCAGCCTGGTGGTATTGCAGCTGCATGTAGAGCAGACTGATGCTTTTAGCCGCATCAGTTGAAATGAAAGTACAAGAAATAGTAAGGATAGGGAGAAGCATGTTCTAGTAGTGACGGATTATAAAATAAGCCTTTACTGTACACGGGCTGAAACAGATTAACATAGCTTCATAAATGAGAATGGCATCCTGGATATATACAATGACTTTACCAATCCAGTGCTTCTTTGTCAATCCTGTTACTGAAAGTAACTTTTCAAGCTTGGATCTGGTTACAAGAAATTCTGCCTTTGCACGGCTTTTCTTTATTCTCCTTCCCTGAAGCCATTCTAGTTTACTGTGAGTTTTCTTTTTTAGGACTTATTATTTTTGGAAGGCATTCTGGAACATTTTGTGCATATGGTCCTCTGTAAATGTGCTGTTGTACTGATTAAAGCTGAAAGTATGAAACCTAGCTTTTCTGATGCAGTGCGGCAGGGGAAAAATGCTGAAACAATAGTTTCTAAAGGGAATACTTTTCCAAGTAAAGACATTTTAAAAAAACCCACAAACAACAAAAAAACATCCAAAAACAAATCTGAGAAAGACTCTGAGAGATGTGTTTTCCACAATCCCCCAGTCTCTAGTTCTCCCCATAGATTGCATAGATGACAGTATGTTTAAAAAAAAAATCCTTCAAAGCAGATCCAGCACTTTTTTTAAAAAATAACTGGTTTTTTTTCATTCACTGTTGACATGATCCCACTGCTACAAGCATTTTTGTACTGTGCAAAAATCTGCAGTGCATTGGAGTTGTTTGCATTAACCTAACTCTTCCCACTGCTCCTCTGCAGCTCTGTTTTTCTTCTTACTGGTTCCTGGAAGTTCACAGCCTGCCCATAACTAACTCCTTCCTTATTTGGAAGGACAATTGGATTTTGTTCTCTTATCTTCCTCTTCCCAACTAAAACAGAAAAAGTTTCCAGTGAAATTCTGTGACCTTAAAGAAAACGTCTTAAAAATCTAGGGAGCCAATAGTATTTTGGGCTTTCTCTTGGTCTTACCAAAGCAAGGAAAATTTGATTTTTTTTTTTTTATTTTTTTTTTTAAGTAATACAATTCAAATCTTCTGTGAATGTGTCAGACCTGGCATGACAACCACGGTACGTGGAAATGGGGAAGGATCATCACAATACTGAGACTGTTTCTAACGGCTTGTCTCCGATTCTGTTTCTAAAAGTATGAGTGCTGTTTGCAAGAATAGCAAAATACTATTTTTTAGAGAAAATAAAAGCCCTGCTTGGCAGTTGTTAATCCACAGTGACTTGAGCATTTCCATCGTGCAATGGACAGTGAAAGGTACTGAATACCACCCCTTTTCCCCTAGGCAACCTTGCACCTCTTCTTTACACACCTTGGAAAGTCTGTTCCTTCCTTGTTACTTACTTTGAATAGGAATGTTGGAGTTTAGGATTGTTTGGTCCCCTCAGGAGTATCTTTGAACATGCTGTCCATTTCTCTGGGCTGCAGGAGGGAAGAAGCTCATATACAAAGGCTTGCACCCAGCATGGAAGCAGAATAGCTGGAGGAAGTATTCCCTGCAATCAGCCCATAGAAAAATATGCTTGGCTAACTTCAGCCAAGGGGTATTGGGTATCTAGAATGGGTAGAGGAACATCAAGTGAGATAAGGAGGCAAACAAGGGAGGGTTGCAAAAGCATGATCAAGATGCCAAAAGGACTTTAGACTTTGATAGGAATGATAGAGAGGAGGAAGTTAGGGGAGTAAGCTGTGCAAATTGGTGAATCTTGCAGGTTTATTCACTTGAGGTAGGAATATTGGTGTGACTTTACCAGTTGTAAGGCACTAGTTATCCAGTAGTGAAAAATCCAGTTCCCTGGCTTAAAGTCTGGGTGTGCCTTGGTGAGTCTGTGGAGAGCTAGCTACATGCCATTTATCAGTGATTAAAATGGAATTTCAGAGTTTGACCTGTCCAGCAGGCTTCTTTCTATGCAAACTCTAATAATGCTCCCTCTTGAAAATGGAAGTTATGCATCACCAATTGTTGGTTTCGTTTGTTGGGATTTTTTTTTTTGTAATTTAACATTTTAAAATTTAAAATAAGTGTTCTAGAAACTTTCATGGGAGAGAGAAGGTAAAAGCTAAATCAAAACAATTATATGAAAGAAAGCCAAATTTGAAGGTCATAGGCCAAATCCTTGGCACAGTTGGGGAATGAGGAAGGAAATCCAACTCTTCAGGTTCCATTTCAGCAGTGGGGCTGTTTGCAGTAGGGTGTGTGCTGATTCCAATGTCCAGAATAAGCAGCTTGGTCTTTCCTAGTTATTGTTCTTTGTAACAAGGAATATGTGCAATTTGCCCATCTGCTTTATGCTGTGACTGTGCTGTGCAGAAACCTGCCTTTTTATAATTCAAATATGAAGGTGTAAAATGAAGCTACCAAACACGTCATCTGGTTACTGGGCAGGAGGAGTGTTACATGCTGTTTGGCTTTTCATATTTCATCCTCTCCTCTTCCAACTTTTCCCATTATCCTGAATAATTGAGAATTGGCTGTGCTGAAAAGTTAGATGATTAAGATTTTTCTGAACTGTCTGCAGGTAACTTCAAAGGCTTTGGTTTTTTCCTTTGTTCCTATCTTAAACTGAACAGTGTAATTGAATTGTGATGGTATCCCTAAATGTTAAAAATACGATTCTGTTTTTAAAAGCTTTCAACTAAACTGATTTAACCACAGAAAGTGGAATGAAGGATTTTTCTGTTTTTTTTTTAATTTGGCAGCCAAGAGGATGACTTTTTTTGCTTTAAAGCTTAACTGCTCTTTGAAAGCACACAAAATAAGGACACAACAAAACCGGGAACTAAGGGTGAAGGTTAAATCCTCCAAACCACACTGCTTACGATAGATTCTACTGGCATGACCATGAGGCAAGAACAATGCCTGTGCTTAGCTTTTCAAAAGCTATGCTGTGCACACCCATCACTCATGCCACTGCTAAGATCTTTGCTGTTTGCATTCAAGAGTTAGCAAGCAATGTCTGAATATTATTCTGTGAGGGGGAAATAATGTGGATAAAAAAGAGATTTCTTATGTGCATGAGGATGGCTAATTTTCTTTTGCTAAGTTTCAAGTATGGTATTTAAAAGCAAGCCAGTAGCATTCCAAACATTCTGAACACTTCCCTAAATAAACTTTGAGGAATTCAGGTTGAAGACCTGTTTTCCAACAACAGTGACACAGGACCTGACTGTGCCGGGCATTTTGAACAAGTAGAGAGCTTCAGACTGTCCAGTCTCTGGTCGTCTAGAGCATGTCCTGAGCATATGGCCTTCCAAAGAATGCTTTTCCATGTGGACCTAGGAGTCCTTCTGTGACAAAATAAGAAAAATAAGAAAATTAAGTCATAATCCTGTGAAAGTTTATACATGCATATAAAGGGATCTTGGATCAAGGGATATGGGTTGGCAGCTTCTGAAGGTTTGGAAGATAAATGGCAAAAGTCCCCAAAGAGCTTATCTTACAGAGAACTCCTGCCATACATGTGTGTCAGCTTTGGAAAGGGCTGCTGGTTGTGTAAGAGGAAGCAGGAAATCTGGCCTGCATGGCTTCAGTAGAACCTGATGTCTGCTTGAGGACTTTATGTAGAAGCAAACTACTGTTCCCTGTGCAAGAGGGACTCTTGCTAAAGCATCACTGGGAAGCTTGCTTGATGCCAAGACTTGAAGAAGGAGCTGGAGATGTCTGTAAGCTGGGAGCAATGGGAACTTTTTCACTTGTTCATAGCATTCCCTAAGAGGGTGTGTAGCTATTGACTTTGTGGATATAGAGGATGGTTTATTGTCTTATCCATATTTAGCAGGTGTTTTTCAAGGTTCACATTATAAAGAAAGAAAAAAAACCCTCCACCTTTATTGACTGATAAACTTTTTACATAGAAAAATGTCCCCCACTCATTCCTGTATTTATGGGCACTGCTGGCAGTACTAAATATTATCTTGAAAAACATCTTTGTTTAAACTTAACCCTTACATAACCCTTCAGCCTAGGCTGTGGCATGTGAAATGGGTCTGAAATATCCTTGCTCTTCATACTTGTGCTACTGTCAGCTTCTGCCTTATTCTTAGTATCCATTAAAGAAACCAGCCCATTCTTTAGTGCTTTGTGTACACTTTGATTCTCCCAAACTCTTGAATTGTTAAGCTATGCCACTGGGAGTATGTCTCTGACAAGTGCCTGTGATCTACACTGCACTCAGCTAACTTCAGGCAGTGGAGATCTGAGGAGTTCTGCTTCCCCCTGAGCTGTAGGTATAAGGAGTGTGCTAAAACAATAGTCAATTTTCAGAGAATTTAATATCTGTCTAAATAGCCTCCAAATCAGCTCTCCTCTGGGAAAAAGGGATAGTTTCTTGTCTAGTCGGAACCTCTCTCTTCTAATGTTGCCAGGGAACAGTCAAGGCTGGGAACAAGTTTTGTAAGTTGGCTGAAGCCCAAAGGGAGGATCCTTGCAAGCAGTACCTGTACCCTGTGTCTCCTAACAACCCTGAGGGGGTTATCTATGCTGTCACCCACTGAATGGGCTGGCTACTCTTGTGTCTCCTTCAAATCCACACCAAACTAAATCAGCCTAGCAGGATGTTTCTGTAGGTATAGCAGCATCAATTTACAGCATTCCTGGAGTGGCAGCCCCAGGCCTGTGAAAGACAGGATACCTGCTAACCTGGGATTGAAATGACTTGGTAGCTAAAAAGAGGTGTGGAAACCATGTCCGATTTTAAAAGAAAGGAGAGAAACAGTGCTGTGCTTTGGAGCAGTCTGTTAGTGAATTAAGAATAAGCAATAATTGATCCTCCCTGAAGATATTCTTGTTTTAAATATTTCTAACTTTTTTGCTGTTCAGAGAACAGAGCTGGACTGCTGACTTCTAGGTGTAGTCTTTGGGGGAGGAAAATGAGGGAAAGGTAGGACACATCTCCTGGCTGCTGCTATGTCACCTGACATGCATTGTTCCAAGGGCTGGGAGGGCCACCTTTAAAAGATACCTTGGCAATACTTTCAGAGGTTCTTATACTAATGAGGTATCATTAAATTGGAGTAGGAAGGACAGAACTTTCTTGGTCTAATCAGAAGGGCGTTTGTTGAAGATGGTGCGTTTCTTTTTCAGAGCTGTAATTCTGTGTAGAGCAGTGACTCTTGGAGGAGAGCAGCCATCTGTTGGCCTGGAGTATAGGCTGGCCTCTTCCGATTGAATATGAACTTAGATGCCATGCAGGAGGTCTGACAGGGCAGACGTACAGATTATCTGGTTTAGCAGTTCTTCCCATGGAAGCTTGGCTCCTTCACATGGAGTATTTTTTTTCTTTCCATGGTCTAATTGTTGCTGAAGGTTTTCTGGCAGGTAAGTGAAAGTATCCTTATTCCATTCCGCATGGTGGAAGTTTGCTGAACAAAGCATTGGCTCCTTATCCGTGGAATATATGAGAAATCTATAGGCTGTACTATAGGCAGAGTGGGATAGATTCACTCCTCTCCTTCCCCCTCCAAATGAAGCAAGAAAAAAAAAGGGGTAAATAAACAATTTATTTACACAAACACAGTTTATTGTCCCAGAAGCTCTAATACATATGATACTTTAAACGTCATCTTCAAGGGTGTATGCAGACAAAGAATTTTTCTTTGAGAGACTAAAAAGAATTATCCAAATTTTAAAGATAGGTCTTTTGTGAAGTATATATAAACATAGTAGTGCCATGGAACTAAGGGAAAACCCTCTTCTCACTAGAATGCCTGCCAGGTTTATTGGAAAATCTACATATTCCCTCCCATAATACATCTACTGATTTGCCCGAGTAATTAGAAATGTGAGTTGAGGGTGTTTTTGCAGTGTCTCTAGTTTTGTTTTGTTCTCTAGTCAGTGCTGGTGTATTGCTTTAATCTCAGAAGCACTTAAGAATCTGGAAGTTCTGCCTTCCCTAGTAGTAGAAGTGCTAACCCAGATGTCCTCTTTGTCCTCACAAGGTACAAAAAAGTGCAGTACCTGCCTCTCCACTTCTCAGATCTCTTTGAGATTATCCAGCAGTTTTGAATTTCCTTGGGTAACTTGGCCAAATAAAAAACCTAATCCCCCTTCAGTATGCATATTCATTTAGCTGAAAAAGCTGCAGCTGAATGGGATTTTCCTCAGAGTTAAAAGTATTCTGTTGTCAGGTGTAAAAAACCATTAATTTTAGCAAATTTGTTTTCACCTGAGAGCTTCCGATGTGTAATGAATAGCAGGATACAAGTGTTGAAATCGTGTTTCCATATGGGGTTTGCTTGGCTGTTTTTATTTTATTGCTTGATTTGTTTTTCCAGGGTGTTTTTTGGTTGGTTAGTTGGTTGTTGATTTATTTGTCGGTGTGTTTAACCAATTGAGGCCTTGCAGGTTAAAACTACAGTAGGTTGGTGAAATACGTGTTCTGCTGGGTCTTCATGAAAAGTAAGGGATTGGCTTTGTGCTTTTTCTGTTTCCCAGCTGTGCTTTGTGTGTTTGTGTACAAGGCTGTTTTTGCTGTGACAGTGCCTCATAGGCTGTGGGTGAATCCCTCAGGTATGAACAGTGTCACATCCTGCAGTTTTAATTGCTGTGCTCTATCCTGTCAGATCATCATACCTGAGGTTTGCAAGTTGTTTTACATTCTTCCTCCTAAGCATGTGTTTGCCTGCCGGCTGGCTGTCAGGATCGCTGTGCCTCTCCAGGTGGCTGAAGAAGCATTTGATGGATTTATCCTAGCTGTCTAGTACAGTCTGCTGTGTCAGAGACCTTCTGAAAAGTGGTGGGGGTGTAGGAAGACTGGCTCTCTTGAAGAAACTTTTGAAACAAATCCTTCAGATGCTATGTTCTCTGGGGCTGTCTTGAAAGGAAAAGCTAAAATTAATCGTAAGCTAGGCAGTCTTCACATTTGAAACATCAGACAGTGAGGGAAAAGTTATGGTCTCTCTAATACAGCTCCTTTTAGTCTGTCCTGTGTAGATTGCTTTATCTGCTCCTGTTACCTTGAGAACTGTGAACACTTAGATTCCTAAGTGCTAGAACATGTAAAAAAGGTTTCTCTTTGTTTCTAGCTTTCCCTTTTCCTTCTCCAGGTGTTGTAGGTGTTTGGCTCAACACTTTTTCTTGCTTTGTCTTTGTTTTTTAGACCAACGTGCTCCTGATCAACCAGATCTTTCAGAAATTTTTTAAAAAGAATCCTTGGTGGGTAAAAGATGTGCCATGGAATGGTAGCATCAAAGAGCAGCACAGGATCATCTCTTGCCTTGACTGGCCATGGGTTATTTTGTCTGCTAGTTATCTTTGGTTCCTTTATCTTGGAAGCACAGTCCACAGGTAAGTGAAACCTTTATATATGCTACAGGGAGGGGGAGGTATATAAGTTTGGAAGTGGCTGCATATTCTTTGGTGAAAACTGGCAATGGTTGATGTATTTGTACACATCTTTCTGTACTCACAGGAAAAATTCCATCACTACTTGTTGAGCAGAGCGTGAAATGTTTGAACTGAATGAGTCTTGCGTATTAGTAAATAAGTCCTTGTCCTTCATCCTGTAGTTTGGATTCCCATGGGGCTTTTTTCCCCCTCCATTCTCATCTCTTCACTGCAGCTGGTGACTCTTGGGGCATCTCAAGAGCATGAACCGTGTTTTTGTTGAGTGAGATTCTCATGTAGACAGTGTTATCTGTGTTCCCTGTAGCAACTGTTCATCTGAAGGGGCAGAAGCAGAGATTGTGTCCATCTCTTTCGTACAGCTGCTGAATCTGTTCAGTGTTTCCTTGTATGCTACCTTCTGACACCTTAACACCTGCTAGCTGCACGCCTCTATTGGATCCTCTTTTCAGCTTAAGTTTTCCTTCTCCCCTCATCTCTTGATGTTTCTCAGATGGTTGAGTGTTGTGAATAGTTTAAGTAGCAGTGGAATGGGATGAGATGAAAAATGTCACCAGAGATGGGAGATCTGCCTTTTAGAAATGAGTGGAAGAAGGAAATGTACTGGATACTCAGAAGGTAATACATGATGTGGAGTGTGTGCTCGATTACCTAATATACCCTGAAATACGTCTTTTTTTTCCCAGACCAGCCATGATCTAGTTTTTGTCTGTAGAGAGATGTCGGGTCATAGGAGACATGAGATGGAAGGAGGAACTCTGTTTGCTCTTGAAAGAACTTCGAAGGAGTTAATCCCAAAAGGACAGATTTGACTTTAGCAGCTGTTGTAATGTAAAGCATTAGCTTGCCTATGTAAAGAAAACCTCAGTTCTTGACATAACTGTAAAAAGTCCTATTTATTTGACATATCATGGCACCTGAGAATGTCATGTGACCACATTCCTCAGCATCAGTGTGGTAGAGCAGAATAAACATTAGCTGCCAGATGAACTCAAAGTTGAGATGATCCTGTATGGAAAAGTCTGCTGGTGCTGAAAACTTCTGGAGGAGGAGTTAATTTCCTTTTACTATTCCTGGCTCTTTGAGTTGGAAGGGAGAGACTACTGAAATCAGATATCTCAGGCTTATGTGTCTTCCTGACCTGATTTTGGCCTTGTAGGTAATGAGGGGGCGGGGAAGATACCCTTCAGAGCATGACAAATTGTCATGAATAGTTAGTGACGATAGAAAAGGGACAAGATCTTTTTGATTCTGGGCTATCCATGTTTTTTTTTCCAGCCTTGCTGTTGTTGGTGATGGTGTCACTGCCTCATTTCAGATGCAGGCCTGTCAGATATGCCTCCCAGCCTGGGGCACCGTCTGAAAACCCCATTAGGCACTGCAGCACCTTCAACTGAGACTGCAATCAGTATGCAAATGCCTTGTGCTGCACGGGCTGCTGCACGGGGAAAAGCTGCCACAATACTGGCAATCCTTTTTAATATAATTTTTGAGACATCCAGTCATGTTACAAAAGCACTAGTTAGGCCTGCCAGAAGACCTGGGAGTGATTCTGCATTGTGTTTCCCTTTCTGTGTTTTTTTTTTCTTCAGGATCTGAAACCAGTTGTGGTGAACTGCTCAAGGCAGATCGTCAGCTAAACAGGATTATAGTGGCTAGGCAGGAAGCATTTCCTGCAGGGGAAGTGAGAAAACAGAGGGGAGCCAGGATCATAGCAGAGGGCAGGACATGCAGGGGAAGAAGTCCTGGGGAGGGCTCACTGAGGAGCGTTTCCATGCACAGTTTTCCTGAGACTGGGATGTAGCAACCCAAAAGCCAATTGCTGGGAAGGATGGGGGTGCTCAGTGATGTGTCATGGGCCCAGGGAGCTGCACCTGCAGCAGCGTGCCAGCCATGAGTAACGTTAATGAGCAAGTCAGCTGAGGAGCAGAGAGCCAGATGGAGAAACAAAGAGTACTGGTGAGGCGCTTGGAAATCATCTTCCCGTCATCTTTGTTCCCCAACCACCTCGCCATCCTCACTTTATTGCTTTACATAGCAAAGTCATTCAGAGCAAGCAGAGCAAAACGATGTTAGCATGGAGTAAGAGACTGTGTTAAATCTTGTGGTGGTAATGCTTATCTTGAATGTGGAGCCAGTGTGACGAGCTCAAAATTGCTACAAGAGCAGAAGAATGTTCTCATAAAAAGACAAGCATGGAGACAATGCCTGGCTCAGCCCTGAGTGAGAAAGCAGAGCTTGTGATTCATATGTATAAAACCATATGAGGTATATCGTATTGCAATCATTTTGCTGCTTAGAAATTCTATTGCTTAAGTTCCAGGAAGCTTAGAGATATATTCATGATCTGGGCAGGAAGATGTTCTCTTTGCCATGTGGTTAATGCAGAGAGCAGACTCATTTTCAGTCAGCAAGCATCTGCTCTGTCCTCTGGTAATAAGTTGATTTTATTTATGCATGGATTTTAAAGAAAATTCCTCAGCACTTTGTCTCAAGCAATCTATCCAAATATCCTTGAGTGCCATCAGATGAATATAAGTTGCTTAGTCACTAAGCATACTGCAGAACTTGGGGAAACTGTTCCCTTTTCATAGGAAGATATATCCATGAATATGAAAACAACCACTGCACATATTTTAACACAAAACAAATGCAGCATTTGGTAATGGGTAAGCAGTGAAGCTGTGTCAGAAGAGGAGGATTTATGGAAACTTGAGTGCTGCTCAGGAATATTTTTTGAGCTTTATCACAGTTGTAGTGTTTTTCCTCGTCTGGCAAGTTCTTGAAGATTAGTTGCAGGAAATAATGAAGGAATGAGCAGGCAAGGAGACTTGGAAAGCTCCTCAGTAATACTGAGGCTTAGTTCATCTGACTTTTCTGTTTCTTTGAGGGTTCAACTGGAATGTAGCTAAGAGCCAGGATGCTTAGTAGATAGAGGTGGGGAATTTTTGAAACATTGGAGAGGAGCTGTAACAATCTTTTTATCTGCATTTTCACTTTTTTCTTTGTTGCTGTGACTTTGGTAATTTTTCCCCCTCTCCCTCTCATCTCTGTCCCTTAAGGCCTTGTATCTATGTCTCATTCACAATGGTCCTCCTGCCTGGCCAGGCTATTTTTGGAAGAATGACAGTGGATCAGATTAAGTTGTTCATTAAATTTTAACCTGTAGTCTGTAAAATACTCTGAAAGCTTTGTATGATTTATGCTTCAAATATGTAATCTCTCTTGGATTCATGACTGACTCTGTCAGAAACCTCTCAAAACAGGTTGGGCCTTTCATTATTGATAACAGCATCACCTGATCCTGGGAAATGCAAGTAAATGTGCTGGTAAAATTATTAAACATCCCAAATTAAACAAATATCAGTACCCATAAAGAAGATACTTGAAATAGTAACCTTTAAAAATTAATAGTAATGCAGGCTTGGTGACTCTAAGTCCATTTAGATTTAGACGCAGTCTGATTTTTGTTGACTGCACGTGCAAAATGCTATAAAGTTAGCTCTTTAATTTTTAGGATTGCCATTAAAGTGATAGATTGAGCTTGAATAAACTGAAACGACTTCATTCCTGTGTGTTGTCTCTGACGCAAACACAGCCGGTCTGCTGCTTGCTGTTCTAAGGTCTTTTCAGTGCCAAGGTTATTCTGCACAGAAGCTCTTGGATACCGCTGGTATTTGTTTGCATGGCGCAGAGCAGCTTGTTAGAGCGCGCTCCATGCATTGAACAGATTCAGACTTGTTCTTATTCTTTGGGAATCTCTGCGAAGCAGAGGTTTCCTTTGTCTCTGATTATGCAGCTGAAAGGAAGGGGTTTACACAGCTAGGGATACATTCAATGGCCCTCGCAACAAGGACACTATAGCACTGGATGGACAGACAGAAATGTGTAAAGTGTCATGCATGACCAGATGATCATGATTCTAACCTATATGCTTTATGTAAGTGTGGGTTTGGAGAAATTACAGTGTCAGCCCAAAGCACTGTGGCCTTCTGCATGGAGAGAAGGGGGGAGCATTTTCAGGAGCAATTCCTCTTTCCAGTCCCTTTGTAAAGCTTAAGAGCAAAGTGGTATGGAAGAGCATGGTGAGGAGCTGCAAAATAATGGCCAGGCTGCAAAGGTTTCTAGGAAGCAGATGCAGATAGGCCCAGAATTAGACTATTCATGTAACAATAGTAATATTCACACTGCTACATACATTGACCCAGGCAGTGTTACTTAAGTAAATGCCTTGAAGGGGGTAACAAGGATCTCAAGAAGCCACATAACTTGTTTAATTTAGTGAGTTCTGTTGGCTGAAGAATGAATTAAAGCTTTGTGATGTTTAGCTAACTGCTGGCTTAAACCATGATAGCATAATAATAATAATTCTGTGTTTTCCTTTCGTTTGTCCTAGGTTGGCTGAGCAAATCCAAAGGACCTGCATGTGAGTAAACTTACATTTACTGCTGTACTATGAGAAATTAGTGTGATATTTTACTGGTTAGTTGTACGTGTCTGTGAGCTAGGATTCCCATTTGGTGTGTTGGATAGGCTTAAAATTCATCTCTGTGCCTCATTTTAATTTTTGACCCTTGGATTTGGGGTTGGCGACTGTCCTCAGTTTGAGAGAAGGAGATCAGCTTCACCTCTTTCACTGTGCTTGGAAGGGATCCTTGTGCCTTTTACAGCATTTAACTTCAATGACTTAAGAAAACAAGAAATCAGAATAAATATTTCATTAAATGCAGAGACACGCTGCTTGTGAGAGTTTTGGGAGGCTGACAGAGTATTGAGAGGACAGGGAGAATAGGCTGAGGTAAAAAAATCTTTCATTTCTTTTAATCAAGAAAAGTGAACATCTCAGCATGATTCTTGATGTATTCCATTGGATATCCCTGCTTTTAATTTCATGTGCTCAGAAGAAGTCTAAAGTCTTTCTACTGCCATGTTATGGATGCATGCAACTTTGGAAGGAGTTGGGAAGCATATTTGTTTTCCTTATCTTTTCTAAATATATAAAATATAATTTTATGTACATTTTTATTAAACTCTGGAAAATTATTTGTTTAGTCTGAACTTCCCCCCTCCTCTAAAAACAACAAAACAAAACCCACAGGAACAAAATCTGAGGGGAATGGATTAATGAAAAAGAATTTAAAGGTGTGGAAAGGGAGTTTTACCACCTGCCAAATTTTGGTCTTCAGAAAGTGCTGGTTAAGAAAAGTCCTGATGGGATCATATGAATCCTCTATTTTTATTCAATGCCTGAATATTACTTCTGGCAAGAAGAGTGGTATCACACACACATAGTATTAAAGGGCTTTCAATTCTTGGCTGTGGTTGCTAGCAGGAAAATCAACTGTTTTAGGAAAAACCTCAAGTGTTGTCTGGTCTAATTCATCATAGCTTCTTGGGTTAGAATGTGAAAGATGGAAACTGGTAGGAGTTCCATTGTAGAGGGAAGCAGGAGGGGTGCTAAGTGTCATATCCTTTTCAGGAGAAACCAGTTGTGAACTACAGTCCAGGTTCGGACCCGTCACCATCCTGGTGTTCCTTGGAGACTGCTGCCCACTAGTCTGAAGATACAGATTTCTCTGTCTCTTCCTAATTTCACTCAGACCTTTCCTTTTTATTTGCTAGAGTCAATCATTTGGGAAGTCAGGAAAAGTCCTGAAAGTGGGATAGAAAGTTTGCTTATCACCTTGTCTCAATTCCTCTCCTGCTTCTATCTCTTTTGAATCCTGCACTGTTTCCCAGTACAGCTGAGGCACTATGTTTTTAGAATATGTGGAATGGTTTTCATCTGTGCAACCCATCTACCTTGATTCTCCAGCCCTTATGTTTAGCCAAAATACCACAAGCAGTTACCACTTCCTGTTCATGCTGTCAGCTGATAGTGATTCTGCAGTGGGGATGGCAGAGCAGGAAGTACATTTGCTGTGGGACTGTGGCAAAACTTCAGCTTGGGCTGTTACTGCAAGTACTGTGTGGTGCCCTCAGCATGCTGACATGGGTGATAAGGAAGAAAGTGGTAGGGCAAGGCAGGAAGCTGTAGATTGTTGAGTCATCAGCTTTTGTGGCTGAATCTGTCCAGGCTCTGCTAAACCTGTGAGTCTGTGACTAGATGGGAACTGCTGCTAAAACACTGCTGGTAACAAGCTGCCAATAGTCAGGAGTGAAGATGGTACTCAAGGCACTTGAACTGCAAGCTCAGAAATGTTTGTACCTTTGTGAAAGTAATTGGAGCAGGATTATGGCATTGTCACAAGAGGTTGTACCTGCTTATCTGTGTGTGCAGGTCTGCATATAAAAACACATTTTGGTTTTAATGAGCTGAAACCTCTGGGGAACGTTCATCTTCCCCTGCAAACAGGAATTCCCGAGGCTCTGCTTCTGCAAAGTGTTGCATTGGAGTTGGAGGACTGTTTCCAGATGGTGTTAAAGGGATTTGAAGTAACCCCTTAGGTGTGGGGCTGCATAGATGAGTTACAGGATGTGCTAGATGGATTGGGCTGGAGCAGGATTGTTGCTAAACTGTTGAAGAATAAAACGAGCTTTTGGCCCAGCCTAGTATAATCTCAAGAGGTTGCTGGAATGCTTCCTCACTGCTTGTGTACTTTGGCATGGCTGGTGCTGGATGGAGATGCCTTCTGTGTTCCTTCTCTATAGGTCCAATGCTGTGAATGCAAAAAGAAGTGTGTTTATCCACCTGGCACAGTAAGAAGTGTTTCAGTGGGAACAGAAGCCAAAGAATCAAACAGTAGGTTAACAAAAGAGCATCCTGAAATCCTGTGGGCTCAGCATTTTAGGTCTAGCTAGTCATCTTAATTCAATTGGGAAAATATTTCTTGTTTGAGAGCAAAAAAACACTATTGCTGCTGCTTTTGAGATACATCTTTTACTTTGTCAGTAAAGGCAAAATAATGTCTTACTTGAAAAATGTTGCCGTGCTGTAGAGTGAGATAAGCACCTCTGGTGGATGTTGTCTTGAGTTTTCAGCCCACAGAGAGGGAAGAAGTATGGTAAGCTTTGACACATGCAGAGTCATAATTAGAAAGTTGAGCGCTGCATTTCTGGCTAGAAAGAACATTTTCTGTGTCCTGAGAAAAAGACCAACATAATGTGTAAAGAATTTTATGTCAGACATACCCTTAGACACTCTTAAAACTGTCCAGAAAGAGAATAAAACTTTTTTTTGTGCTCTTACCAATGTTGTAAGGCAAATGAGGATTTATAGGAGGGTGGTAGAGGAGATTGATTGTGAATGAGGAACAGTAGAGAATAAGATTCCAGGAAGGAGAGGAGGGGGAACAGGAGTGCAGCAAAACAGGAAGGTGGCTGTTTCCAGAGGTGGAGTTGTGAAAAAGATCCTGGTGGTTTATGAAGCAAATTAGTGGCACGGTGGTTTAGTGCACATCCTAAAAGAGAGTAGTGTTTTATTTATGCAAGTAGATTAGAACAGCTGAGAATAGTATGGCTTTGGGAATGAGAACTCTAGTAGAAAAATACATGCGTGTTCACTTTTTAAGGGTTAGGTAAAGTGTCTTAATGCAGGAAGATGCCTCTACAACATCAGGGTTTTGAAGCTTTTCTGTGGCAACAAGACTGACTTTTGAGACACTGACAAAGTTTAAGAATTTAAAGTTACAAAGTGGGCGTGCCGTCCTGGGACTGAAGCTTCAGTGCAGAAATCTGAGGCAGAAGCAGATCAGGGTGAAGATGCCAAGTACAGGAGCACTGGCTGTGCCTGTCTATAAGTGCTCTAACATCATGTTTGGTGACCTGGGGGGTAAGAAATTGTGAAAGACCACATAAGAGTTTTCCATGAAAGATGATGTAGGGAGGAACTTCGAGTAGAAGTTGCTGATATATTTAGAGTACTATCTGACTTCGTCCAAATTCTGCTTTTCTTAGTTTGTGTTCACTTTAATAGTTAAAAGCTGCTTTTCTCTTTCCTCTACCCTGCATTTGTTCGGCTGCTTCACCCCTGTAAAAGAACCCTTTTTTGTAGAGAAGATAAACCTCTTAAAACTGCCTAACCCTAGATCCTTGTCGACACTCCTTGCTGATGATGATCCCTTCCAGGTCTGTACAGTCTGTATGTCACTGTATGTGTGGAATGAAATTATATCAAAGTGGGTGAGTGACTTCTAGTGCTGCCTTTACTCTGGACCCACCAGCATGCTGGAGACTTAACCTCCAAGGTTAAGGAGACTTAGCTGATGCTGCAGAGGCCTTTAGGAGTGTGCTTCTGGTGTGTCATACAAAACTCACGGCTATTGATAGATCTGTGTCATGGAGGAGAGAAATGTGGATTTCTAACAGTTGCTTTGTACCCATTCCTCTTGTAAGTTCAGAGCAGCTGAAACTCAGAGCTCTTTGAAACTCAGAGCCCTTGGGATGCCCCTGCTGTGTAACCTGTCTCCAGTAGTTCAAGTTTTGGGCCTGCTGGTGTGCTTTTTGAAAAGGACCCGTACTGCATGAGTGGTGCTCAGCCATGCTTTGTGTTACAGCACATCTTCTCTTTTGCACAGGCAAAGTGTGTAAAGTATCTGTAACGCTCTGTATTATCCTAAAGCTGGTACTTCCTTTCTGTCACTGGCTTTGCTTTCCCTAGCAAAAGTAACACTTGAATGCACCTGGAGAACAGCCTTCAGGTTTCATTGTAAACACTTTCTTTGGTGTAAATGACTTAGATTATAAGATCCTAAGAAAAGGTAAAAGCTTTATCATTTGCCTGTTTGGGTTCAGCTGTCTCTTTTCTCTCAAATGAGGAAATTACTGATTTTTCATATGTAAGATGAGAAATTTGAATATAATCACAAGCTGCAATGAGTATGCCTTTAAGAGCAAGTCTTTGTGAAACCCATGAAGGTGGCAAGTTTGTTTTTTTACACTTTTATTGTTTTAGTCCTCCATTTCTTTGCCCTTCCCAGCAAAGTAGTCCTGCTGCAAATGTTACTGCCATTAGCCCAAAGCAGGGTTGACCTTTGAGCCTTCTCACTTGGAATCTCTTTATTTGCATTTACTTCTCAAATATTTAAATGTTACCTTCAAGTTGACAGTTCGTGCTTTGATGGTGACTGTTTCCTCCATGGAATTTAATAAGCTGGACTCCGCTTTTGGAACAGTTGAGGAGATGTACAGTGCTGGGAGAGCTGAACCCTCTCTGTTAGTACAGGATCCTGGTAAATGTTTGTCGCTGGCGCAGTAGTGAAATGCATAGAGGCAAATCACAAGGCTGGCAGTCAGGCCCTGTTGGTGCCCTTGTGCTGTGTGGGAGAGGAGGTGTGTGCAGCAATGGCCAGATCTGTCTGCTGGTGTAAGGCCATGCCTCTGCTGGGCAAACACACTGGAAGGGCAGTGTGGGGGCTGAGCTGAAGGAGGTTAGCTCCTGGGAGAAGTTCTGCCTCCCTGCCTTCTCTTAGCACCTTGGAGAACTGACTGCCTCTTGGCACATGCCTCCAGCTGTGGAGACTTCTCAGGGCTGAAACACCATTTCAGAGAACTGGATTTTTTTGTTTTGTTGTTTTATGGTTTGGGGGGTTTTTTGTTTGTTTTGTTTTTCCTGTCAGTATTGCCTTGGTCATGTTTGGTCCCACTTTAGCTGGGTCTTTCCAGTCATGAGCTGATCCTATGTATGAGTTGAGTCCTTGGGCAGGCAGCGGTACGCGCGTGAGGGAAAAGGAACGTTGCAGCCTGTCATCTGGAACACAGGTAGGGCTGCTTTTAGCATCCTTGATTCTTGCTGTTAGTAAAACAAAGAGGGATTGGTATAAGCTGCTAACTAGGGGTGTTGTGAAGAGATTCATTCTCTGACTACAGTCAAGGTAAAATTCATAGCTAATTTACTGCTTACCTCTGGCCAGTTGTCTGAGGCAGGTCAGGAGTATTTCACGCTTGGCTGCTTTGACTGCCATGGAGGGATTTGAGAGGATGAAAATTAATGTCTATTCTACATCCTCTGACAGCAGGAAAGCATCTTATCATTAAGTCTGTTTCCATCCGCTCAACTCTTGACTTAATTAGTTGCTTCAGATCGAGGAAATTTTTCTCCTGATTCTTGTTAGTAGCACCAAGGGACGATGCCTGCAGAATCTGAGCCTTTGTGGCTTTATTTCTAAAAAGCTGCCACTGAATCCAGGGTTCCAAAGCTGCTTGCCAGCATGCACTGTGCACAAATTAAACCAAACACATCTCTTTTCAGTAGTCTGTCACCTGTCTTCTTTCTGTGGCAGTAGAGGCTGGCCTCCTCATTAAATGCAGATACTTCTCTGTAGGTAAGAGTTAAAATACCAAAGCAGGAGTTGGGTAAGGGGCTCTTGAATATTATTTCATAGACTCATAGGATATGCTGAGTCGGAAGAGATGCATCAGTTACATCTAACTCCTGGCCCTGCACAGGACACCCCAACAATCACACCATGTGCCCAAGAGCATTGTCCAAATGCTTCTCAAACTCTGTTGGGCTTGATGCTATGACCACTTCCCTGGGGAGCCTGTTCCAGTGCCCAAACACTCTCTG
This sequence comes from Poecile atricapillus, assembly GCF_030490865.1. Classification (NCBI taxonomy): domain Eukaryota; kingdom Metazoa; phylum Chordata; class Aves; order Passeriformes; family Paridae; genus Poecile; species Poecile atricapillus. The sequence goes on along the minus strand of NC_081249.1, from coordinate 147,433,547 downwards.
GGTGAAAAACTTTCCTGATATCCAACCTAAACCTCCTCTGGCACAACTTCATGTCATTTTCTCAAGTCCTGCCACTGGTCATGAGAGTGATGAGAGATTGGTGCCTGCACTTCCATTTCCCCTCATGAGGATGCTGAAGACCACAATGAGGTCTCCCCTCAGTTTCCTGCAGGCTGAACAGACCAAGTGACCTCAGCTGCTCCTCAGGTGACTTCCCCTCCAGACCCTTCACCATCCTCATGGCCCTCCTTCAGACACTCTATAATTGTTTAATGCCCTTTTTATATTGTGGCACCCAAAACTGCCCCAGCACTGGAGGTGAGGCCACAGCAGAGCGGGACAATCACTTTTTCCAGTTAACCTGTATTCCACTTGGTGTGAAACTTAGCTTGATTTACTTCTCAGGCATTGTGATGATCTCTTTTTTCATATAGTGGGAGATATTAGGAAATGGTAAGTTACAGGAAACACTTTTGCAGTAAATCCTGTAGTATTTGCAACAGAATCATCACTTGATGTTGGTTTTCCCTGACTGGTATCAGAGGCAACTAAAACGGAATTGAAAACAAAACTAGAAATCCCTCTGGTAGCCATCTGTCAATTGTTAAATATCATGTGATGGCAAGATGAAGCTTGTGGTGCCTAGTGTGGGCTCCAATCTCATCACAGCAAGTAGTTCCAGTTGCTTTTGCTAGGGAAGTTGACTGTTCTCTGTACCTTTGGAGTAGCTTTCTCTGTGGGAGGAATTTTTTCCCAAGGCTGAGCTGGTTCCTGGGGTGGAAGGATAGATGTATTTATGTTGATTAGTTTCTTTGAGCTGTGCTCTCCTACACTGCTATGTGCTGTGCCCAGTTTAATGACCAGCTGTAATGATTTTTACTGTTGTGCAATTGTTTAGCAGTAGCAAGAGAGCAGTCGGGGACCTTTTGCTTTGTCTTGTTTCAAGTGTTCCCCGGGCCCATCTTTGTCCTGGCATGTGTGTTCAGAGATCACAAGGCTGCAGCACACGGCTGCTGCGCCCCCGGCCTGCACGCATGAATTCATCAGCTTGATCTTTGCACCCCTGCTCCTCGGGAGGGTCGGATGGCAGCTGCAGCTCCTGTCAAGCATGATGCCGGGCAGGGAGCTTTGGGGAGGAGAGGTACAAAAGGCTCAGTTTAAATCATCTGTGTAAGGCCACAGCAGAGGCTCTGTCACTCAGGCCCCATGCTTGTCTTCTGGTGCTATGGTTGTAATGATATTAGCATTTCAAAAAGGGGATTACCACAACCCCCGGGTTCTGAGGGGAGAGTATTTTGGCTGTTACTTGAAAAGCTGCTTTCTGGTTACCTCTGTCAATTTTCCCCCCTCCTTCCCCCATAGATCCTGAAGGGTTGATGAAGGTGTACATGCCACGTCAGAAGTGGGTTGTTGTAGTTGTTACAAGGAAGCTGGTTGTTTATTGGCCTAAATGTGGGCTGGCAGGTACTGAGTTGTTTCTGATAGCATTCTTTCTTACTAGTCTGAAGTGACTGCCGGAGCTGTGATCGTAGCTTTATGCTAGAGAACTATCCTCTAGTCATGCTTACAGGAAGAAGTTACATTATACTGTTTTGTCTTGTGTATTTAAACCAAAGGAAAATGGCAGCACATGCATTCTATTCTTTGTCAGCCTTCCACTCATCTTGTGGTATGAAAAAACCCTTTCTATGCCCAGGCACAGGATATCAGGGTGATTCCTTGGGAAGTGGTTTTATTTTTATATGGTCTTGTTTAGCAACAAAAATTATTTTGTGAAGCTTTACTCCTGACTTCTGCAATGACCCTGTTGCATTACCCTCACCTCTGATCAATATTCAGTTGATCGTTTGTCACTAAGTTCACTTTCCCTTTGTGATGTTATTTGTGCTGGAAACTTGCATTAAGGGTCTAAATATGCTGGATTCAAAGTGGAAAATCCATGTGGTTGCTACTTGCTCTCCAGTTCCATTAGCTCTAGAAATGACAGGTTGGGCCAGACAGATTGGTTGACTGGTCCCTGGGGAAGAGAACAAAGGGAATTGCCTTCTTTGCCTGCCAGAGTGAGGCAGGGCTACTTTGTACCACCTCTTCAGATGTGAGGGCTCTAAAATTATTATCTGGCCCACAGTGTCCAAAACAGAAACCCCTTACCCTGAGTGAGCACAGCTGGAGGGCGTGCAGTAGGAAATGCCTGGAGCCTTGTCTGGAGCAGTAGTGCTAGTGCAATGTGTAGTGTACTGTTGAATAGACAGGGAAAGGTGTGTATTGAAGAGACATTGTTACATATGTAGGCTGAAGTGCTCACAGGCCTTAACCTTTGTGTGTTAAGCACTTCTCTTGCCCGTTCACACAGGATGTAGTTGACCAAGTGGCTCTGCAGAGCAGTGCTGATGTGGCAGGGGTGTCCCTTGCTCCGGGCACCGCTGGGAGCAGGACCGATGGCTCATGGCTCCTGCACAGCTGTGGCTCTTGCTGGGGGAGGCAGCAGGCCTGAGCCATAGATAAGCCGTTCCTCTGGGCACCACGGAGGAGCAGAAGTAGTCTCCTCTGTAAGCACAGTACAAGGTACTTAGTGTATTGAGGAAAGGAGACATTTAACTTACCTGTGTGAAAACGGGAACTGTGGAAGGCCTTCCAGTAGTGTGGTGCATTCTGACAATGTGTGTGTGCTTATTCAGTGTATTTTGAGCTCTGCCCATCTCCAGGCATGTTCTAATCTGATTTCTGCAGAGGGCACTTCTATCTATAAACTTCCAACAGTAGGTGTTCAGCTGAACCTGCACAGAGGAAAGGTGGAGCTTCTGGGTGCCCTGTGCTGGACAGAAAGCTGCTGTTGTTCTGTCTTGTCCTCTCCTTTTTCCTGTTTCTGCAGATGCACCAGCACACACAGCTATGCAAACCAGCCAGCTGTCTTCTTGGGAAGTTAGTCATTGAGTTGCTGTGCAACCAGCTCTAGTTGTACTGGCTTTTGAATTCACAGTTCAGCTTAGTTCCTGGGCATCTACGTGTGTCTGGTCTTGGGATGTGTGAGTTTCTGCATCCTCTTTTCAAAACTCCTTTTCTGGTAGTGATGGTAGAAATGAAATATTCTGTATCATGGTGGAAGCCGGCTGCAGGAAAAGTAAAACTGTAGTAGATCTGAATACTGTGAACTAAAAACCTAAGAACTAAAGAATGCAAGAAGCAACAAACTGCCTTGTTTCTGGGAGGCTGATGAAGTTTTAGGTTTACTGTGGGGAAAACCCTCTTATTCTTTTCAATTTCAGGGCAATTACTGTTTTAAGGCTTGCAAAAAAAAGATAAGGACAGCAAAAACCAGAATGAATAAGCATTGGTCATAATATTTTGTGAGTTAAGAGCATTTATAATTATTATGGAGTAAGAGGAGGGGAAAAAGCATGAAGGAGAAAGTAGTTTTATTTCCCTTGCTCCCTGTTTGGATTAATGAATTTCATTACTTGGAAATAGCTAGTACCAAACTTGTGGCTTTTTTCAAATGTACTTCTTACAAGACTGCAAATTTTAAAAGAAGAGGCAATTCAGTAAAAATAATTGAAGATATGAGATCTTAACCACTGTATCTCATACTGCAAGTGCTTTGTGTCAGATGTTGAGAACTGAATTAATTTACCTCTGATGTATTGAGAGGGGAGAAACCAGGGCAATATACAATGCAATTCTAAATGCAGGGAAGCAAGTGAGATACTGATTTTCAAATAGATCCTTATAATAATAAAGTTGTTCTTTCTTTTGTTCCTGTCAGCAAAAAAAGAGACAAATATGGAAAGGAAATGGCTATATAAAGTAATGGGTTTCTGTGTAACAAGCAGCAAGAGTGCATGAGGTGGGAGAAAGGAGATAGGGCAGAGTGCCAGGAAAGGGTCTTAGTATAATAAAGCATGTGTTAGAACTTTCTCACTTTTTGATGGTATAGTTTAGATTCCACTGAATTGTTTGTTCTTTTGTCAGCTTTATAAACAGGTCTTTATAAAAAATTATATGGCAGCTAAGCAAGGCAAATAGCAAGGAAAAACAGTACTGCATCTTATCTAAGTTAGGAAGATACCTGATAGGATGGCTCTGATGTCAGGTCCATTACCATCGAATGAAATTTTCCTAAGTGCTCATGTCCCATGGGTAATCGATTGGGAGAGGATATCTCAAATCATGCAAATGCTGCTGAAAATTTTGTCCAGAGTGTTTAACAATCTGAAAAAGTGATTTAGCATTCTGCTGCTTAAATTTGTAGGCAATATATTACTGGAGAGCAATATATTAAGGAGAGCTGCAAAATTCCCATGACAACTGAGTAACATGCAATTACTCCAATAGAGCAACTGAGTAACATTTGGAAATCCATGAACAGACACTGCAGCTGGCTTTCTCCAAAGGTTGCTTGACCATAAGCAGACTGAGGAAGCATTTGGAAGAAGGCTTAAATCCATTTCCGTCAACAATTTGCAGTGATGGCAATCTGTTCTGAGTCGTTTCGGGAAGGCAGTGTAGTACTGTCTGCCTTTTCCTCTTGGTGTCTATGTATGCCCAGACAATACTATCTGCACCTATTGCAAAACCATCCTTGCTGTTCCTCTCAGCCATTGCAGCCCTGGAGATCTCCTTTGCTGCAGTGTGGCCCTGTCTGTGCAGGCGTTTTGCACTTCTAGGCGGAAACTTGCTATGGTCTTGTTGCTCAAGAGGCTTTCCATGTTAAGTTCCCATTTCCATGAACCTTGCTTTTGACCATTTTTACTGAGGAGAGCAAGTCATTTGATATGTCCAAATTTTCTATCTGCATCCACATGACCTCCTCTCAGAATGAACTGTTATGGGAAAAAAGTACTTTTCTGGGAGTTTTTTGCAGAGTCTAGACTGGAAATCTGTTGCCAGTAGATATATTAGACTGGGATTAGAAGTTTCTGATCAGTGGTCCTTGGAAGACATAACATTTGCCTGCCACATGATGACAGCTTCTTACTTTCAAACAGCTCTAATTATGTTAAAATAAAGCTTTGGATGTTTCTTTGCTTTTCAGTGCAAGCAGTTTTTGTAATTGGCAGAGGTATGTGCCCTTGAATAAGAAGATATGTGGTCACAAACTGCCTCAACAAGGCATGCTCTTGTTGGAGTGTGTTCTACACATCGGGGTGACTTTCATTGTGATGTAGGGTTTATAAAGCCCAGTAAGAGATAACTTCAAAAAGCACAGCTGTTAAGAGGAAGACACAGGTGCTGGTGGAATCTAGGCCTGGTAGTGTGGTTGTTGCAGGGTAGTGTGCAATCAATGCCTTACCAAAGCAGCAGAAAAAATATTGTGATTTGGTTTCTGTTGACGCTGTGAGCTAAAAAGTAAATGTCAACTGTCTGGTTGTCTCTTTTCCCCTGAGAATGAGTGACAGTGACAGCTTTGATGTGCAATGACTAGGTTTGTGTTTAGGGTTTTACATTTGGATGCTTGTGGGGGCAGGGCTATGAAAGCAGAACAAGACATTTGATATAAGCAGACACCTCCACCCTACTTTCTGATAAAGCCATGCAGACTGGGAGGAAAAATGGGGGAGAAAAAGGTGTCATAATCATCCAGGACTTTTACCAGTGCCTGGGAGACTTCTGCTTTCTTTGTCCTCAAGATAGATACAAGATGCAAAGATAAAAGCATAGAGGAGAAGCTGGTCTATCCTTTGAGGAACACTCTAGTTTTCCAGACATTAAATGCTTTATTTCTTGAGAAATCGCTTTGACTTCTGGTGAGAGTTGACACAGTATAATGGTATTTAGCCACAAAATAGCCTTTACACAATTGCAGCATTAGGTTAAGAACTGAAAATCTATTTTGAGGTTTGTTGCTGGGTGAGGCTGAGAGAATGAAAACGTGTATCTTGACCGTGTTAATTCCTGAACACGTATTTTACAAATAATGAGTTGGAAATGCCTGGATTATTGGTAAAAAGATCTGTGTAATCCAGAGGTTTTGGAAAAGGGCTTTTCCTACATTGGTACTAGTATATCCCTTGTGAGATTTTTAGAAGGCTCTTGTGTTATGTGCATGCACAGAAGGAAGGTGGTATTAGCTGGAGGATATCTTGTCAAACTCCAGTTGAGCATTCCAATCAGTAAGTAGTGATTTGGGAGGACACAAGAATTCATATGTTTAAATGGGACTATTAAGTGTTTCATTAATACCCTGATGAAAGATACAGATTATTTATGAGGAAGTTGATTTGGGAAGTAGGTACTTTTTAACACTTTTCCCTTCTTTTCCAAATTGAGCTACTTTCAACAGAGGCTAAGCTGTCTCTTAGGAACATTGTCATCTGCTCTTCTTTCAACTGCCAGAATATAGTTTTTGTGAGTAGCATCCTCAATGCTAAGTGTGGCTGAAGTAGCCTTTTCTAAAAAGCTAATAGAAAAGGCAGGGGTGAACAAGGGGCAGAATAAAGGATGGTGCTGCAGCCTGTCTAACATGATGAGTGCTGTGAAATTGAGCATAACAGTCTTGGGACAGTCTTTGACTGAAATTGACAAGAGGACGAAAGTTCTGACAGCATCTGTGGGATGTATCTGGTAAGAAAGAGCAACTCCTGTGTGCTGAGCAAATTGTTTGGAGGTGGAGGAGTTTGGAAGAAAGGAAAATTACTAGAAGTTTGAAAGAAGGGGCTGTGGCATTTTTTTTTTATACTGCCTTTTGTCCTGGTAGCTCCTGCTGCTTACTGAATATGGTTCTGCAGCGCCTGTTACCTTACTACTAAGACAGTGGGTTTTGTCTTACTTCCTTCTAAAAATTTCAAATATAATTTCCCTCAAACATATGGAAGAGATGGGGAAACAAATGAACAAACACAGGAAAGGTCTGAGCAAAGGAGTTCCATTTTTAATATCAGAGTGACTTTGTAATACTTGCTGTTGGTCTGTTAGGCTTACTGAATGGTACATATTCAAGACGCCACGTGTTCCTGGCAAACTTGGTCCAAGTGCTCAGGTTTGGATTTGGAGTTCTCAGATTTCTGTTTACATTGTTTCCCTGTAATACTTGCTCTTCTTGATTAAGTGCGTGTGTTGTTCCGTGAAATTTTCTATATCGGTATGAAAAAGAAATCAGTTACAGAACAGTAACTGATTGATTTAGTAAATGGACTCCTGGTTTTTCTCTGAAGCTGTATTTTACACTCTGGATGTTATTTATCAGCATCAAGTAACTTCCGTCCATGCTGTTTTTCCTACTACTTCTCAGGCATAAGATGTTATTTAAGAATTCTCAGGGAGTCTGAATACACAGTTGGGAGAGTTCCCAAGTCTCTCTCTCTCTCTGGGGGACAGTGTTTTTGCTATTTTTAGCATGATTTCTTCAAATCTTCCATTTCCTTTTTGTGAGAAACTTTACTAATTGTAAAGAGGTTGAACTGTTTAGTAAATGGATCTCAAATGTGCATGGGAACCTTTCACTCCACTACCAAGAAACCTGTCAGCACTGTCTGGGCATTTCTGCCAAACGCTCTGGTAGAGTGAGCTGCTGCAAGCAGCTGCAGAGACATTAGAGTGCAGGCTAACACAGGAGCTGTGCAGCTCAGAAACAGCTGTTGTAGGGATGCTATCTGTGTACTGTTTATTTTCACTGTGTCTGGGGTCTTCATTTTTTTCTGCTGGTGAACTTTATCTGGCCATAACTCTTGGTGGTTTATTGCCTCTCTACTGAATTACAGTCCAGAAGATGTGATGAGAGAAATTACATCTGTTGCAGGGAGAGAGAATATTTAAATGAGGAAGAAAGATTTCTTGGTTCAGGAATGTTGAATTAGCATGGGAACTTTTCAGATGTAGACCTGGTGACTGGGAGTATCTGAAGTCAGTGGCCTGCACATTTGGCCTAAACTTCAGCTTCCCTTCTGAAGGCCCTGTGTCTGCCAGCCTGGTGTGGTGTCTGGTGCCTCAGAACTAACTGAGCCTGAATTGAGCCCTCTCTTTGGGGAGCCCTGTGCAGCAGCTCCCTGAAAAAGTGACTTGGGAAAGTGCATGAGGATATGGGATGCCTTATATGTGGAGAGATGTTGCGTTTTTCTTGCAAGTGTGAGATGATCTGCTTGTGAGCTGCATCCTCACAGAAGCGGGGCTTGCTGAGTCGGTGCCTGTATGTCTGAAGTCAGGACTGGCTGGCAGAGGCCTGGTGAGGACTGGGAAGGTGTAAGGCAAGTTCAGTGACTGGTTCTGTAGAGGGAGCCAGCATGACCTCTGCCCTCGACTCTTGTGGGTTTGGGGATTTTCTTGCTAGGTTAAGGGAGTACTGATACTGGGGAAGAGCTGGGATTTGGGTACTTGCTGCCTACCACATGTGTTCATGTGATAATGTGGGAGGCAGATCTGGGTCCAGCTGTGTGAGGATGAGGACTCTCCAGGGTGTTCTCAGCATTCCTCTGAGCTCTGGTCCCAGCTCTGAGGAACCTGGGAACACTCACGAATTTTTCTCTTTTGTGCTCAGCAGAGCACTTCCTGTGGCATTCAGGCATGCTGCAGCAGCTTCCTCTGCTGCATTCTTCCCTGAGGAGCATCTGAAATAGACTTTTTTTTCTGTGTAGGAACTTGAAACTGCTTTGTTCTTGCATGATTTGGGAAAGATTATGTTGTTTTTAGCTGACAGGCTAAAAAACTTTTCCCACTGTCTTGTTGCTCTTGTTTACTGTTTCCTTTACAAAGCCTGAGTCAGGTGGTGCTTGTGAAATCTGTCTGCTAGATCAGTGTCTGAACATATATATGCTGTGTTGACCTCGGTAGTAGAACAGATTTTATGTTCTAGGGAATCATGAACCTATAAATAAATAAATCCTTTAAGTAATTACTTTGTGGGCTTTTTTAATAATCTGGCTCTCCCCCCTCATCCTCCTTTTCAGAGGATCATAGAATTAAGCTGTTATAATGACATCTTGCAGCATAAAATCAGCATTTCATTCTGATAGCTCTCTGTGATAAGATGGTTTTGCAGCTCTTGAAATCAAGTCTGAAATGTCCTGGATTTGACAATTGAGACAAAAATGAGCAAGTAATAATGTAGTGGTTATTATTATTATTATCTACTAACACAGTAGATGTAATAATAACATTTATTATAGATATACATATAACATTTAAACATTACTGAAATGTGCAAAAACTCTCCTTGCAGTTAAATGCTTAAAAAAAAAATCCCACATCCTACAACTTAAAAGTACCCAACCCAAAGAAAAACAAAACACACCTTGCAAACCTCAGCTAACCACACTGTCTCTTTTATAGAGCTAGGTATTTGGAACTGGAGTTAAAACTACTGTCTGATGTGAGGGCGTGCTGGAGCTGAGCAGGAATTTTGTCATGCATGTTTGGTGGAAGATGGCTGTGAAGAGGAACAGTAAGATTTTAGAAAGAAGCTCAGGAGGGACTTGAAATTTCTCCAACTTGATGCTGTAAATGCTGTCTGGAATTACATAGGACAACAAACAAAATGGTCTCATGTTGTTTTGATTCTTGCGGTACTCAAGGAAACAGGGTTTGGAACAGCATCTGAAATCAGCTGAATTGTCTGGAAGAACCTGGCCGGCAACAGTCTCTCCTTTTCAATAAGATACTGTCCTAGACATCAGGGTCTGGCTGGCAGGAAATTATAGTAGTATCAATCAGACTTGGCCTGTTGAAGTCAAGAATGGTCCAGGTAAAATGCGGTCACTGAGGTGTCGTTCTAATTGGGAACGGCAGGAAGAACGACACGGACTCTCAAGGGAGTCAGAACAGGAGAGAATCTCTAGTTTATTGCTACAGCCATGTTATATAGACTAGTTCGTCGAAAGTACAGAAAGGAAACTCTTATTGGTTAGTAACGTGCTACATTACCATCATTGGTCAGTGGGGTTCATCACCCCCCTGACTTTCTCTTGCAAGGAAAACACGGGAACAGACAAACAGCACCTGCAGGCTGTTTTCTGTCTTTGAGGATTGTTTTGAATCCTCCCATGAAATTCCCAGGCTAGCTTCTCAGGCAGGGCTGGCAGGCCATGGGGCCTGCAGCTTGCTCCAAAGCTAGCCTCCATAACTGAGGTGTGATTCTTAGTGCTTTATGGAACCAAAATTCAATTGAGTGTTTTTGCACTGTTGTTACCTGTTAAATGTACATTGCCCTGAGAAATACTCCTGCTGGTTTAGCAAGAGCTGCTCTGACAGGACTAGTGATGCTGTATAAATAAGATGTAGCTGAAGGAAGCCACTTGAGAATGCTGAACAAATAAGTGCCTCAGAACAATAAATGAAACTTAATGAAATGTCACAAATAATATAAAAAAAGCTAGCTGGCACACAAGAAGCAGAACAGAGGGTAGTACTGCAAGATCTAGTGGGAAGTGTCCATGCCCATGGCAGGGGGTTTGAAACCAGGTGATCTTCACTGTCCCTTTCAACCCAAACCTTCCTATGAAAAGCAACCCCATAATAAAGCATTGGGAGAATCCTGTTTTGTTTTGTGACTTTAACTTGGCTTTTTACTCATTACAAAGAACCTCTCTAGGTTACCAGGGAATATGAACAAGAAAGCAAAGAATATGTGCAGTCTTGTATCTGTTATTGCTTAAAAGCAGTGAATTGCAGAGAAACAAGATTGAAGTTTAGTAGTCCTTGAGGAGACCTGATTTCTTTCCTGAAGATTCTGTTTTGAAAATAGTTACACTGTGGGGTTTAGGTTTTGTATGTTTTGTAATTTCTTTTTATGTCAAGTGAATGGAATGGTATTTCATCTTTTTGTATGTTTTTATCAGGCATCAAGGGCTACAAATGGATTCTGTCTTGGCAGTTGCTACTTCTGACCATTATTATTATCATTATTGTTATCATCATCATTAATATTAATGATAATATTAATATTATATGTGTTTTCAGCTGGATATTTTGCCATGCCTGTGGCTTTTATTCCAGTGGCTATAGTGAAAGTGTCAAAGGACAAATAGTATTTCAAAGGGTGAGAACTCCTTTTACACATCTTCTCTGAACACTTTTGTTACCAACTGTGGCAGGAGCTTGTTTTTTGAACAGTTTCCCAATCCTGGCTTGTTTCAGTTCAGCTGTGTTTACCCTGTGTGTGTTTGGGATGAGAAGCTACAAAGACAGAAAGGAATAATTCATATTTGCTAGATATAGTTTTGACAATTACTATTTCATATCCATTGATAAGCTTAGAGCTGTTGGTAGGGACTGGGAAAATGGAGATGAAAAAACAAACACTTTGAAATAAGTACATCTGTACAGCACAACAGTCTTCTCAAAGAAGGTGGCTCGTAGTCTGAATTTTCTATACATTGCATTTGTATGCAGAATACAAAGTTGCCATTTTCTTTCCATGTACCATTTGATCCCCAGCAGACTGAGTTGGTGGAATGTGTGGGACATTGCCTGTTCTGCCAGAGCTGATCATGTCTTCTGTGACTGATGAATCAAAGTAGCATCAGCAGCAGCATCCCACCAGACCTTGGTGGCTCTTGCTGGTCATGCTCCAGTCACAAAGCAAGGTTACAGATAGCTTCACTGGATTTCCTCCCTTCCTGCCAAGAAATACTCTCTAATTACTTGTATTGCCAGTAAACAGAGATTACATACTGAGTAGGTGTTAAGTTTCAGTGCAGGTTATACAGGGCCTGACCCCACCTTTCCTACTATCACCTCCCTAGCTCTAAAATTGCCCCGACACTGTTCAAGTGTTAGGCAATTTAGAGAGGTATGTCACAGCTAGCTTGTCTCAGTAGAAGAAACTTAATTTTCTTTGAAGATGAGTTCTTCAGCTTCACTCTTAGAGCTTTTGAATTATTAGAGTTTGGATTGAGTCTGTATCAGCTGATCTGTGAAAGAAAGTGAAGCTCAGACTGACTGAACTTGCCTAAGTGGGAGTCTGTAGGACTGGAGTCTTTGAGAGAGGTACATTTGCCATGTGAAGTACTCCTGTCGCTGTGTAGTCTGACATGCCTCCCACTTGGAACAGGATGACTTGAGGGGTGTTCAGATGGGTCTGGGCTTTTTCTTTTTTCTTTCATGCTGGACTCTGTAGAGATGTTGTTTGTGATGCTGAGCTCTCTAAAGCTGGTAGGAAAGATGACTTAATACTTATGAATAAACTAACCACATTTAGGATGAAAATACGACTGTGCTTAAGAGAGGCTTTCCAGCAAGACAAGGATAATAACTCTTTGCAATTCTGCACAGTCAGTGGTAAATTATCTGAGTGCTTGTTTTGACAAGTCCCGTGATACAGATGAGTCATCCTTAAAGGATAAACAGATCTGCCCAGATATTAGATTCTGTTATGTTCAGTGGTCCTGAGCAGAGCCAAAAGCCGGAAGAGAAATAGCATGGCAGAATGAAAAAGTACTCTCCTGTGTGTGTTGGTGTATCAGATTGGGGTTTCAGGATTGCTATCCTTATCCACCTTTCCCTAGCAAATCTGTCAGTAGATGAATTGCAGAGGAAAACTTAAGTAACCCAGGACTCTGAGCTTCCCAGTTTGATTTCCACACAGATGAAGGTGGAACAACATTTAGCGCACAGCGCTCTCCTGTGCACAAGCCATTACTAGATCAGCCTTGGCCAAACCTCCAAATCAGTATGTTTTGGATAGGCTGAATCAGCGGCAACAGCTGCTGCTGCTGAAAGGATGAAAATGAATCAGTTGCAAAAAATTCATTAGTTAACAAAGGAGGCCTACCAGGGCAGAGCTTTGAAGTCACTTGGCTTGTGTATCTAAACTCAAAAATTATTACTTCAGAGATTGCCGTGCCCCCTTGGACTTCAGGACTGCCTCATGAGCAGATTTATGACCATGCCAAGACTTTGTCAAGTCTCAGAGTAAACCATAACAGAACTGGGGTTAGAAGCTGGGCATGAACTGGCCTCTAGGGTAAGGGGAAGCCAGCTATGGTGATGGTTGATGGTGTCTGCCTGAGTTCTACCTTGTGGTGGATGGGGAGCAATGCATTCCTACTGCTGTTGGTGTTACTAGCCAAGTGATGTGTGTCATCCTGAGCTTGAGTGGCCATGCTGGAGTCCACAACAGGGACGTATTTTGGGAAACTCTCATAGCAAGAACTTCTAAGGCCTTATTGGAAAAGGGAATCTGATTGCTGTATCAGGCCGAAGTTTCAGGAGTGGAAGTTTTGTAGTCATGTAGAAATCCACAAGCAAGTTAAGTTTCCCGAGGCACAGCTAAATTGAAGGCCTTGTGTCACTTGCTGGTAGAGACAAGTTTTGCTCAGCTGTGTCTTTAAAGTATGTTTCCCTGGTGTCCTCCCCTAGTGTCAATAGAGGGACTGTGTTCATTTCAGTGAGGTCTTTGCAGACCACTCACCTGTGTCCTATCAAAACATGGTGATCTAAATCAGTATGAATATCATGTTATGCTCAACAGCATACTTATGCTTTTTCCTGTACTGTCTCATTGTTCTTGCTGAAGCATGAGATGTTTTTGATTACACCAGAGCCCCATAGTGTGTTTCAGGCTTTTATCCTAAAAAAAATACCTTATTGGTATTGCTGTATCCAAACTGAAAACCCACTTAGAAACAGACAAGAAGACAGTGGGGTTATATGCAGGTTACCCCTGAACTGAGACCAGTTTTTAGTTTTGTAAGTTTTGAGAAACAGGTAAGCAGGGATGAGATAACAAATCAAAGCTGTATGAAGTAAGTTCCTGCACAGCTGTTTCTTTTTTGTAAGACCATAAAATTATTTTAGCAATTCTTATTATTTCTAAATAATGTCCTCTTCGTTGCAATATAAAATAAAATTTAGAACTGGAAGAGCCAGCTCTTATGAGCCCACAAGCCTAGTGGGTTTTGGGTTCAAAAGCAGAACCTGGAACCCTTTGATTATACAAAGTGTTACAGCACTTGCTTGATTTACTTCTTGGAAGATGCGAAAATAATTATAGGGTGGTTGGGAGAAGGCACAGGGAGCTTGGAAGCAGCCTTGGAAAACAAAGGCAAATGAAATGTGGCCACTTGGAAAGCTGCACTGTGCCCATGGGTGAGGGCAGGTTTCTGTGTTAAATTGGCTTTTTTGCAGCAACTGTACTGCTGACTCCAGCTGCAGCCCAGATGCAAATTGTTTATACTGTCCTGGCAGTATGGGATGTTGTAAAGTACTGGTCAGCTGCTCTTCATCTCTATGGGACATAAGTAAGCTTCATGAGCTTCCACATACATCACCAATAACTTTATCTGTGTGTGTGTGCAGCAATAAGATTACTGTATCAGAAGATCTTAAAAGTACTTCTACAGCTGTTCTCAGTTTGCTTCCTCCTCCTCATTAATGTTTCTGGAATTAATTTATCATCCTGGCTTTCTTTAGAAGCACCAGGTTTTTGTCTTATGACTTGCTGTTATCCTGATGTCCAGAATGCCTGGCACAGATGAGAGCCCTGCTGCAGCCAGCCCTGTGCAAACATAGTGCAGAGCCAACTCTGGAAAACTTGGCAGTGTTAGTCTGGGAGCCTGTCAGGCTGAATCACTCGGGAATGCATCTGAGGGGACCACATTACAGGTGGGCTTATTACAGGGAAAATAATACAGTTGTCACAGTGAGTAGCACTCTTCTAGAGAGGCAGATGTGCTGCTGGAGTGCAGTTGTGTTTGGTTGCTGTTTTCCATCGCCAAAATCTTCCTTTCTCAGATGTGGTTTTTGTTAGACCTGGAATTTTTATCTCGGGTTTTCCAACTGTCTAGCATACAGCAGAGTCTGTCCTGTTTTGGAGGGGAAAAGGAACTTGAAAGGTATAATATTTATTTCTGTGCCGAAGTATCAGTGACACTGGGAATTCTTTAACTGAAGCAAGGCTTTCTAAGGGGCAGAGAGGAGTATGTTTTATATCCAGACAATCTGTAGCACTGTAGAAGCGCAAGTGGCAGTTTCATATAGCCTAAACATTTTGACTCTTGTAGAACATAAATATAATTTGCATTTTAGAGTAAGCTTTGATGCTGATGGTTTTCTTTTTAGGAGATAGATAAACTACTGGGGGTAAAAAAAAATCATATTTCTAATAGAAAGACAGACAAGACCCGTAATTAATGTTGCACTAGCAGGCTTCCTCCATGGCTGGCTAATCACAGCTGAGTGTTAAGAAGCATAGAGTTTTTTTAAATACTGTTGTAACATGTTAATTAAGATAATTCGTCTCCATGTGTCTCTTGAGTTACCAGATGGCGACTGCATTGGTGGAAAGCTGCAATTAGTCTTTCTTTCTTGCTTTTTCTTCCCCTGCCCTAAGGGAAAAAAAAAAAAAGAAATAAGAAAAAAGAAAAAAAAATGCAGCTTTACTCTGTATGGGATGGCTATAAGGGGTGCCTGTTACTGTAAGTATTTTAAGAGCTTGTGTCTAATTATATAAATGCGCGACTATATGATTATATATACAAATCTCTTTGCTTTGGTTCTTCTCATTTACCCACATTATGACATTAAAAAAAAATAAGCCTCCTCTTCAGAGTATGCCCTTGCTGAGGAAACTGTAATTTCCCTGTGAAGACTCCAGCCCTGCTCAGTTTGGTCTTCTGTCTTTGACTTCAGAATAAGCTGCATCTGGAGTCACTGAAGACAGAGAGCTTATTTTTCCGTGGACTTTGGCCTCTGCTTAATACACAGAACCCAAAAGAGGGTTATGTTTTGCAGTGTGTTTTTAGGAAGGCTTAAAATATTTTAGGGGCAGGGTCAGTGAGAAGTGTGTGCACTCACAATGGAGGCCTTTTATTGACTTCTGCCTCCTGTAAGTTAAATATAAAGAGGTCCTTTAGCCTCAGCTGTTGTGACTGGGCCCCGGTAGCAGCTGCTGTATCGGGTTTGCCCCTGTGGGAAATGACCCATCTGCTCATGTGCTAGAGAAAGCCAGAGTGCTGAAAACAAGAAGATTCAAAATCTGTTCTCCTGCTTCCTATCCCCATCTCCTCCCCAGAAATTACAGAGCAGTGGAAACCTGGGCATCTGGCAATCGGTGTTTTACAGAGTGCATCCTGTCTCCAGCTAGAAACACACCAAGTTGTCAACTGTTGCCAGCTGGCAGAGGATGGTTTCAGTCTGGGTCCCTTTTCACATGTTCTATCTGCAGCTACTGTGTTTGTATAGTTAAAACACACAGGTACTTTTTTACTGGTGGGCAGTAAACCATAAAAGCCCGCTAATACCTTGAACTACCTGAAAGAGGAGAAAAACATGCTTCGCCTCCAACAGGAGAGACCTACTTGTCCTCTAGGGAAAAGGCTTTCTAATGACTGCAGCACACATTTGTGTTGAAATTTCACTGTGTGGGCTAAAAAATGCTCTGAAGAGGGTAACATCTCAAATATTATTCCCAGATCAGGTCATTGTGCTTCTTGGAGCCAGCCTGCCAAGAGAAACCCCGGTCTAAAGCATGTGGCTCTTTGTGTTCAGCACAAGCGTGCTGTTAGGACTAGTGACGTTTGTCCCTAAAATACTTGATGAGCCATTTCCTAGCCTAATATTAATCCAGGCTCTCTGCCTGGGAAGGACAATGCAGCAGCAGAGGGTGCATAGTGGGAAGCTGCTGTGTTGAAAGCTTCTGAGTACATCCAGGCAAGCATGATTAGTTGGAAACCTGAAGGTATTTAGTACTCAGAAGTGGAGCTGGCACTCTTACTGGAAAATGTGGGTGGGGGTGACTGCTTTTGTATCTACCACTAAAGCACATCCCCTTGTCATTGCTTTCTCGACGGGAAGGAAGGTGTGGGTGGAGACCGGCAGTGCTGTTGATCAAAGCTTATCAAGGTGCTTTTTCTCTCCAGACCAACTGCCTAGGAAGTGTTTAGTTTGACAAGCTACTCTAAAAGGGGTATGAAATGGTAATAGACTTGCTTCATACTAAAACTGAACTGCTGCTGAGGGAGGGGCTGCCGAAAGTGGCTTCTGCTGTTTATAGGCTAGTTTGTGTGTACAAGGGAAGAGAGGAAAAACAACGAGGTTGTCTCTCTGGATTTCACACTGAAAGCAAAGCTGGCTAGTTATCTTCCTCCATCATCTCCCTATCTGCAGAAAGCTCCTGGAGCCAAACATCAGTCCTGTCTCAGACAGAAGGAAATCTTGTGTGACTGAAGGCCCTGGTTTAAGAAGAAAAATTCCTTACTGAAAAAGAAGCTTGTGAAATTTTTTTGTTCTGCAGTCACCCTCTTTCCCCCTGTTCCCCCAGAGAATGACATAGCAGAAGATTGGGGTTAGAGGGACATGACAAGTAGCTATATGTTCTTTGAATAAAATAGGTGGGTTTTTTTTTTTAATCTTTTTTCTTCTCAAGGCAGAAACTACCTTTAGCCTAGACTCTGCACAGCATAGTGGATAAAGCTGTCATAAGAAAAGCAGCTAACTTGGACAGTGAATTTCCTGTCTGATAGTTCCAAAGGGTTTATAAAATAAGTGCTTGTTGTTGAAAATGGCACATATGCCAGTTGCATGTGTGCCTTTAGTTTTGGTGCTACTTTTCAAGTTTTTTTTTTCTCTCAGTAGGTGCACAGTGGGGTTTGAATTCATCATATGCTAGGCAAGGATCTGTCATATCTTAGCAAATATGGAAGTGTTTGAGACAATGTCTTCTCTGGGAAGAAAATCTACACTGAAAAACAAAAAATACCCCAAAACCCAAACCCCAACAAACACACCAAAACAAAACCAAAAAAGACCCAAACCAATCCAGTTTAATTAAAGTTAGTTGTAATGTGTTCTGTTAGGTGTAACCTGAGGCGTTGGAGTCTGTCTGCAGCACTGGGAGGCTGATGTGTTCCTCTGTTGTTGCTGAAGAAGCTGCTAAGTCAGCTCTGCGCTCTGGCTGACTACACTGCTGTGTGGCTAAGGACAGCACTGACGCTGTTATCTAGTTGGACCACATTTGTGCTTCTCTGAGTACTGGTGACAGAAGTTGGGACTATATCCAAGAACTGGGCAAAGGGAGGAGTAAATTCTTTCCTTATTCCCTTACTAAAGAAGCAGATTAACAGAGAGGCCGGGTAGCGCCCTGGTGGCAAGAACTGAAACTCTGCAAGGAGAGAAAGTGTCTCTTCTCCTATTAGCAAATATGGCCAGAGCTCTTCTTAGGAAGCAGCTGAATGCATTTGCTAAGGCCAGACCAATGTTCAGTGTCACCTGTGAGTGGGATCTGTGGGCAGCACTCCCCTAGAATTGTCAGACCTTGTAGAAGCTGAAGTAGGCATTCTTGCTGCTCCCTGACTTGCACTTCTAGCCTGCTGACTGCATCAGGCTGTCACATTTTTATTGTGAAAAAGTATTGTGTAAAAAAAGCAAAACATGAAGCCCTGTGTATAAATTTGCGTGCAAATAGCAATACATAAAACCCCCACTATTGTTACAAGCCCTTTCAGGGCACTAACTGGAAAAGAACCTGCGAATCTGGCTCTGTTGTTTTCAGTATGATGTTAAATCTGGACCTCAGGTCTGAAATGCTGAAAATGCACCGCCTCTGCAGAAGGCTTCAGATGGAATTAGTATTTCAGACCACCCATTTAGCTGTGGCAAGACTCTAATGGAAGGTGGGAGTAGAGAGGGAGGGCTACTCCCCTAGAGTCTGGGGCTGTTTGGAAGGTCCTTGTCAGAAATTAGTAATAGCTTTTGCAGTTCCCTCAGTCTTACTGAGGTGATGTACACACTAATTATCCAAGTTGTAAATGGAAGTCTCTGTAGCAGGGACAAGTAACTGGAAGATGGGGATGTCTTGTGTTTATCTGGGGTGCTTCTCTAGATATGCCATTTATGGTAGCAAGTCCTGTCTGAAAGAATAAAGGTGGCAATGTTTTGGAGACTTGGACAGAGAAGTTCTCCTTTCCACTGTGGAATGTGTTGAAGCATAACTTGTAAGAGAGTGAATAGGAAATGACTGTGACCAGGAGGAAACCTTCCTGTGTGACAGGAGATACAAGAAGAGACAAAAAGGTGGCAGGCCTTGAGGCAAGCCAACCTATTCCACAGAAATCCTGCTGTAGAGCAGTCAAAGTAGTACAGAAAAGTTAGGATGAGGCTTCAGGGGAAATGGCATGAAAGAAATGGCATGGCCTCTAGCACTGGGACAATTTAATTGGGTGCTTCTGTGTTCTGCTTCAGAGAGATGTTTGCTCACCAGGTAAGAACTGCTGACATGAGACATCATGACAAGTTTAACCAGACTAGCCAGGGGAATATTTATCTTGATTAGAAGGGTGGTTTTTGTTTGTAGGATGTTTTTCTTCTGTGAGTCTTGATAGCATCTGTTAAATGGAGTAAATGTTGTAGATGGAGAAAGAGAAGTACTGAGCTTAGCATCTTCCATTTCTAGTTTCCACATCACACAAAAACTGTGGCATGTCTAAAAGGCCAGGAGGTGTTAACAGTATCCAAGCCGGGCACATGCTCAGGGCATCCAGCAGAGCAAACACAAATGGCTTCCAAAGTGCTTCAGTATAGACCTGTAAGGCTCTCCACCACTGCTCTGAGGATAGTCAAACCTCCTAGAGCACTTGTGTAGTCAGTGAGGGATTTACCTGAGGCTGACTCCAGCTTCCTCTTGAAGTCACTGGAATTTGGACCTGACTCATGTAAAGAGGAACTCTATTTTGTCAAAACTGTTCCTGTCCTAGTTTTAGTGACCTTTGTGCCCTGCTGTGAACTATTACTGGATGTTCAGTGCAAAACATCCTATTGTTAAGCGATGCTATACGCAATTGTCTGCCCACATAAGGTGAGCAGTGCCCAACTTAGAGTTATGCTCTGGCAGATCACGGTTAGAAGGGGTTTTTTGTTTGCTTACTTGGTTGGTTGGGTTTGTTTTTGGGGTTTTTTTGGTGAGGTTTTTTTTGTTGTTTTTTGTTTGTTTGTTTGTTTAGTTGCTTGTTTGGATTTTGTTTTGTTTTTCTCATAAGAATGCATTTTTTTAAGGAGGATTGGGTTTTCATCTCTGTGTAGTCAGACTGCCCAGTAAAACAGGTTAGTGACTGAAAAGTGTTTCAGGTGCTTGGTGCAGAAAAGAGAGGTTTAAGACCCCTTATAGAGTTCATGATTCTTACTGATTGAAAAAATAAAGAGACAGTTCCAAAACTGTAGAGAGATCTTAGACTTCTGTGTGGTGCTGTGCCTGTGCAAGTCAGATTGAAGTATGATTTAATCTTTCTTTGTATGTATGAGTGGAGTGTATTGTTCTTTGTTCTTGCCACAACAGGCTCATCCTGCTGGAGCTTTGTGAATCTTCTGCTTATCTGTGAATTTCACTCTGTGATCAAGGCTCAACTGTGCTCCTGTGGTTTATGTTCTGAGCACTTAAACCCCTCACTTTTGTGTCAGCACACAACACACCACATGCTTCCATCTGTGGCATTGTATATGACCGTGGCTCATGGCTTGGTGTCTTTGTTACATTATGCTGGAAATGCTTTTAGTTCTGCATCAGGTTGGCATTCAGGACCACCACTCAGCTTTGGCTCAGCCAGGACATGAAGGAATCATTTCATCCTTTGGTGGTTAGATTAATCAGTTTGGCCAACTGACATCTCTTACTGTCTCTAAATGAAGCTGGATCCCAGCTCCTCACAGCTGTCTGTGAATCTGGTGAAAGAGGAAGGAAGTGAGGCTTGCTTCTTGAAGGAGAGCCACAGGAAAGGGGGCTGGTGAAGGTACAATGTCATGTTGCTGTTACTGCAACAAAAAAGAGGTTCCTTAGTATCTTGGTGGTTATTGTCAAGCTGGTGACAGCTATTCAAAGAATATCAGAGCAGTTAAGCCTCATTGAAGGAGGATAGTATTTTTTCATGTGACCAAAGCAAGAAAAATACGGTGCTTATAGGTGATTTGGTGGGACACTGCGTGGAGGTGCGTACTGGCTTAGTATTTTTTCATTTGCATATTAAAAAATTGTCTGTCTGTTTATTATCTAGTGTTTATTATCTAGTAGGAATGGCTTTTGCAGAAGCTCCAGTGCATAACTTAATTTCTGGCTGTCAGTCTGGAAATGACAATTTCTTTACCTCTGAAGGGAGTTCAATGATGTTCTAAGTCTTTGGATTTCTGTTTCCTTTCTGTTTTCCAGCAGCGTATGCTGGCAGAGAGACAGCTCTCTCAGGAGATGTCATAAGCTTCAGTACCTCCTAGAAACAGGGCCTTGGGAGTATTTGCCCCCTTTGCACAAAGTGGAGAAATGCTTAAATCCTATTTCTGTGCATCCTGAAAGCTTGATGAATCAAGATCCTGTCAATAGTTTTGCAAGCCTAGAATGTCAGTAACCCCCTAGGAAGTTGGTAACTTCTGTAACTGGGCTCTCTTACTCTTCCCTCCCTGGCATGAACATTCAGCTTAACATGTCTCACAAGCCCTGGGATACTTCCAAAAACATGTGTTTCAGGGAGGGAATTGATGAAATTCCTGCATGTATCTTTCTGTTCTCAGTACTGAACCATCCCAACACAGCCATGCTCCAGAGTGGTAATTAACAGTTCACACAGGCAGCTCTTCCTGTGTGGCTGCCCCTTCTGGCCACTAACCATAGCCAGGAGGGGGCTGCTCTGGGTGTGTGTCCTGGCAGCAGTTGGTACACAGCTTTTTTCACCTCTGAAGTGTCAATGGTTTATTCTGTGGACAGCAGTAAATGGGATGCTCTGCCTGGTTCTGTATTGCTGTGAACATACCAGTGCTGCAAACTTGGGGTGTAAGCTTTGCTGCTGGAGACATGAAGGGTTGTGCGGAATCAGACTTGTACTTTTTCTTCTATTGGCCCCAGTTTAGAGTGCATATGTGGAGGCAGTTGAAGAAACCCATTATGGGGAGCGTGAAAGCTTAGGAAGCAGGTTACTGTATTGTCTGTTCCAGGCATTCTGGATGCCTCTCTTCTGCTGGATGGGGCCCTGGTTTGCAGAGGTGCTGCATTCTGTCAGAGATGCCAGGGAGAGAGAGCTGGTCCAGTAGGGAGCAGAGGTATTTGACTTTCTCAGTTTTTCAGGTACCACCACTCCATCATCTTACCCTCCCAAGCCTTGCCTTCAGCAATTTTCAATGCCATCCACACTGTCTAGTAGACCTCCCCAAAGCTGCAGGCTCTGAGAAGCTTTTTTCCCCTGAGGCTGCCTTACAAAGGACAGTCCAGGATCAGGTCAGTCGTGTTGAGGGTGGAGGGTGTTGATGTTCTGGCTGCCTAATCCAGACATTTTTTATCTATTTCCTGGCACTCAGGCAGTGTTCTTTCATCACAGTGAAGATGGCATTTTAAAATACTTGTGTGCTCCTGGATGATGTGATGACACATGAAGGTTGGGGTAGAGGGAAGGGCAGGTGGCTAATTCTGCAATCCCTTCCCTGTGAACAGGACAAGTCAGGCATAACTGCCTGAACACACTTATCAGCTGCTTCTCTCCTGTCCAAGCGGTCTGTGGAGGTGAGGAGGAATCCACTTCGCAGTTACATAGCCGTGCATCTCTTGAGGACCTTACCTGAGAAGGCCAGATCAGGGATCTGCAGCTGCCTGATGTGGGTGGTGTTTCCAAACATTTGAGAGTGCTATTGCAGTGTAAATGAGTGCCTGTTTCTGTTGGATGGCTAATTTTTTACATAACTGAGAAATCTTATCGGTGTAGGTGGCACTTTATGATAGAAGGGGAACCAACAGTGAGCTAGGAGGGCTCCTAAAGCTAAAAGGGCTCCTAGTGCAGTGGCCAGGCTTACACATGGCATAGCTCAGGAGAACAGGGAACTGTAGGACTGAGCTCTTTGCTGCAATCAGCAGAAAGATACTGTGTATGACTCCCAAGCAATTCCAGATACTTGCTACGGTATAAAAAGGTGTAGGGAAATTGTCCTGTCTGCTCTTGAGTTTTGGCAACTGCTGCGGTGACACTGGCTTTTACCTGCAGCTCTCCACCAGTGCCAGGAGAAGTAAGTGTTACACTGCTAAAAATATCTCTGGTGCTCAAATGGTTTTGCAGTTTAGCCAAAAACCTCTCCTGGACTGCAGAATGTAAAATGTGTTGTTAATCTGTTGCTTTGTCTGATCCCAGCTGCCCTGAGATGTTGCATGGGCTCACAGTGAAAGGAAGCGTAGCCTCATAAGGTGCAGGATTACAAAATTATTGCAGAAAGAAAAGATAAAAAGCACAGAAGAGGTAATAGTTAAAACTCATGAGGCACAGGACAGTGGCTTTTCTGAAGCTTATTTAAGAATAAATCTCCTCAAGAACAAAGTCCTCTTGAAAAGCTGCTGCTTAGATTCCTGTTAACCTTTTCAGAAGAAGTAAATTGAATTGCAGTTATAAAGCTGGCAGAACTCATACCAGAGCATTTTTGGCTTCAGTCAGCACTTCATCTCAGGGTTTATTAGCATTTACAAGCACTACCTGTGCTGCATTCTCACGTGTTTAGGTTCAAGAGTCATTTGCACTAAGGCAATGTGGCAAATTTTTCTTTTGCTTCCTAAATCTTGCTCAAAATCCAATTACTTGAACTTTGCCCAGCTGTTTGTTGCTGTTTGTCCCCCAGTAAGAGGGTCACTTAGAGGTAGAACATGAGAATGTATGCTCCGGGGTTTAAGGACAGGCCTGGGTTACCATGCTCTGATGGAGCACCCTGGGTGGGTTGACTGATTCTCTATGCCCCAAAATGTCTCAAGAGGGATCTATGATGTATTTTCTCTTATGAAGTCTGGAAAGCTGATGTGAATTTGAAGGGAAAAATCTGGATTTCTCCATCTTTCAGCCAGGCAGATACATGTTGTCAGCGGAAGTTATTGGGGCTGTTCTGCAGGGTCATTGTGACCTGCCAGAAGAGAGGAAGTTCTGAGCAAGACAAATACCCTGTTTTCAGTGTTGTTTCCTCAGTTTTGGCTTGTTGAAAATTCTGCAAGAAAAGTTCTGGCATGTGTCAGATACCACATGTGCCTATACCCACTAGTCAGGGTAATGGAGATTCAACACTCCAGTTCACACAGGTAAACAGAGAGGGTTTTTTAGTAATGTTTTCATAATGCACTGAATTCCTTTTTAAAAGTAGAATAGAATATTTGGTCCTAGGAGAAGTCCTCTTGAGATGATCAAGTCCAGCCTTTGATGTAATGCCATCATGTAACTAAACCATAGGACTAAGTGCCATGTCCAGTTATTTCTTGAACACTTCCAGGAATGGTGACTTCATCGTCCCCTGTGCAGCCTGTTTCAACACCTGACCACCCTTTCAGTGAAGAAGTTCATCCTACTGCAATAAAGCTCTGTTGCCAATCTTGTTGGTGGCATATCCGTGTAAAATAGTCAAAATCTGTGTGCTTTTTCAGGCTTCTAGGGTGCCTTATGGTGGGGCAAGTCTGCACCTTGATACTGTATACCCATAGTACAGAGGGGTTTTTGCATTCCTCATTCCTTTCAATAGGTCTCCTGCCAGACTAACAGGAAAGCCTGATTGTTAGGATCACCCCAGTCTCTAGTGAACAGCTGTAGGGAAAAGATAGCAGTAAGGATTTTCTGTGCCTCTCTCATGTGGAATCTGTGTTGTGCCACTGTTAAAAAATATCACCAGTTTGCTGCCTGCCAGTTGGACTATACTACTGGGATAACAAACAGTATTTAACAATCACAGAAACTATCAGGGGTGTTCTCTGCCATCCTAGTAGTTTCCTAGTTTAGTGGACATTTGTAAGTGGAAGCCTGCCTATGTTTCATATTTATTGTGTAATAGGTGTCTTTTTCTAAGATTTCCTTCACGATACTTTCTTTTTTTCCAGATTGTCCCCAGCCACCACAACCGGAGAATGGAGGCTATAAATGCCACCCTAGCCCCTGCAACAACCCTCTGACTTCAGGCAGTGTCATAGAGTATCTGTGTGTTGAAGGTTACATGCTGAAAGGAGATTACAAATACTTGACCTGCAAGAATGGAGAGTGGAACCCAGCCATGGAAGTCAGCTGCAGGCTCAGCCCAGGTGAGTGCTCCCTGACTCTAGAATTGCCCTTGCATTGACTTTCCAGATTATCCTTAAACACTTGGTGTGATGCTGAGGAAGTCCATATGGCTGTCACTTGTTGCTCCAGCAATTTCTTAAACGTAGCTCACAATCATGACTCATTCTTAAAAACACCTCTTCAGTAGCAGCCCATTAGATGCAGACTTAGAGTCCCTAATAAAAGGAGAAAAGCCACGGAGAGGAATATAAAGTAGGCAGCTTGTAACTTATGTGGAGCCTCTTACCTTGAGGTTCTCATCCCAGTAATGCTGGAAGCCCTAACACTAACATTTTCCATGCTGTCTGGTTTTCCTTGATGGGTTTGGCAGTACATCTCCCTCAGTGAGTCTGCACACACATGTTTGTGTCATTCTTCCTTGCCAACAGGTTAAGTAGCTGTTGGTTTCCTGTGTCAAAAAGATTGATGGTGCTGCTTTTCACTGTACTGGCCAGAAAGGACATGGCTGACAAATGGTTTCTGCTTCTCTCCAAATAAAAGTAGACAACTTTTATTTTGTGTCTCTCCCAGCTGAACAGGAATTTCTCCATCAAACCAGCAAAGTAAAAAGATTTGCAGGAAAATATTCATCGTACAGCTCTTAATTTGTCTACTTCTCTTCTGGTTTTAACAGTGGGTATACTGGATAAAGGGAGAACTCCCTCCCCTCTTCTGGGTGGGCTTGTTGATAGAACCTTACTACTCAGTCATCCTGAGCCAGCAGGATGTACACTTAGGAATTGTCTCTCACAATACATTAAGCAAAAGGTGTCAGCTTAATTGGAAAGAAACAGGAAGAAAAAGACAGTACATTCATCAAGCTCTTTATGGAGCTCACTGCATACCTGTGATCTCTGGAACATCCTGTCCTGTCCCAAAGACAGTGTCTTTTCAGTGTCTCTACCACTCCAGTAGCCCCTTCCTATGATTTACAAGGAAGGATCTGAGAGTTTACCTGGCAGCAAATAGATCCTGAAGAGGTTTTTCAAATTCAGCTTAAACTTCCTTTCCACAGTGATCCCTCTTCCCCTTGCTGCACCCAGGAGAACAAAGCTGTGCTATTGCACATATTGTTCCCTGAGTAACATTCCTGCATGGTGACACTTGGTCTAGCATAAGGATTGTGTTGTGATATGCAGAAATCTCTCAGATTGCTTTAGCATCTTGAAGGGTCAGTGGCATTATCAAAAATATGATGCCTCAAAAGTCTGACCCAACAAAAAAGCCATTGCTTTCACAACACAAGCGCTGAATCAACTGTTCAGGGTCAGAGGTAGCTGACTCTTAACTAGTGGATCTCTTTCAAAAGGCTCAAAGAAGGGAAAGGAGGTGCGAGACTCCAGAAAGGCAGTAGACCTTAACAAGATTGGTAAGGGTAAGATCCTACCAGTTCCGTATAGGATAAATTAAGTCCATAGCAGTTATCACGTGTTTTGTGTAGTTCTGAGCCTGTCAGCCCCATAGCCTTTTGGCAGTTTATTGTATGAGTGAGTAACATTTTTTTGTCATATGAGATGGTGTAAATATTCTGGAATACACCCTGGATAGTGAGCAGTTTGACAGTATCATATACTGATGCTGAAAATGGAGCATCTCTACTTGCCTACCCTTGTTCCTGTTAGTGCCCTAAGAAATGCTGAAAGTTAAAATCCTTACTCAACCCTATTTGCCATAGGGAAAAATGTGCTAGTCACTGTTTTTTTCCTGGGGAGAGGTCAAGCTACTTCTAAAAGATTTCAAAGAAACAAGTTCAAAACAACTAAACCAAGTGGGTTTGACCCAAAGAGATAATGTGGAAAATTGCAAACTAGGTTTCCATTTTAAATTCCTGTTTTGGGCATAGATTTCAGGCTGTAGGCTTAAAAATAATCCTCCAGCTCTTTTTTTTCTGTTTACCTGTTGCTCTTCCTCTCATCCCTTATTGCATGTCCTGAATTCCCTCTGCAGTTTGAGCCCTGTGCTCCTGAAGAATGTGTTGCATGTAGAAAGAGGAACTGAGGAATCACATAAATCAAATATGCAATTCATTGTAGTATTTGCTGATGGATAGGTGAGGCTTTTTGGATCTCTACCAAAGACAAAAATTAGGTACAGAAACAACACATACAGACAATTATTTCCTCTTGGCGGGTGAAAGGACTAGTGTAGCCTTCTAGGCATGGTATGCAGTGCTCAGCAATACTACTTCCAAGCCATTCTCTCTTCACTCCCAGTTTATTCCTGCACAGGTCCTTTAAAAGCCAAATTGATTTTCATACAGTCACACAGCGCAGCTGCAGAAGGGTAGGAAAGAGTAATGTGAACAGGACACATGTATCTAACCCTGAAAACTCAGCACCCTGAAACAACATCTGCATTCCTTTCTCTGTCCTCTGGTATATGTTTGTGTGAGAGAGAAACTTAATATTTTCTGTGTCATAATTATAATAAGTGCATAATAATACCCAGCCAGTTGACTTCCACACCTCTTTGCAAAGCTGTTAAATTAGTTGAGAAAAAATGTTTTTCGGGACTTTTTCTATTGTTTGTACTAAAATAAGCTGCTTATTGTGCTAGACTATTATTGGCCTTGTTGATGACATCATGACATTCTCTAGCTTTTGCTCAGGCAGATCTATATATAACATGACCCTTACCACCATCTGTCAGTTCCCATGGCCTTCTTGCACTGCTTTTCCGCTTGCTCTGTGTTTTTCCAAAGGATCCTTGTATGTGCCTGTTTGATTTTGGGCTCCCTTTACAGCTGATGGAGAGGTGTCAGCTTGAGCCGCAAACTGAGATAAGGTGGTGTGTCTTTTCTGTATGGGAAACTTGGCCTCCTTACACACACAGCCAGGAGTAACTCCTGAGGAGCAGTGTGAATGTTTTTCCTTCTCTATAGCAGTTACTCATTTTACCTTGTGTTCCCCTTGATTTTGTAGAAAAGGACTCTCCTCCGGCAATTGGAGTGCCCACGCTGTCCATAGTAGCCTCCACAGCGAGCTCTGTCGCCCTGATTCTGCTGTTAGTTGTGCTGTTTGTTTTGCTGCAGCCAAAGCTGAAGTCGTTCCATCATAGCAGGTGAGTGTAGTTGGGGCTTGGAAGGGCCAGAGGCACCTGTTTCTTAGAAGTAGAAACCCATTCAGGTAGTTGGGTTAGACCTTTGTTTTGGAGCAACTTAGCTCGTCACTTCTCTGTTCCCTGTTTTCATCGCCTCAGTGACATCTCTGCCCCATACTACTGATCCAGTGCTTTTCTGAAATGGTGGTCTGTGATACCCACCTGCAGTTCTTACGTGCCACCCAAGGAGCGGCTTCCTTGTGCTTTTGCCTTGGCTTTGAATGGAAAAAGTTACAATATTTACTACCCTGGCTATAGATCAATTTCCTCTATCCTTGGAGAGCTGCTGAAGTCTGTCTGGGTGTATATGTGCACATCTTTCCCAGACTGCTTGACCAAAAATTAGGCAGTACTACTCTTTAGATACGCATGCAAGTCTGCCATGCTTCTGTGCTGTGGGAGGAGAGCCCTCCTGGCCTGGGTTTGTGGGTGAGAGGAGGGACCCAGCTGTAACACTGCTGCCAGCTGAGGCAGACACTTCAGCAGTGGGGAGGTGGAGAGGTGAGGCTCTGGAGTCTGCCCTCTTCTGAAAAGGCCCAAACTATAGAGAAGAAAAATTTTCTCCCAGGCCTTATGAAGCCAGGTGATTCACACTGTGCCAGAGCTGCCTTCCCCATCCTGCCAGAGGTTATCTGGCCAGCAGCAGAGGGAGTGGAACAGGCAGTGCTGGGTAGTGTGGAATGTAGCAGTACACCAGGCTGGAATCAACAGTGCTCTTTGCTAAAAAGCATGGAGCAGAGCCATGCATGACCTTTGTCAAATTTTGCTGTGGAGGTAAGTGAGGTGAGGGAAGCATTGTAACCTTTTCAGCCCTTGCTGCTAAATCCATTGGGTGCTGTGAATTTACAGCCCATGCTCATGTTTAATGGCAGTTCGCCATAGGGCTCCAAGACTGTGCTTGCTTGACCTTGTTAAACCACTAAGCAAGTTTCTGTCCTCCCCTAAGTGTTGAGAGTTAGGGTTCTGCTATAGGAGGTTACTGGAGTTCTTGGTAAGACATACATAGTAAAATAAATACTCAACTTGATTTCTTTTTTCTCCTCCCCCCTCTTTGTTCCTTTCCTTTTTTTGAGGCGAGACCAAGGTGTGTCTGGAGATCAGGTCTCTATTATGGTGGATGGTGTCCAAGTGGCCTTGCCATCCTATGAAGAAGCAGTATATGGCAGCACAGGGAATTGCATTCCACCCTCGGACTCCCGAGTGCAGATCGTGCTCTCAGAGGGAGCTGGACAGAATGGACCCAGGGAGATGCAGCAGCCAGACCAAGGGGCTCACAATACCTTTGAAAGAGAAGATGAAGCCCCTGGACGTTCTGGACTGTGTGAAGCCAGTGGCTCTCAGCGCTCTGAAACTGTTCTTGTGCATCAGGCTGCTACCTCTTCCTGGGTAGCTGGCATGGCTAGCAGTAGACCTTTAAACAAAGAGGTCCAAGATTCAGAAAGCAGTGACATACAGAGCCTTTTATCACTCACTTCCTCTGAGGAATACACAGATGGTAAGTGACTTGTGCAAGGAGCACTAAATGGGACCTGTTTAAGAGTAGGTTCTGCAGCTGACTATCTAGGGTGAAAAATGACAAGGGATGCCCCTTTGTGTGTCTGCCACTAGAGCAGCTTTTGAAAAGATCCAGTCTCTATAGCATGTTTCACCTCTTAAATATGTCAGCAGTATTTAATAACTTCTTCTGATGAATTTGGTGTTCTCAGACTGGGAGCCTAGGGCAGTCTGAGCAAGATTGTTTACTGCTTACTCTTGTTTTAGCAGAGGATTTTCAGAGAAATCCAGCCTCCAGCTTCATAGTGCAAAAGCAGTAAAATAACTGTTTGTAGAAACTAAGTTGGTGGGAGTGGGAGGACATGCTTGGAGTACAAACCTAGTGATGTTTGGGCTGCTTAATTTTTAGACTATTTTAATAAGCAGCTTTCTGCCACAAAGCATTCAGTGCTGCAGCCTTAGCCTGCAAAACCTAAGAGGGATGTGCTTGAACTTAATGTAGAAGGTAGAGGGGCAAGTCTGTTGAACAGACAAAACATCTTTTATTCCTCACTTCTGTGCTGTCCTGAAGGAGTGGCTTTGCAGTGCCAGAGATGATGTGAAGGTGTAGCTGAAGGTTGCTTCTGCATGGACTGCTGTGTCTTAGACAAGAAATGTAATTGGCTTGTAGATAGCTCAGGGCAGAACTTCCCCTTTCCATGGTATTAAGAGATACTTTGTGCTAGGAGGGTAATGCAGGACCAGATAGATACTCAGAGTGATGATGGAATCTTTGTCCTTGGAGTCTTTCAAGGCTGGAGCTGGTGATAGTCCCACTTTCAGAGGCAGGTTGGAGCAGAGTCCTCTAGAGTTCCTTTCTGCTATCATGTGATGAGAGGGAGACCACTGCGTTGTCATGTTATGAAAGTGAGAGCCTGTCTTGTTTTCAATGGTAATTTTTCTGGTGTGTGTTGAACTGCAGAAGTTTGACTACTTTTTTTTTTTTTTTCTCTCCCCACTATTCAGATATTCCCTTATTGAAGGAAGCATGAGGTCTGCTGTGTTTCTCTAGTCTTATCCATCTTGGATTTCTTCCTCCTCCCCTCTCCCTGCCTTTGGGACAGAAGCACTCTGTGCAGTCTTCCCCATCCTCGCAAGCTGTACCCTGGATACCTCCGAGAAGAGATGCCCTCAGCTGAAGATCCAAAGGATGTCGCCAGGTTGCCTCCTGGATGCACCAGTGGAGTTGGTGCAGCGCTGGCTTCCCCGTTCCATCAGCATCAGGGGCTCAAGGAACAGAGTGGATTTGAGCTCTCCTCTTCCCCAGCCAGATGTTTGACAGCAGTCTCTGAAGAGCTGCTCTTTTCTTGTGCCTTTCTCCTCCTCACACCGGCTTGTTGCAGCTTATCAGCCTTTCTAGCCCTTCTGCTGCCCAGAGAGCAGGGGCTAAACCTGCTTGCTCGCTGGGTGCAGACACAATTTAAATATACGTATATATGTTATATAGGCTCTTCTTCCAGCAGCCTCTTTGTGATAGGGTGGGACAGAACACCTCACTGGGACTGAAATTGGGCTTGGGAGGGATCGCAGCTGAGGGGCAGCTTGTGATGTCTAGAAGCACCTCAGATGATGGGCTGTATGGCAGCTTAGCCATGCAGGAACAGTTCACTGAGAATTGCTTAAGCACTGAAGGCTGAGAAGTCCAGCATGTAGGAATGCCCTCTGTCTCATGTCTGCAGGAGTCCATTCCTGAAAATCACTTTTGTCTCCTTCTTCCTCTACCAGTGCAGCCCACTGGAAGAGGTTCAGGTGTTTGAAAATACCAAGACAAAAAAAATGCCAGTAGGTAGTGAATTCCTAGTGCCATTGGTGCAGTCCCAAATTCCTTTTCCAGCCACAGTAGGTACTTGAACCCTGGGTAGCTACCATCTCATAGGCTGGTGTGTCTTCCTAGCTTCATTCAACAAAGGGTCTGCTGGTTTAGCCTGGTGGGCTCCAGTGGGCCCATAGAGAAGGGCTCTTCCTGTGCCGCTGGAGGTAAGCAGCATTTGTAAAGCTTCTCCTAAACAAAGTGCCAGCCTGTTGCTGTGAGGGAAAGTCGAGTACACTGACGGCAGTGCTAGAGGACACCACAGCTCAGTCCTGAAGTTTTAAGGATTGTTTCAAATTCTGGTAGTAGGGAAGGGAAAATTCAGAAATATGTGTACGTCTGCCCGCCAGTTATCTACAGCAGGTCAGACTGTCCATGTTGGGACTCTGTAACTGCAGGAAGCCACATTTGTCTGGGGTACATGGTCCAGTACAAATGCTGTGGTGGTTGTAAGATCCCTCACTGAGGTCTGGACACTGTTCCATGGGATTGGTTTCAGCAAGAAGAGTTGGCTTCTTAGATGCTGCATGTACCTTGTCATAACTGTCTTGAAGTAACCAGGGAAGTGTTTGCCCTGTGAGAAGCTGCTACATTTTTGAGTTGAAGGAGCAAAATAGCAAAATGTCATGGCCTTACACATCATGTGGTAATGTACAGGTAAACAGGGATGTTGTCTTTGCTGCTTTGCTTTTGGTTTACAGTCCTCGCCATCCTCATCCTCATTGCTACAGTAAAAAACATTACAGCACTTGACAAAAATGATACAACATCTTTATGTTGGCTTATGTGGGTTAGCTCCAGTTCTTTGAAATGGGGATTAGCCATAGTGTCCAGCTGTGTATTTGCTATTCCTTTTCCTGAAGAGCTGTTAAATCCCAGGACACATGGAATAGTGTGTGTCTGTGGGTGGAAGAATCCTTTTTTCCCTATCCTTGTTATAGAGGGATGTTAATTTAAAATTGCAGTGTTTTAAACATCCTTCCCTGTTGCTCATGTTACCTTGCATTAACACAAGAGTTTGATAAATCCCATTTGGGTGGTTTAGGTATTTTTTGTTCAGTTTGGATGGTGAAAATCCTGTGTCATTTTACAGTGGGCTGTGGTGTCTCAGCTTCAAGTGCTGTAGAAGACAAATGTTGTTTACACATCTGCCATTGGAATTTTAAAACATAAGCATGGGAACGATTGTGTTTAGCTTTTTGACTGTTGGAAATGGTCTAAGCTTGAGTAAATTCTCCTTCATTGTTTTATTGGAGGGGTTAAGCAAGTGTAGTGGTAAGGGAGTGTGGAGGAAAGTCTGTGTGACTTTCCTGCTGCCTAACCAGCTCAGAGCAGGAGTTGTTTTTTATGCATTGTAGGTCCTGTCTGCTCAAACTGACCCTCAGCAATGCAAGGTATAGAAGTTGGGGATGTGTTGCCTTCCTGAAAGGGAAGTGCTGGGTTGGTGGGAGAAGCTGGAAGCTGATCCCAAGGCGTGATCTTGCTCTGGATGAGGACCTGCACCACCAGCAGAAAACATCCTCTGTGGCCTGACCTCCTCTCTGCTGTTATAAAACAAGCAACTGCCAGCTTGGGAGAGAAAGTTCAGATAGGGTGGGGAAGTAAAGAAGACAAGCTCTACAAAGAGAGAGTGTTTTAATTTCACAGAATCACACATAATTAACTAGGACCTTTAAGACCATCAAGTCCAACCTATGACCGAACACCACTTTGTCAACCAGACCATGGCACTGAGTGCCACCTCCAGGGATGGTGACTCCACCACCTCCCTGGGCAGCCCATTCCAATGCCCAATCACTCTTTCTGTGAAGAATTTCTTTGTAATGTCCAGCCTAAATTTCCCTGGCACAGCTTAAGACTGTGTCACTGGTTACCTGGGAGAAGGGACCAATCCCCACCTGGCTACACCCTCCTTTCAGGGAGTTGTGGAGAGTGATAAGGTTTCCCCTGAACCTCCTCTTCTCCAGGCTGCACAACCCCGGCTCCTTCAGCCTCCTCACAGGATTTGTGCTCCAGACCCTTCACCAGCCTCGTTTTCCTTGTCTGGATTCATTTGAGCATCCTGGTGTCCTTCCTAAATTGGAGGGCCCAGAACAGGACACAGCGCTCCAGGTGTGACCTCACCAGTGCTGAGTACAGGGGGACAATCACTGCCCTGGTCCTGCTGGCCACACAGCCCAGGATTCCATTTGCCTTCTTGTTCACTTGGGCACAGCTGGCTCATGTTCAGTCTGCCATCAGTCAGTAAACCCAGGTCCTTTTCTGCCTGGCCACTGTGCAGCAACTCTTCCCCCAGCCTGGAGCGCTGCAGGGAGTCATTGTGGCCAAAGTGCAGGACCTGGCACTTGGTCTCATTAAACCTCCTATCATTGGATTCTATAAAATTTTTTGGAAATGGCTATACTAATGAATGGGGGAAATGCAGAGGTGGAGGAGGGAAATATGCAAGTGTAGCTATTGTGATCAAGCATAAACAGGCAGCTTCTCTTGTCTTGTTGAGGGTAAGCCAGCAGGTTCCAGGCCAGTCTCCATAATCCCATCTGATGATTCCAGATCCTGCAGAAGAGCTCTGTTCACTGCAGCAAATCTTTTTCAAGGTGGAGGGAGAGCAAGGCCTCACTTTACTGGTTATCAAATTATTATTATTCATTTGTGTTTGTTTTAATTCTGCAGAGGCTGAAGGACTGAGAAGGCTTTTGGTAGAGATGTAGGAAAACCTACTTTGCACAGTCCTATCTTTACTTAAGGGAGCAAGGCCTGAAGCCTAAAGATCCCTCAGATGTAAGCTGTGCTCTGCCTCAGGAATGTTCATTATCTCTGGGCTGAGTGTGGTCTCTGTGGATTTTGCCATAAGTAGATGCAGCCTGGATCTCAGTGTTGTGGATGGGAAGCACAGAGGCTCAGCCTTGCAAGATGTAATACAGTAAATAGGTTTTTTCCTTTTCTTTTTTCCCTGCACTGAGGCCACAGTCTCCATACCTTTTCTTCCCTCACCTGTGTCTGGCAAAAGATTTCAAAGGGAGGCATTTTTGCTTACTTTTCTTACTCCCAACACAATCATCTCATGCTCTGTCATATGTGCTGGATCCTGTGATACTCAAGAACATTAAGATTATTTAATTATATTCAGAAAAATAAAAATAGCACTTATTTTAAAGCTTTCCATTAATTTTGGAGTCTGATAGTTAGGAGGGGGAAAAGGGCATTTCAGAAATTCAGGATATTATGTGCAATAGAAAAGCTTCCTTGCTTCTTTCCAGTTCCATAGTGTTTTTAAAAAATAAATGCAACTCATTGCAGTGTTTACAGCCCAAGCATTGTAGAACTGGACCAGCTTGAGAGAACCAGGATGTGAAGTTGGCAGTGACCCATGGGGAAGTGGGCCAGTCTCTTGTCAGGGTCTGCATCATGAAGCTCACCTCAAATGATGAGCCAGCTTGGACTGTGTCAGAGCCTCCTGCAGCCTTGAAGGGTGTCAGCAGCACTGGAGAGAGAGGGGTTTGTGTGTTCTGCTTTTAAATAGCTTGTGCCTCCCCATCATTAACTGCAGAAGATGTAAAAGTTAAGCCAGGAGAGATGCACTGAAGCATGTGAATTGTTGCTGAGTTAAAACATCTGAGTTTGGGAGGGAGAAGAGCTTAATGCATTTTTATCCTTAACCAACAGGGAAGTTGCTGGGTAGCACAATGTGTACTCAGCAAGCAGAGTGCTTTTCTCCCCTTGAACATCTCTGCTGAGGTTTTTCCTTGGCCTTTCAGCTCCGGTGTGGTGAATTGTTTACTGCATCTGGAGTCTTAATTTGGCCTTTCAGTGTGTGGAGAACTCAGGAAGGAAGAAAGCTGTTTCACATGCTTTGGGAGGAAACATCCTAAGATGCTCCCAGAAGTGGATGACTTGGGTCAGTACTGAGGAGTGGGGCTCAGAGAGCAACTGGCTCAGCTGCTGGAAATAATCTGGGATGGTTAAGTCATTTGCAGCAGAGAAAAGGGAACACAAGGAGTTGTCCAAGGAAGAGCTGAAAGTAGAGGTTTACTGCAGGCTAATGAGCTAATGCAATCATGACCAGGTTGTAAGGAAGCTTGTGCTTTGTTAGATGATTTAGCATACACCAGCAGGCTTGCTGTATATAAAAAAAAATAATGTACAACTGGTAGGACACACTGAGCTGTCCTTGCTGACCTTTTTAGAACATACTTGCAAAAAACGTGGTTTTACTGTTCTGATAGCAGTTTAAACAAATAATCTGCCTTGTTACTCTATCCAGATAACTATTTAAATAAATTTCACTTTGTTCTTTTGTATATAAATGCAATAAATCCCATTCACTTTGCACATCCTGCCTCACCCCATCCTCACCCTTCAGTCCTTACCAGGGAACAGCAGATTGAATTTGTTCTATGTGAAAACCTTTGCTTGCAGAAGAACTTCATTAGAAAACAGTTTTTCTCTACTGTAGGCTTTGAAAGTGCAAAGGGGTTTCCTAGAGCAAGCTTCATTTTAAGGTGTATTTTTATACAAGAAGTAAGCCTTTTTCCAGTCCTAGCACACCAGGACAGAACACGCCACTTCCCACACTTCAGGGCCGTGTGTTCAGCACTGCTTTCAAACTCAACCCTCTGCAGGTGGTGTTCAGATCTCTGTACCCACCAGAACATGTTGTATTGATGCTCTGCATATGCTTTCTGTAAGCTATGCTTTTGCTTCTGTCTTCAAGTGAGAACAGACAGAGGCAAACTGAGTTCTGCTAGAAAATGTTTTAGTTCAGATTCTCAAAGATGCTTCCTTCCAAACGAAAACAAAGTCGTCTGAAGCAGAAGTCCTATGATGTGGTGGGTAGACTGCTGATAGTTGCTGATGCAAGTGCAAGGGGAGCTTGATTGCCTTTCTGCATTAATCTTTTCTTTCCTATATGTGTTTTATTTTTATCTGAATTGCACCACTATGGAATTATTTGCAGAATGGTACTCCATATGTATGTGGGAATTAAAACCATAACTGATGCTGTGCAGGATGTCACTCAATTGGTTTTATTTTGCTTTATTTTATATGTATTTTCTGGTATCCTGTACATTGCAGTGGGTGTGAAGATAGTATTTTAATATTTGTACAAAGTTTAATTTAATTGTTCTATGTATATAACTGCATTTCTAAATTAAAAAATTCTTTTGAAGTGAAGCTATAATTTCTTGTGTTTATCATATTTTTTTAACTGCTTAGGCCTTGTGGCCTGAAAATCTAGCAGATCATTAAGGATTATGTTGCAGTTGTGGAAACCAGGATGAAGCTAAACCTAGGGAAGCTCAAATGGCTTGGGGAAGAGAGGTACAGAGTTGGTGCAGACTTAGAGGAATCATGTTTACAAGTTCAGAAGCAAAGGCTGTCCTTGGCTGTGCTTGCACAGAATTCCTTGAGGAATGAGGCCAGGCTGGGCAGGGGGGAAAGGTTTAAAGAGATCATGGATGGTATGAGTGGATTTCAGAGGGGAAGACAGGGTAAATATAATAAATGGCTAATTAATCTTGGAGTCTGTATAAGAACAGTATATATAGCAAGAGAGTGCTATTTTTAGAGGGAAGATAGCTTTCACTGGTGAAATAATAATCCCAAGTGGGTAGCAGGACGGTATAGGAGACATTAGAGAGATCTACAGATACGTGGGTTAGTGCATCTGTGAATGCAGAGGGGAGGCTGGGGCAGGCTCTGCCCTCTTCTGTAGTTGTGCTGCACTGGGAGGGTGGGAGAAGCAGAAACTGACACCCGTTCTTTCAGTGTGATATATAGTCCATTGCTATTTTTATTACTGTTTGTTTTGCTTCAAAAACTAAGGTAACTGCCTTTTCAGGCAAGTGTACTAATGAGTGTTCCTTTCTTTTAACAGAATGTATCAGTAATGTAATAGAGAAGAGATGGAGGGAGGAGATCCTTTTGTCCAGCTTGTTCAAAGCAGTCCTCAAAGATGTTAAGATTTTTGTGTAATTATAGACATGACTTTTATTCTTTGGGAAGGAACAGCCAGGTTAAAGAGAAGGAAAGGGGTGACATCCACCTTCTTCCTATTTCCATTTGTTCCAAAAATTATTTCCACACAGCAAGGAGATTTTACTGTAATTTTACTTCTGCAAAACTGGTCTGTGCATACCTTCCTGTACCAGGCAGTTGGCACGTGGGAGTCGTTGGCCTCCAGGAATTGTTTTTAATTATTGTTTTTCACTGGGTGATGGTCTCCTGCCACAGCAGTTCTGGCAGCCAGGAATGTGCCCTTCTTGACACGTTGGAAATTATTTGTCACCTCTGGTTTGTACTGGCAATGAGGAATGACTCCGGGAGACGAGCCTGAGGTGGGTGGTCTGGGCAGTCTTCCTTGACAGCTGGCCCTTCGGCGGAAGGGCAAAAAGGCCAGGGCACACAGGAGCGTCTCTGCTTCCAGAAAAGCAGCCTCGGCACAAAGACTGACCCCCGCCACAAAGCCTCTTTGAGAAGCTCGCTCAGGAGAGGGGATAGATGGGCTCCTGCCCTCCCCAGGCAGCCGGCACAGAGCGCTGCTCGGGCTGTTGCTGCGCTCCGGGAGCACAATGCCGGGAGCACAGCAGCCTCGCCCCCTGCTCCTTGCGGCCCGCAGCGCCACCGTGGGAACGCTCTGCCCTTCAGGCGGCGTAGCTCTGCCCCTGCCGGGACCCTCCCCTGCGCTAAGAGCTCCCCCAGCCGCTGACTTGTCTTTAAGGCTGTCGTGAAAATGCAGGTTCCCCCTCCCGAAAGCGGAATGCCAGCAGGCTGCGTGCCCACGAGCCCGGCGCTCCACGTTCGCACGCTCCTCACCTGCCAGGGCCGTGTCACGGTGCTGTCACTGGAGAGCAGAGCAGAGCCTGGCCAGGACGCGCTGCCAGCCCCCATTCCTCATCGCTTGTGGTACTTGGCAACTGCGTGGTCTCTCTTGGCACCACGCTGGGGAGCAGGGAAGTGGATGGGAAAGCACAGGCAATGGGCTTCCCAATTCTCTCTGTTCCCTTTTGCAGGACAGTGATGTTTACCAGCAAATTGTTCACCTGAACCTTCAGTGACACAGGCAGAGCTGAGCAGCCCTGAGGATACCTCGGCAGAGGGTGATTGTTCTTTGACGGCTCTTTGTCATCTGGACCATTCTGAGCCCATGGTGCATCTGTGGGACGCGGCTGAGGCTTTTCATATTACATCAGCGAGGAAAAAACAGAATTTGGGGCAAGAGGGCACAGACTGGTTCCAGTATTCAAGGCACAAACACCCTTGATTTCTTGTCCGGACAAGCCCCTCTGATCTGGCAGCTCTTTCAGTGGTTGGTGTGCTGAGTTTAGCAGCTTTGTGTGGCACGTAGGGTTTATCTTCCAGGCTCACGTATCCCAGTGAGGCTGGGGGACCACTTCATGGGACAGACATGCTCTCCCTTGTCCTCACGTGTGTCAAACCACAGCACCCAGCAGCTCAAGCAGCCAAGCAACACTGGGCACAGAGCTGATGCTCTCAGGGAAGGAGTGGGGAGTTGTGGGCTGGAGCATCCTCTGGATACTGGAGAGCACCAGGGAGACCTGTCCTATTCATCGGGTTCAGTGGCAGCTGGGGGTGAGACGGCAGGCGGGAGAGCTGGCAGTGGCAGTGCACGATCCTCCTGACAGGTCGGTGGCAGCTGGGG
Source organism: Poecile atricapillus (assembly GCF_030490865.1). Taxonomy (NCBI): domain Eukaryota; kingdom Metazoa; phylum Chordata; class Aves; order Passeriformes; family Paridae; genus Poecile; species Poecile atricapillus. The sequence continues at coordinate 147,394,495 of NC_081249.1, read as the reverse complement.
GCTGGCTGGTGGCTGGACTGGGCAGAGCTGCTGGCTGCTTTGCTGGATTTGCTTCTGCCCCGGCTCTGCCCATCAGGCACATCCTCCACTAAGAAGGGCTAACGTGTTACCTACAATTAGAATGTATATAATGTTCATCTTTAAATCAACATTTAAAGTCTCCTCATGTTGAGAAGATCAGGGGCCAGATTTGGGAGTAGCAGAGTTTTCCTAGGGAGCAGCTCCTGGATGTGAGTCAGAAGTGGAAGCCTGGTACCTAAGGGTGCAGCTATGCTGGGTTTCCCATTTCATGCTCTTCTCCCTGGGTGCTGCAGGGCAGTATAGGGCTTCCTGTGGGTGACATGACTCCAAACCTGCACAAACAACTTTCCTTCATCTCCCTGAGTGGACTGCACAGGATGGGAGATAGGTCCCTGTTTCCTGGAGATTCATTATCCTGGGTTCAGCTCTGCAAGATAGAGTTGTTACCATCCTGCAGTCTGTGTTTCCCCTCATAAATGTAACCTGGCTCCAAATAATTGGTTCCTCCAAGAAGCTTTAAAATAGTTGATTTATTAGTGAAATTCTTCAATATTTCTCCTATTGCCTCCCTGTGCTTTTTTTCAACAGTTTTACAAATAAATGGGAATTTTATCTTTGTGGCATCTCTGTGGGTGAGAAGGCCCACACAGCCCTTGTTGATGGAGAGGGGAAAAAACAAAGCAGGGAAAACTGAAGTAGCCTTCTCCAGGTTATACCAGAGGCTATGTTGCAGGCAGGGAAACAAATGCTTTTAATAACACCTTCCCCATGTCTTCTTCCAGACCTCTGCTTTAGCTGTGAGCTCCTGTTTGTTCAGCACATGTAACCGAGGGATGGCCCCTTTATTCCAGCCAGGCTGTGCCCGAAGGGAGTGACTGAAATGGTAATTCAGAGATGTTGATTTTCCTTCTGGTGGAGCCTAATGCCAAGGGGAGCACCTGCTACATACATAATCACCCTCTTCTTACTCTGCCCTGTGGCTAATGGGTTTGAGATAAACAAGTCAGGGCCCTGCCCTCGGGTATCAAATGGAGGCCCTGCTGTTCCCAGCCTAAGAAAGGTCAATGGGGACTCTGGCACTCGTGCAGGGAGGTTGCCTTTCTTCTTTGCTGAATTTTGGCAGCAAAATTAGGAATTTCAGAAGGAGGTGGTAAAAATGCAATGGATATGGGAAGGGTCTGGGTGCAGGGGGATGCAGTACTGTGCCTCCGAGGCACTGGAATAAGGTTTTCTTGCTTACTAGTGCAATAGAGAACAAAGTGTGTTGCTGTTTTGGTTGGTTTATCAGTTAATGGGCTGGTCCTGGTCCCAGTGAGTTGAGAAGCAAGGATTAATGCCTTGTAGCTTCCTCATGCAATTAGCAAAGGCAATTATGAGAGATTCAGGGAGATTAAATGTTTTTTCTTTCTTTGCTTCTCCCTCTGTTCTGTATTTGTATGAAATCATCTTCCCTTTACACCTGGGATTACTTTCTGTAGTTTCTGAGGATGTCCAACACTGTTGCATTTTGACCCTCCCCCTAGAAGCACAAACCCACCAGCAGCATCTTATTGCTAGCCTGAAGCCAAGGGGGTAAGGAAAGGATGTAAATGGGGGAAGAGAAAGCACTCTTTCCAGTCTCTTTGCAGCAGTGTCAGGAGTGACACTGAAACTCAAACATGATCTCTTGGGCCATAGGGAAGATGCTTCATCACCCAGGTTATTGACTCAGTTAATAAATTCTCCAAACACAAAGCCTTTCTGGGCAATTGGTACAGTTTCCTTTGAAATTTTAAAAAACACAAAGTATGATTTTTTTGCTTTTAAAAGTCCAAAACATCTTTCTTATTTCACTGGGTTCCATAACCAAGAAAAATAAGTTATTTATAGCTTTTATGTGTCTCCTTTTTAGTCTAGTGAGGGAGCAGGGGAATATTACTGCTTGAGGGGGATTCCTGCCCTCCCTGCTTCTTAAAGAAAGCTTGCCTTGTTTTAAGTGTTTTCCTTCTTCCTGTCTCCATAGAAAATATAAGGGATATGGGATCTGGTATTCATTATAAGCTCCCAACAGAGTAAGATCAATGAAACTTTAAATAAAGCAGCTGTGAGCCAGTATGTTATTTAGCTGTTGAAGTTAAAAATGTGCTTAACAAAAACAGCATAATGATTTGGTGAGGGTCTTTATTCCCTCTTTCAGAAGCTTATGTGATATTGTCTTGTGGCTGGTGCTTCGTAGTCACACAAGACAGATCTTACCTGAATTTTCATCTTTGTACCTACCTATCTATTAGAGTGTGGAGCCTAGACCATGAAGCACCCAGCTATTACACAGCCATGGCTACTTTTACGTTTGAAATCAGGGATGTCAGTTTAAGCATAACCCCACCCTTTTCTTCCTTGATTGTGAAAAGGTTTTGGTAAAACAAACAAACAAAAAACTTTAAAACTGTATTTTCTTTAAATAGGGAATTTTTTTTTAAATACTCTTCTTTATTTCCTTTTTTCTTCCTTTTTTGTTCTAGCTTTGGGAAAAGGGAAAATAAAAAACAAACCAGAAAAAAAACCTGACCCAAGATAGGATTGAAGCCCCAGTGCAGCTGTCAGGAACACTTCAAATTTCCCTGTGTATAGACTCTGGTCACAGTGTGTTACACTTTGAGTGCAGAGCCCATCAGTATTTTGCCCTCTTCTCCTCTTCCATGAAGCTGCCTGCGAGAGCCAGTGCTTTATGTCCATATTTCCATATCAGTCAGACAGCAGAGCTAGGGTCATGGAGAGCATTTTTCACCAGACAGGGAGTTAATTTTCCTTCCTCTCAGCAGCACAGGCCAGATCAACAAAGGTTGATCAGGCCAGCCTTGCAACATGAATTCAGCCTAGCCTGAAGAAAAGGCCTCTGAGCTTCCAGGACATGCCCTCCCACCAACAGATGAGGAGGGGTGGGGGCACCTGTGGGAGCAGCAATGTATTTAAGCATCATGATATTTATCAATTTTATCAGCTGTCTTGCAGCTGAGTCTAAGACATGGGAAAAACAAAGCAGGGGTCACACAAGACCAATGAAATGATCAGAGGCTGGAAGAGCTTAGAAGAAAAGATGAAAAGGGATAAATATGTGTATCTCAGCTGTGCAGGGACAGGTAAGGAGGGTTGTTATTACTATCCAAAAGGAGCAGTCCCCAGGGAGGGAAGAGGAGTCTATCCTACTTCAAGGGCTTGTAACTCAGTGTGACAGGAGCAATTCTGAAACATAAATATGGGTTAAACAGACAAAAAATGCAGTGTCTTGTAATGTCCTTTGTTAAACCAAAGTGACTTTCCACAGAGAGCAGCAGCAGCAGCGACGCTCTTGGCTTGTCTCTGCAGTGGGGAGGGGACATATTTTCCTGTGGAAAGGCAGAAGGTGGTGGTGAGGTGATAGAGCAAGTAATGAAGAATGGACTGACCTGCCAGGCTTTTTATCTTCCAGCTTTCTGCCCATCCAAAACAGCCTGTGCTTGTTGCTTCCCCTCCTCACCATTCAATGCCTGAATTTGACAGTAGTCACAAGAGAACTTTTCTGCTTATGTATATGCTGGGAACTAGCAAACTAGGGATGCTGGAGGGTCATGCAGCAGTATCAGAGCCCTGGAAAAGCTGTTGTGGCGTTAATTAATGTACTGTGCAGCTCAGGCGGCTGCATGACAGAGCCATGGCTGTTTTAGGGCTACAGAAATGGTGCCAAATAGAAAAGAGATCTGCACAATCACATCTTTTGTTTTGGGCAGACACAGAACATTGTGGTGGCCAAGCACTTAACTCCAGAGAAGAAGGTGGAATATGTGCTTGAGTTACTGTGCTTTGCAGCCTGGCATGCACTGCAGCTCACTGCTCATCAGTGTCAGGGCTCTGAGATGAACTTGGCTCGAACTGACCCTCATACCCTAATACAGGCCTTTAAAGTCTACACAGAGAGCAGCATAGTTCAGACAAATCCCTATGCGTAATAAATAAGAGATGAACCACTACCTAAGTCTTCCCCTGAGCCCTCCAGCTGCTGCACCCTGGGAGCAGCACCCACCTCACTTCTATATTTGCTGGTGCTGATGACTCCTTAATGCATGCAGATGAGAGTGATTTGTGGCACCAAACACCCCCTTGCTCATGAGCGCTTCTTGAAGATAGAATCCATGTCAGAGGATAATACAATCCAAAATCTTCTGAATTTTCTCTTACATTTAGACAACCTTTCCAGCACTTGTGGCTGCAAAGGAAATTTTCAGAGAATTGTCTTCTTGAGGGCTTGGCTGGCTGGCATTATGGGTTTGCAGAAAGGTGAATTCCAGGGTCCTCACTGCTTATTCTTGCTCTGTGTTGTATTTGTCACATAGATCATGGGATAGTTTAAAGCTCAAGGGCCTGATGTTACCTGGTGGCACGGTCCCCAGTAGGGAATAAGCACTTCAGAGATAAAATGGATATTGTGAGATGTGGATCTAGTTAGTACTCCTTTGTCAGCAGAGCTCTGTCAAGGGGGAGGAGCGATAGTTCTGGGTCAAAACCTCAAAATAATTCTTATTACAGTAGCCCTGAAAGTTGAGTTGGTAAAACACAAGGAGAGAGAACAAGAATGAGAAGCTGGGTGCAGAAACCTCTAGAAACATGCTTGTCACTGAATTGACTGTAGCATCAAATGACATCTACAGAGAGATCATATATACATGTGCCTTTAGGCAATATGAAAAGAAAGACCTCAGCATCGATATGAGAACGTTCAAAGAGTTACAATGCTTATATATAAACACACCTTTTCAAAGTAACTAGTGACGTATAAATACAATGCAAGTTATGCATCAATTCTGGATGGTTAAACTGGTACTGAAAACAGTTTCCTTTCCAGCAGCATCTGTCAGAAGCCTGAAGGAAGCATTAAGTCATACATATATATATATTCCAATTCCTTTCAGGAAAGGGAATAAAATCTTGTGATTTCAATGAGGGTCAATTGGGCAAGCTTTGGTCCCTTTCTCTGCACTTCAGGTCATCCCATGGCTTTTATTGGTTTTGCTTTGTTTCAGATTTTTTTGGTGGGGTTTTTTTTTTTTTTTTAGCATTTAATTTCTTCTCCTGTCTCTTTATTTACCTTTCTTGCCTGCTTTTGGGAATTAAATGGGAATAATTTGGGCAACTTTCAGTCCTCTTCACTGCACCTCTTTTCACCTCAGTACATTTGGTTGTAGTCACTTCATGTGTTAATTTTCTGGGTTTTTTTTTCCATTGGATTTTATTTGATCATATCTCCTTCCTAGAGCATCTGTTACACTTGGTTCTCTGATTTCAAGATTTCATTCCCTTTTGTCTTGGTTTGAAAAGACAGGTGTCTGCTAAGGAAAGCAGAAACTTTTTTTGAAATGGAAAAGTGTAAACTACCTCCCCCCCTACCCCTGAATAATTATAATTTTGAAATCAAGGGGCTCTTAGGCAAAGATATAGGAATAGAAATAAGTTTTTTACTAAGAAAATTAAACCAAAAATGCAGTAGTATAAAAAACCAACACAAAACAACTCACTGACAGTCAGAATACATCCTGACACCCTGTTGGTCAGGGTGTTGGTATCAGTCCGATTAAATGGTGGCTGCAGTCCACCTGAAGTGACAGATGTGGTTTTTTTTAAGCAATGATTCTGTAGAAGGGTGTAGTTTTCTTCTGAAGGTCTAGTGGTGGTGTAGATGGGTCCAGCCTTATGTTGAGTATCCATGGAAAAGGCTGACTGTGGTGTTCTGCGTCTCTGATTGTATCCAGGTAGGAATGCTTGCCTCCTCCCCAGGGTGGAGCACTTTACAATGGAATGATATAATTTTATCAGTCATGCAGTGAGACTCAATGGCCCATTAGTAGAAGATATCCCCCTGGAGGGAGGGTGGGTCACCTGGTTTTAACAGCTGGCCCGTTAACAGAAAATATCCCCCAGTTATGAGGGTTGGGTCGTGGAAGAGATAAAGAGCACTGCCCCACTTGGTTTTAACAGATGTATTTAATAGAATACATACTCCTGATTGCATCTTGCATTGCAACCTCATACACCTTTCCTGAAAGGAAGAATTTCATTTCAGGAAAGGGAATGAAGTCTTGTGATTTCAATGAGGATCAATTGGGCAAGCTTCAGTCCCTTCCCCTGCACTTCAGGTCATCCTGTGGCTTTTATTGGTTTTGCTTTGTTTCAGATTTTTTTTTCTTTTTTTTTTTTTAGCATTTAATTTTTTTAGTTTCTTCTCCTGTCTCTTTATTTACCTTTCTTGCCTGCTTTTGGGATTTCAGTAGGAATAATTTGGCAGCTTTCAGTCCTTTTCACTGCACCTTTTTCATCTCAGTACATTTGGTTGTAATCACTCCATGTGTTAATTTTCTGGGTGTTGTTTTTTTTTTTTTCCCATTGGATTTTATTTGATCATATCTCCTTCCCAGAGCATTTATTCTCTGGTTCTCTTGGTTCTCTGATTTCCAGTTTTCATTCCCTTTCCTGAATGGTACAATATATATATTTTTTGTAAGATTTTTCCTTATATATATATATATATATATATATATATAATGTAACCTCTATTTTAAACACTCCCTTGTAATTACAGCCTATTGCTACTTTTCCTGGATGGAAAAGAAGTATGTGGTATAATGTTTTATTGTTGTTTTTCCTCAGTCTGTGTCCTAACAATAAGAAATAAACACACTATCTATCAGGCTTGTACTATCCTTCCAAGACTTGAACTGCATGTGGAAATAGGGTGAGACAAACAGAGGGTACTTACAGCATTGATAACACTCCAGCCTTCCTTGAAGGTTTGATCTCTATTCATTAAATATAGCAGAAAACAATATATATTGCCCTTTATGAATGGTGTAGCATTCCCTGGTGAGGAAGCTGAAGTTATTGTTGAATCTTCCTTACTGTCATTCTACCATTCACTTCATAACTTGGCCTTTAAATATCACACCCTTTTTTCTCATCTTCAGTGTGTTTGAAACTTTTCCCAGCCTGATTCATCTGCATGTTTTAACACTGCATACTCTAATCTGTCTTAACAAATGATTAATTCAGGTGTTGAAAGATTCCATGCTAAGAAGAGACCCCTGATTCCCCAAAGGAATTGTCCCTAGGCTTGTCAAGGAGCTATTTAGAGTGCAAACTCTGAAAAATTGTATTTTCAGCTTACAATGAATTTTACTTTGGCATTTTCCTATTTGCTTAACAAATAGACTAAAAGCTTTATTATGGTCAGGGTTAACACAACTCTATTTTCACCCCTTGCCTGATAACTTAGTTAATGCAATAAGGAGTGTTGTATTCATTTGAAAAGTCCTTGACTGCCTGCCTTGTTGGCATGAGCAGCTGCCCTTAAATGAAAGCAGTAATGCTTTCATTCAGCATTACTGAATGAGTGTGTAAAAATTGATGATCTAATCTTTTGTTCCGCTGCCTTTCTGAGCTTTGAAGTCTGCCAATTGAAAAATCACTGCACCACTAGGAAATTAGGAATTTGGTATGGCGCTAGAGATTTCTCAGGAATGGTTCATCAAGTACTTAACAGATTAAGGATTAAAAGTACTGTTTTCTTGAGAAAAGGTGAACTTTCTTCATCCTATTCTTTCCCTATCTATTATGACCTATATTCTTCATATTCTGTTTAAAGTAAATACCGTGTCTCAATTAAGCAAAAGGTGAAGATGACAAGCTCGGTGTTTGCAACCTGCCCTCTGCTGAAAACAAAAACTGTTGCCAATGTTAATCTCCGGGTCTTTGTACACAAAGAAGGTGGTTTGTCAAAACAAAGACAGTTTGATTTAAGCTGCTTGGAAAAGTAATGGCAGACCATGGCCATGACTGCAGTTGTTGTACTTGGGAGTAGCTTCTAACATGAAGTCAATCAGAAAGGAGCTTACATGGCTTTCAGAAAAGGCCTGAACGGGCCAGACAAGGAAGGACACATGATCCTGCAGATGATCTCCTGTTACCCTCTGAAGGTTTATAAACAACTTTGACCCCATAAAGTGTTTTTGCAGCAGTCCACAGCTTGCTATAACAGTGTTGAGATTTCCTCAAATGTTTACATTCAGCATTTTAAAGTAAACACACTGAGCTGGTGTAAACTTGTTCTGGTCATTCAAACATTAACTCAAGGTAAAAAAAATCCTTTCTACTTTGTACCTGTAATCTTCATGCTGGACCAGGTTCCAGCTGCCCATCTGCAGCCTGCATAAATTTGCATAAAAGCTAACCTAAACCTTGTTGCATTTATACATAATTAAAAAACGTGACGGTGCATAATGCCTTGTCATTATTAAATTTCTACTGGGATATGACCTGGTGTGATGGTGCACTATTCTGCTGTCAATCTGCCTTGACTGCTTTACACAGCAGAGACAGAGGCAGTGCCTGCTCCATATCCATATATCTGTATCCAGAAGGGATGATCACTTCACGCCTCTGCTCCTTTTTCCTGAGCCACAGCCATGGAAGACACATACTCACCTAAACTACAACTGCAACTACACTGTTGAGCTACAGATCCCCCTGTACCTAAGGTACCTTCAGGACTAGTTTAATACTGCTGCTGGGCTATAATTAATAGGATGTTAATTATTACATTTGGCTAGAAAAGATGAGTGTGAGGAGCTGTTATCCAGGGCGTTCTGGCAGGAGCCAGCTGAAACAAGGCTGGTTAGGCAGTGAGGGTTTGTCTCGACTGTGGAAGGGTAGCCCCCAGTCAAGCTCCCTAGATCTACTGACTGCTCAGTGATACAGCTCCAGGGCAGCACATTTCATCCTGAATTAAAGTCTGCTAAAAAATTATTCTACCTGCTAAATATAATTCTGGGTGGTGGGCAAAGGCTCTCAGCCTGACACTAACATGTAAAAAATCTATATTTTTAGATCTGAGCAATTTGAAAAGCTTAACTTTCCCAAAAAGTGGAAAACCAGAAAAAAAAAAAAACCCCAAAAAACAGTGACAAACTTGTTTCTGAATGTGTTATTCTATTATTTTTAGGTCAATTTCCATTTTCTTTCTCCAAATATTTTGAAGAAAAGCAACTGGTGCTCAATGATTAAATTCTCTATTCAGTGTTTGCCACCTACTTGAGACTTCTGTAAAGCTATTCTTGAACCCTCATTGCTGCTACTTCTAAGAGAGCTACACCTATGTAGCAGTAACACAAATATGTTAGTTTAGTTAGTCATGGAGCTTTGGAAAGAAACAGAATAGAGAAAGTATAGGTAATTAAGAATACAGGAAAGGAGAAAATGAAGAACTATAGATAAGTGGAAGAAGTAACAAATATATTCACGAGTAGCAGGAGGGGATACAAGCTACATTTCTGCTTCCCTTCAAGAAGTCTTGTAGAATAGGGCAAAGTGCTGAGTCTCATGGCTTATATAGCAGCTTCACTGTGGATTTGTGGGTCAGCAGTTTTTGTAGGGGGTCATCAGCAATGCTAGGCAGAGTCTCTGAACTGGAGTCTCTCTTTTTTCCTGTCTCACTTATCTTTTTTTCCCTGTTTCCTCCTCCTCTCTGTTTTAAAACTGTCTGTAGAGTGAGGACATAAACTTGTATGCAGAAGGTCTACTATCAGTTGGTGAAGAACCACCTCCTTTTGCACATATTGACTTGGACTTCATTAGCTGTTTGGTGGAGTTTTTTTGGTTTTTGTTTTGGGGTTTTTTGTTTTGCTTTGTGTATTTTTTTTTTTATTTTTTTTTTAAATTTGGAAGAGACATCAAAGAGTTATGCCCTATCAACTGTTTTCCACAAGCAGACATTAATGGTACCCCGCTGAGATTTTGTTTCAAGTTTCATTTCATCTTCTGCTGAACTTTTCAGTTCCAAACAGTAACTGTATTTACTTAGTTACCTTGATGAATGAACTACAAGGATTTTAGCCTGCTTGTGTGGCTCTCAACAACCAGAACTGCAGGAATGTAAAAGTGTGGACACTACTGGGCTAGCCAGCAGTAATAATATTAACAAGTACTAGGTGGTCTTCAGACAACCTCAAGCCAAAGGGAGAAATAGTACTGCCTTGTTTACATAAAACTCAGAGGAGCTGGGTAGGAAACAGACGTGCTTGCTCATGACCCTCGCGTGAGAAGTCCATGTGAGTAAAAGAGTGTGTGACCTTTATGCTGGTAACAGACTTAGGTAGCACAGGAATATTTTAAAGAGTGATTGTCATCTCCTGGACCTCCTCCTGACTTTAGCTGCTTTTCACCCAGTGTTCAGATGCAGGGAGATTACTGCTTGGCAGTTACAAGGACAAGGCTTTTGAAACTGCAGTTTTGCACTGCTACAATTTAGCAGCTCTTCCTTAAAGGGACGCTCCTGCCCCTTCCTCTCTTTGCTGTTCAGTGCTAACCCTTGTTTTTATCCCACTACAACCTGGTTTTCATAAAGTTAAACCTTCAGAAGCCTGCTTGCTGCCTTTTCCAGTGCTAGTTTTTGCTGGTATAGCTTTGTGTACCAGCTCATTCTGCAGAAAGGAGAGTCTTGGTGTTGACAGGAAGAGAACTGCCTGTTCCCATGGCACCCGTTAAAGCGCTGTAACTCATTATGAAATTAGCACTGTTAAATGTTAGATGGCACATCCAAATGTATCTTCCTCAGCAGGCAAAGGTTATGATCCACAGGGATAATCACAAGCACTGTCTTTCCTTACTCAATGTCCTCCCTGTCTGGCTTTTCTCAGATGCTGCCTCTGTGCATGATGGAAATGCTCATATTTGGAACCCAAGAGAGAAGCAAGTGATGCTGACAGGCTACCATGTAGCTAAAGGTTTAGCAAGGGCACTTTCTCACCACTGCATGCAGCAGAAATAACTTTCCCATTTTTGGGACTCTGAATGAGGTTGCAGTTTGAGGAGTGATTGTGGGGGCAGTCATATAAAGCCATGATGTCAGCACCATCACGTGTTGTATTGTTCCAGGGAAATATATGTCGGTGACTAAGCATGAAAAAGAGAAATTAATCCCGTAGAGGTCATTAATAACTCACCTTGGGTGTAACAAAAATGGTCCAACAAGGTAAGGGGTAGGGGGTGAGATTCAGGGCAGCATGGGACTCCAGGTGACAAGTCAGGAAAATGCTATTAAAAGGATCACACTGTAATTATAAAAATGCATCAAAAGAGGCAGCCTGGTGCAGTTGTACCTGCTGGCTTTTTGTGTAAAATTGACTAATCCAGCAGTGCAGAAATCTGGCCAGGAGGGTCACAGAGCTGCAGCCCCTGTTTGTACTGTAGTGGGTGTATCGTCAACTTCCAGGTGTCCTCTTCATTTCAAATACCCCTTGGGATAATCTCTTGCTTTCACTGCAACTACCTAGAAGCCAAGCTATGATAAATTCTGCAGTTACGTGAAATGGAGACAAAAAAAGCTCAGCCCTCTACCTTGCCGTTACACATTTGTTTCCAAATTATGATTTAAGCAGACCAGGAGCTCCTTATATATTTTCCTCCTCTCATTCTTTGCTCATCAAGAGCCAGAAACGCCTGACGCAAGCCCGTGCCCGCACACAAGAGCAGCACGGGTTATATTTAGCCTGTTGTGTGCTGGATGAGTAAAAGAGCCGCGATGGTTGTGTTTTACCCCTCAGCACAGCTTTCCTGGCCTAGGGCCGCGGCGGCCCAGCTTGTTTATCCCCTGCTGCCCCAACATGGCTCCCAGATGAGGGGCGGCGGCCCCGCCCCCCCGCCCTGACCTGAATTCCCCGGGGAGGGGCGTGGCCGCCACCTCCGCCAATCGCCGCGCGGGACGGCGCTGACGCGCGGGGCCGCCTCCATTTCGCGGTGCAGCGCCGGTGTTGCGCAGCAGTCGGAGCCGTCTGTCGCCCGGGGAGGACGCATCCGCCCGACCGGCTGCCGCAACGCACCGCGCGACCGCCCGGTTCGGCCTGCACCGACATCCACAGCCCAGGTTCGTAAAAGCTCCGGGGGACTCCCAGCGGGGCGGTGGGGAGCGGGGGGGTAGCGCAGCGAAGTGTGTGCTGTGCGCTTCTGCTGTGTGCCCGGCCGCCCCGCGGTTCTCCGGCCGGCGTTGTCTCCGCTCCGTTTCGCTCGGTGCGCGCCGCGGAAGGATCGGTGCCGCAGGCGGGTGCGGCACGGCCGCCATTTTGTGGCAGAGCGATGGCGTTTGCTTTTCTTCCTCGGCTCGGCGGGGGCGGGGCTAGCTGGAGGGGCGGCAGCTGGGCGGGGCCGGGGGCCGAGCGCCGGGCTCCTATTGGCGCGGGCTGAAGCGGGGTCCGCCCGCCGCCTCCCCATTGGCCCGTGGCGGGGGCGGGGCCGGTGGCGCACTGCGGCAGCGGCGGCGGGCGGTGCTGAGTCACCGGGAGGGGCCTGACGCGCCTGTCCCCGCAGCAGCGCCGCGCACACACAGCCATGAGCGGCTGCCGCGTCTTCATCGGGAGGCTGAACCCGGCCGCCAGGGAGAAGGATGTGGAGAGGTTCTTCAAGGGGTATGGCCGCATCCGCGACATCGACCTGAAGAGGGGCTTCGGATTCGTGGTGAGTGCGCCCCTCTCCCTTCCCCACCCCTCTGGTGCTCCCTCGCGTTTGAGGTTTACGAAACTATTTCGGAAAAAAATCCATTAATGCGCCCATGAAGGCGCACCATGTGACAAGCATCTGCTCGTTCACTGGAATGTAATTGCTTGGTTTTGTTGTCTTGGTGTTTCAGGAGTTTGAGGATCCGAGGGATGCAGATGATGCTGTCTATGAATTGGATGGAAAAGAACTTTGCAGCGAGAGGTGAGGTATCCTATTTCATGGCTAGACAGGCTTGGAGATCTAAAATAAAAGTCAGTTTTAATTGGAATTGTTATCAGTACTGGTGGAACTATTTTGTGTTCATTTGGTTCTTAGTTTTATCCTGAGAATTATAACTGTATAAAAGAAGAAATACGTAAAAATGTGTTTTGTTGTGTTTTTCTCTTTACAGGGTGACCATTGAGCATGCCAGAGCACGCTCGAGGGGCAGAGGCAGAGGGAGGTACTCTGACCGGTTCAGTAGCCGCCGCCCACGCAGTGACAGGAGGTACGTGCAGCTTTGAACTGGTGCTGTTTAAAAAGAGAATGCTTTGGGCTCATCTAAGAGAATGTGAGCTGGAGTGAGCTACTGAAAGGTGTTATTTACCTTTTTAGTTGTTTGATGTGGCAGCCGGATAGTGAAGATGACAGAACTTCCCAGATATGCCTGTCATCCTTACACTCCCTCCGCTAAGTACTTTAGTGCTTGCTCTAGGTTGCTTGGGGCATTACACAGCTTAGGTTGTAGTGCTAATGATATGCTGATACCAGCTCATGGTACAGCTTTTGTTAACATTAATGTGGCTATATTTTATTTACTAGATTATTTTATTTAATGGAAGTCTGAATTGTTTATTTCAAAACAGAAACGCCCCACCTCTAAGAACAGAAAATCGCCTCATAGTGGAAAATTTGTCCTCCCGAGTCAGCTGGCAGGTTTGTTGAAACACGATTAACTATTTTGACTTCATTTAATGGGTATGTAATGTAATGTAATTATTTTGTAAAATAATTAATTAAATTAAAACCTAATTTATTAAAATGTTTAATTAATATGATTTTTAGTAATGTAACTTAAATATTGTGAATGAAAGCTAGTTAACGTTAATTCATAATAATAAATTTATATGTTTGAGGATATATATTTATTTTTTTTTCTTGTTTTTAAAATCCATTTTAACCACATATTAAACCCTTTATTTGCCAGCCTATCTGTGTCGTTGGCCTTATGACGAGGAGTGCCTGTGGGTTATCCTAATCGTTCTGTCTTGGTCACTCTTGGTCGGGCCTGGTTGACTTTCCAGTCAGCTCCTACAATGTCACTTGGCCACCTCTAGATCTGTGTTTGCCGGTCTAGACGTAATCGATGCACTCCTTAAAGTGCCACATTGCAGCGGTCCCAGAGCGTTAACGAGATCTGATTCCTAAGTTGAGAGCTGTTCTTCCTGTAACGCTTCCGAATAACGAGGTCCTGGTCGAAAAGAGTTGAAAGATTCGAAATTAGGTGGTCGTTGGAATCCTGATCGCAGTAAAGTGGTCCTTGGTGACATCAAGCATAGAGAATGTCTGGATCCATCCATAGTCTCCTGATAGGGAGGGCAGTGCGATTAATGGCTTCCATCGACTGGGTAGTGTTCGGCAAGTGGGTGGCGAAGAGCCAGTCGGGCATATGTCATGACGGTATCTCCTGGCGCTTAATGCAGTTTGCTGCTTGGCTAGCCTAGGGAAATGTTAATAAAGGTAAAGTAAACTATATTTTTAATGACATATGGGGCACAAAATAATTGGTGTTATGTAAATGTAATTCTCTATTCATATAAGAATTGTAATGTAAATGGAGACTGAAATAGTCCAAAAATATATGGGTAGTATTTCAAAGTCAATCCAGTATATATAAAAATGTGCTTTTTTTATTTCTTTTTCTCTCTCTCTTTCTTTCTCTTTGTTACTTAATCTATAAAATCATTTTAGACTAATATTTACTTTAATGTTAAGACCCTTTATTAGCATTTTGCTTAAAGCAATATGCTTTTCTCATTTATTTCGTGCCCTGATACAGATTGTGATACAGATAACGCAATTTTGATAGAATACAAGTGTGGCAGTTGCCATGTTTGTGATTTATCTAACAACTTCTCTTTCAGTAGTCATAAGTTTCTTTTGTTTGCTTTAAACTACTTTTGTATAGGAAAGTGTTAATTTCACTTCTTTGCATAACATAAATGGTCTTGTGTTAGGATCTCAAAGACTTCATGAGACAAGCCGGAGAAGTAACCTTTGCAGATGCACACAGACCTAAGTTGAATGAAGGGTAAGCCTATCAAATGATCTCTTAAAAGCTGTAGAGTAACCTGTAAATGTAGTATTTGCGGAGGGAAGCTGCCTACTTCCAGTGTAAGCAGTTGTTCATGGCTTAATTTAGCTACCCTTTGAAAATGCATGTGGGAAATATTTGGGGAGGGGAACTTGACATGCTTCAGTGATGACAAGGGATAATTACACTGAACAGTGTAGGTTTTGGGGCTTTGGTTGTTTGGGTTTTTTCCGAGTGTAAATTTGCTTGCATTGGTAACTAAACTTCTAATAGTGAACTTTACGTGTAGGGATTTTGTTGTGTTTTTTTTTCCATAGGGTGGTTGAATTTGCCTCTTACAGTGATTTAAAGAATGCTATCGAAAAGCTTTCTGGTAAAGAAATTAATGGAAGGAAAATCAAACTAATTGAAGGCAGCAAAAGGCACAGGTATGGATTTCCACTCTTAAATAATGCTTAAGCGTACACTGAGAAACTTGGAAGTCAGTGACCAGGCAGCCGGGCTGGAGAGCCGTGGGTTGCCTGGTTACGGCCGGGCCCGTGCGGTTCTGAAGCTGACGCTGAGCGGCGCTCTCTGTTCCCTCCTCAGTAGGTCCAGGAGCAGGTCACGGTCACGCAGCAGGAGCTCCTCCGGATCTCGCAGCCGCTCTCGTTCCCGCAGCCGCAAGTCCTACAGCAGGTCACGGAGTAGGAGCCATAGCAAGTCGCGATCAGTTAGCAGATCTCCACTGCCAAACAAGAGCCAGAAACGTGGTTCTTCCAGTAGATCCAAATCTCCGTCATCCACAGATCGGCAGAGGTCTAGATCAAGGTCCAGATCTGTTGACAGTGGCAACTGAACTATAAATAACTTGCCCTGAGGGCCCTTTTTTAAACCATACTTGCTAAAACTTGTGGTAAGTATGTGACTTTCTGTGGGGAAGGGTTTGGATGGGGAGGGGGGAGGGAATGGGGAGCTTTGTAGATGTGGACCATGGTGGGACTAATTGTATTAAATGTTTTTTGATAACCCTTTTCTTGCTCACATTTTTTTGTGAATGTCTGAAGTGTATAGTTTGTGTATATTGGCAGAGCTCTTTATAACTAAAGCAGTCAGATTTTTTTGTACTCTAAAATCATCTGAACACCTAATTCTCAGTATATTCAACTGTGAATAGCAACTCAAAAACATTAGTTTAGTATCTCAGACTAATAGCTTTAGGCATCTAAGAGCTCTATATGTGCTGTACATAAAGCTTTATTTCAGAGGGTATTTTTTTGTGCTTTTGAGACATTGTTTCAGCTATAGGTCAGCAGATTAAGTGCTGGTCGGTACTGGTAATAAAACTTTATTTTAAAATATTTTCATTTAATATAACTTGCACTACACTAAGAAAATGCCCATTTCACTGCCATGTGATAATAATATTCTATAAAGCACTCTTATTTCTTGATACCTAAGAATGAAATAGTTCAAATAAAGTATAAAGAAACATTTCTGCCTCTTGTTTCTTGCTGTCAATAAAGTGGTTGTGACTCTTAAAATGTTTTTTAAAGATGGAGCTGTGGCAAAGTGGTGACACTCTCCTTTCAAATATATGGTGTGATGTCCTTGGATGTCTCTGTTGTGAAATAAGAACATGGATAATCAGGCTGTCATAGTTCATGGCAGAAAATGGAGTGGATGAGTCATTTAGCTTTTAATCACTTGGGATAATAAGTGGAGTGCTAAAGACATATAGTCGGCATACTTCATTAGTGTATGTGTGCATGTTCATATGAGAACACTGAGGTGTAGATAAAACTTTTTGTAAGCATTAGTTCTCATTCTGAGGGAAGAGGGACATTTAAGTCGGTGGCTGGGAGTAATGCAGCAGTCGTACCATGAGGTTCTGTGTTCTAGCGTTTGTAGCATCCAGTGGCAGCAGCCCTCTGCAATCCCTATATTTTTTAACCCCTCACCCACAAGAGAATTTAGGAATTTAATCTTTAAAATCATGTGTTTTCTTACAAAGTATTTTACAGAGTTCTTGCAGTAATCTGTAGAAACCTTTAAAAAGGTCTTTGTGGCCTAGGCTTGTATTTGGATAGATAGCAAGTGCAAGGTGGTTCCTCTCGGAGCAAGGCCTGGCCTTGTGGGAGGTCAGGAGTTTGGCAGCCCTGCTGCCCTGTCTCTGCTGCTGCAGCGTTCTTGTGTGCCAAGCCAAGGAAGGAGGAGGAGCTCTTGTTCTGTGTTGTGTCTGTGGAGGGGGCAGTGTATTGGGCTGCCAGGCACTGCTCAGAGCAGGCAGTGAGAGATCCACAGTTAACTGGATTGTTACCAGTCATCTTTGGGGAATGGGAGCCTTCATTCTCAGAGCCTTAGTGCTGCAGATGCTGGACCCCAGGAGGTGTGGAGCAAGGGGGCTCTAACTTGCAGGGGTAAAAGCAGCATTCATATTCATCAGGGTGGAAGGTCAGCTGTGTTGAGATCTTGAGTCGGTCAGTCCTGCCAACTTGGATGATGATGAGTATCTGTGTCCAAGTGGGACTTTGCTTCAGCTGCAACCCAGGTGGCTGAAGGCACTTGATGTGATGAAAGGGATCACAGACTTCTCTCAGGCTAAATGTGAGGTATTACCTGCTCTCTAGGCAGTCGTTCTGAATTCTGTTTCTGGACCACGCCACTTACTTGCCTTGCAAGCAGCATGAGCAGGTGTCTGCATTTTCCCTGGGGAGCTGGCTAGCGTAGTGATGAGCTTCCTGTTAAACTCCCAGGTTTTGCAGTATGGAGGCTTATGTTGATATATGGCCAGAAATTACTCTGTTTATTAAGTGTGGGTTCTTGGTATGAATCTGTTTATTCTTAATTAAGAGTAATTACTTTGGGTTACAAGGCGTAGTCTGGACACTGGGGATGTAAATGCCAGTCTTTTGTGCTACTGTAGTAGTGTAGTGTGACCATACCTAGGTTGTGTCTAGAACAGGTGTGGTGTTGAGTTCACTGACTGCAAAAAAGAAGGCACATTTAAGGTTCATCTGGTTTTAGAGGTACAGCTTGCTGGGCCCCAACTCGGCTCACAAAGGCAGTTTGTATAGCCATGATCGTGGTTTGTGTGGCTTCTGCTTTGGGTGTTGGTACCACATGGTACCTGTTGGAGAATGGGAGAAACCAACAGCCCATGGGCTGCTTGGCTGTGCATTGAATCTCACTGGCTTCTGCATGGAGAAATTTTCACAGCTCGTTCTGGGTCTGTTAGAGAAATAACGTGAATTTACAGTGGTGCCATCAGGATCTGCTTCCATTGTGTGCCAGCAGGAGTTACAGGTAAGTGAAATTTAGAAAGGGAACTGATGCAGGCAGTGATTTTCTTACAGGTAAAACTGGGACAGTCACTTGGCATGTTCTTCAGCTGTCCCAAAGGGTTGTCAGAATGACTTTGAAGATGGAAAGTCTCCTCCTTTCTGGGCTGACAGAGTAAGGCTTAGTCTGGAGCAAGGTCTTTGGGGAATAGCAGTGTGGTTGCAGGTGGCTCTGTGGCTGCTGTGAAATGAGCATATAGGTAAGTCTTCGACAGAGCAGCTGGAGACCTATGAGCTGGCTGGAGGGTTGTTGGAGAGCAACTGCTGCAGAATTCATGTATTGTTCTCCTGGTTTTCCACTGTTTTCTGCAATGTCTTGACACTGATAATTTCTTCAGCACTAAATGTAGTTACACCTGCACAGATTTTTTTTGCTGCTTCTGAGGAAAGAGAAAAATGTGAGACTAGGCAATTCTGAAACCAGGTTGGGGGAAGATTGTGACAGCTACAACTATAATTACTGGGTCATTTAAAACAAGAGGAAAGGATTCCTGCCAAAAGACTGAATCCATTTTGTTTCCACTCATTTATAACCCAGAGGCTGGAATGCAACCCTTTTGTTATAGTAGTCTTGTCAACACCTGCATGTGTGTTTCCCGTAGCAACTGCTTTGCTCTGAACACACACCCAAGGATCCAAATGGGTGGGATATTTCCCCCATTAAGCTGTCCTCCAGCACAGCTGTAAGGTATGCTAAAGTGATCCTGAAGCAGGTCTGTAGCAGCTACTTGGCTGCATCTCTCTCAAGGCAGCGGAGAAAAGCTGGACTGGCAGCATCAGAGGGGTGGTGGGTGGAGGATCTCATTCAGCAGTGCATCCATCAGTCATCTGTGCAGTCAGCTGAGCTTTGGAATTAGGGACCTGCTGGAGTTGGAGAAGAGTATTTCACATCTATGCCAGCATTGTATATATTTTAAAACGAAGTTTCAATCTCTATGTACTTTTCTAGCAAAAGATCTAAATGTTTCCTTCCTTTGGCTGAAGTATTTGGCAGTTCTGTCCTCTCAGGAAATCACTTAACAGCTTGAAGTAAAGCTGGGATTCGTTGCATTAAAGACTACGTGATGTTTTTTGTGTAGTTTTAGCCACATGCAAACACCCCTGTTCTTTGCACATGCTCAGTGCAGGTCATGACTTCAACAGGGTGTCTGCTGTGGCTTAAAGCGGCAGACAGCACTGATAGTTTCGGTAGTATGTAGCTGTATGAAACATCCTGCTGATGCAAAAAATCCATTGAATTTCTAAGGTCTTCAGTTACCTCTGAAGTTTTGACTCTGATTGGAATCTAATATGTTGGGTATGTAATCCCTAGTTAAACAGCAACTGGATTCTGCCTTATAAAACAGCGATTCATCTGCAGTTACATTGTGAGCATGTATGGTTTGGCTTGGAAGGTATAAGAAATAAAGGAGCAAAGCTGTACTTGCCATTGGCTTGCTTTATTCTATCATGGATCCGAAAGACCAGGATGAGCAGAAATCCTTCTCCAAGCTGGAACAGCAAGTAGAGCAGTGGGAAGAAGTACAGGGGGCCAATGATCTCTGGGGCGAAGGCGACCTTGAGGATAACTGAGCAAAGCTGTACGTTCTGGCAGCCAGTTTCCATGCACACTGTCCGCCTGCACCTGAAGGAGAAAAACTTAAATAGATCACAGATTTAAATTCTGCCTCAAACAACTGAAACAGAGCCCTGCCCACCTTGCTGGTGCACTTGCCTGCGGCTAAAAGCTGCTCTGTCAGGAACAATACTGCAATCCCTAGAAGGTTTTGCCTTCTGCTCCCTTCGCAATGGGCAGAGAGAGATCACGTTACAAATGTGAATTTTGTTCATAAGGGATTGAAGGCCTTATGTCCTGCTCTGGATTCCACAGCTTCCTGCAGGGAAGTAATCTGAGGTGGCAAGAGTCCAACATACGAAGGTATAAAATAGGACTAGGAGGATTCCCACCTGTTTTAGGTAGGATGAGGAAAAATGGAGGAGCAGGTTTTATATGCCAGGTTTTCATTCTAAATTCCTGGGGCTGCAGCTGAGAATGCGCTGACTGGTTTGGGGTAGTTATCAGCTGGGCAATAATTGTGTCATATATTCCAAATAACTGGAATTTGAGCTCTGTTGGTATTTCTCAGTTATTTGGGTTTGGGGTTTTTTGGGCTTGGTTTTTTGGTGCTAATAATTTCCCCCCAGCTTCATTACCAAAAGCAGAGGTTGGTAATATGTTTAGCAGGTCACTAGTGACCTTAAGCCAAAACCATCCATCTACTTGTTCAGTGAAGCTTCCATGGTAATCAGGTGCCTGTGCTAAAAAAACCTGCTTAGCTATTCTTCCCCTCTTAGCTAAGCCAAGCAGAGGTTAAAGTAATTTCTCTTCCCACCCAAAGTATGGGAGTCACTGGCTTGGGACCAGCTTGTCTGGTTGTATTCCTAGGTCCTAATTTGGATGAATGGGGTTAGTGTTCTACAGAAGTATATTCCTAAAATCCATGTTTTCACCATTGCTCTGCAAAGCAGAGCTACTGTACATCTCTGTTCCTGATGAGAGAGAGAGAGAGGGGAGGGAGGTGTGGAAGAATATACCGGTCATCAAGCTTGAAGACTGCAGAGACAGCGTAGCCCAGCAGAAATCCAGTAAGGGGCATTAAGGCAGAAGTTCCCAGGAGAGATGGTGAGAAGACAACCATGATACAGCTTCCCATATTGGCCACAGACAGAACAATTATAGCAGCAGATGACATTAGAAGCATGACCATTCCTGCCTAAAATAAAAGTGATTGAGATGTAGCAAAGAGAGAAATCCCTGGCAAAATTTGCCTCAGCTGTTAGAAGCAGCTGTACCGAGTTCTCTGTCCATCCCGTGAAGTACAGAGAGGGCACAAGTGCCTTTCATGGACATAAATGTTACCAGTAATCAATAGGAGACCATCCTGGGCTGTTACTGAGAGAAACCTTAAATAACCAAAGACCTTTCTAGTCTATATGCAAAACAACTGCTGTTGCTGCACAAGCTGCTGGTATCTCAGGCATTGCTACGTGTGTCTGTCCAGGTCCCTTTGTGGCTCTAGTCCACGCCAAGCAGGTGTTGAGCAAACCACTTTACCCACAGGTAGAGCCTAGCAGAGCTCTTGAGTTAGACAATGGTGCACGTGGTTATCTGGTTTTCTGTTCTGCTGCTTAAATGCCTGATGTATAAAGCAGGCAGGGATGTGATTCCAGGCGAAAGTAGCACTTGGTGATGGAGAGGCTTCTGTTGGATAGGTATCTCAATGACTTAAGCAGCAATTTTGTGATTTGATTTTTGCCTCGTGCTAGACCTCTGATAGCAGTGGGGTGGTTTTAATTTGTTTTGGGATTGTTATTGTTTGGTTGGTTGGTTTTTATCTGGATTCCGCTCTGGTTGCAGCAGTATTTGGGGGCAGTGCCTATGAGGTTCGTTAGTGCTGATATTGCAAAAATCCTCCAAAGTTAAAACTGAAGCAAAAGAAGAGCAATGTAGGAATTTGGCTACAAAACATCTGAGAAGATGGAGGACTTCTCCTTAGCCAAATATTTTAACCAATAAAGTGGTGAAGTGGATGTCATGAGCTCTATCCTCAACCCTTTCACTGATTTGTGGCATGTCTTAAAGAAGTTAATATGTCTGTGATTCTATTTTTGAAAACTTCCTCAAGGCCCCTTATTGAAAGGTGACTAGCACAGGATAGTTCTTACCTTGGTGATAAGGCCAGTGTACTGTGGTTTCTTCTCATTCAAGATTATGCCGATGGCGCAGGGGATTAGCAGCAGCACCAGGGAAGTGATTATTCCTTTGTAAGGTACCTTGCCCTCCAAATCACCCTCATAGAGTCCTCCCGAGTAAAGGTACAGAAGCAGTGGCATTAATCCAATCGCCAGGACCATGGAGCACGCGGTCATTACAACACTGAGATGAAGAAAGGACCCCTCAGTAGAAGAACAACACTTTCTAAAAATGGACTAATCTGATTACTAGCCTGGACAGATGATTTTAATGTAAGACTTCACCTTGCTTTTTCCCAACTTGTCACTGAGATCTCCCCAACATCACCGTCAGATTGTAGAAGGATGTGATATGAATGGAGAAAGGAGAAGATGGCTCAAGTTTCATACGTGCAAGAAAGGGTACATACCCATGATATGGATTTGCATTTCAGAAATTCACAACTGAGAGAAAAAGTAAGACTTTGTATTTTCGTGCTGGATCTTGTTTTATCGCTAGGATTTGTTGGAGAGTGGTGTTCTGCTAGTTCAACATTTCTCACTGATGCAGCCTTCTCAGGCAGCATGATCAGTTTACATAGAATTGCATGGATAGATACAGCATATATATATATATATGTTCTATGTACTGCTACATGGAGATGAAAGTGTTCTGCACCCACGTCAAGAGCAGTATGCCAATGATTCAGAGAAAGGTGCAAAGTCCCATTGTCAAACAGGGACAAATTAACTTCTTGAGCAATATAGGGGCTTTAAAAATGTTTTGGACTTAGTATTTCAGTCTTTGTCCAGCTTCTTGGGGCCTTCTAATGTTGATTAAATTAGTTCCTGAACCAGTCATATAACTAGATTGGCCTGGAAAATGAACAGGTATGCAGCTTTCCTTACCTGAGATTCATGTCCCCTCTCAGCGCCAGGCTAAAGATGTTGGAGAGATTTCCCCCAGGGCAGCAGCCACAGATGAGGATGGCCAGGGATTCTGAGGTGCCCAGCTGGAAGAGCTTGCCCAGTGTGAATGCTGTCAAGGGCATGATGCTGTACTGAGCTGTTATGGCTATTGCCACACCTTTAGGTCTTCTGAGGTGAGCTGTGATCTTGGCTATCTCCATTGTACATCCCAGGGACACCATGATGACGAGGAGGACCCCGATTAGGATTACATTCAGGGCTGTGTCCATAGCCTGCTGTCCAAATGCAAAGGGTGGTGCCAGACTGGTGAGGGAGGTGCTGCTCTGCATGCAGCCTGCGCTCCAAAGTTCTGGGCTACCAAAAGCTCCCTTGGTCTTGTTCATCCTGCTGAGGGGTTCGGAAGTCTCTTCTTCTTTAAGTGGCTGGGAAAGATTGATTCAAAAGTCCAGATAACATTTAATTAATGCAAGCAAAACATGAGCTCTCTTTCAGGACACTACCCTTACCCTTCAGCAGCTGTTGAAACAGAAATCTGCATTTAGAGCAATCAGCTGTGAACCCCATTCACTTTGGAAATATCCTGTGCAGTTTGTGTATTTTCTGCTCTGGTCTTCCACTTCTTCCAGCATCCACCCTCACAGTGAGACAGCTGCTGAGAGCAAGAGGGAGACAGCTCAAGGTGGGTAGAGATGACAGGTGAAGATGAGAACTTCATACAAAGGAAAATGAACCAGAGCTCCTCTCATTTACAAGATACTGCTAAGGCCAACACTTGAAAACACAATGCATCCAGGATACTTTGTTTTCAATGAGATTATAAAATACTTACTCTTCTGGTCATAAATAAAGCTTTTGATAGTGAGGTTTAGGAATATATTACTATGTGGATGAGTAATTTCTGCAGTAAACTCTTAGGGGCCTTCATGTCTCTTTCCTCATCTATTAGGTCTGACATGTCTAGAATTTTTTTGGTTGCATATAGGAATTAATTTCCAAGCCTTACCAACACTGAAAATATTATTCCCTCCTTGGTGCTGAGGGAAGGTTCTGCACAGTACGTACCTCAACTGTTCTCATCAGAGCAAGGCTGGGCTTGATGGGCACAGCAGTGCTGCATTCAGGAGCTGGGGTGTTCTGCCTTGTGATCCAGGCTGCAAACATCACACCAACTCTCCAAGCAAAGCCCAATGGGCAGCAGTTTCCCACCCCAGCCTGGGACCTGCCCTGTGCTTTCAGGGCAAGGCTTGCATGGCATGACACACGTTCCGTGCTCTGGTGTGCAGGGGAGCAGGGCCTGGGCAGCTGATGCTGGAGCAGGAAGAGGGATTGGAAAGGTGATTAGTCCTCCAGCTTCTGCAAGGCTGACTGCTGCTCATCCTGCCACTGCTCCCCGTCTGTAACAGGGGATGCTCTTCCCTACACCTGCCGTGCTGGGGAATGGCACGTTGCTTGTCTTGCTCTCTTAGGTGCTGTGCTTCCTGATCCCTCAGCAGGTTTTGCCTCCATTTAAGGCATTTATTGCCTTCAGGTTGACCTGAGCCATCCCCTAGGTCAAGGGAGAGACTCTAGAAACAGACAGAGTGGAGCATGTTAAGCTAGAGCAAAACAGATGGTGTTACCTTAGTGCCAGTGGACGTGGCTGTAGGAAGCTTAGGTGGATCACCCGCTGCTCCGTCCTTTCCTGGCTGAGCTTGGTGGGTGAGAGTATTCTTCAGTCATCCTGCTTCAAGAAAATCCCCCTTGGTGAAATCCTGTCCTCTGCTTGCAGGGTATAAAGCCTGGGTCTAAAAGAGCCTTGCAGATAGGGAAGCTGTTATTTGGTAGCTGTACTAACAGGACTGGGGAAGGGATTTTAACCGGAGAGATTTGCTGCACTCTGGCTGAGCTCTAATTCCTTTGCTGAAGGGTATTATGATGCTGCAGTGGCTTGTCCATTGCTTCTATTCATCTGGGAGCTCAGCAGGCTCAGCCTCTGCAGCCCTATTGCTCTGGAAACGTTGCTGGAGGCAGGCAGGAATGTCAGAGCTGTTCTCCGTGTTCCTCCCCACTTGCTCTTATTTTCCTTGGGAACTTTGTTTTCCAGGCTGGCAGCCAGGCCGGAAAAGCACCAACAACAGCTCAGGAGGCCAGCACAGGCATCCCCCATTGGGTGGGAAGAAGCAGCGCCTGTGGCTCTCAGTGGCTCTGCACATCCATGGCTTCTCCTACACCTTTGTGAGCACCACACTGCCATTTCTGGGGACTTCAGTAAGTCACAGGTGGTGCCTGGAGCCCCCTGTGTCACTGCAGTGGCAGAGTAGTGCCTCAGCTCATTGCTGGCTCCTGGCTGAGCAGGTGGGGCGAGGAAGCCTACAGCACTATGTGCATTTTGATTTTCTGTAAGCATCTGCAAGCCCACCAGGCACAAGCAAGGGCTGCCCAAGTAGCTCATGGGCAAGATCCATAAGAATTAAGAGAAAAGTGTAGGAGCAAAGCCCACAGCAATTCTTTATGTCTTTCTATCCCTCTCTTCAGGACTTTTCCCCCCCTGTGAATCCCCAGCCTTCCTAGAGAAATGCTTGTTTTTCACTGTTTGCCTTTTAGCTGTGTGCTAAATTAAAGAATGCAGAAAGAGTCAAGCCAAGCAATAAAGTGCTTATAAAGTGTCACTGCACCTCCTCTTCCCCTAAACTCAGTGTAGCTCAGGTTTTTAAAATGACAATGTTCTAACATTGTCACCCTTTGCAGATCTGTAGAAGAATGTTTCAATGACTCTAATAATTTTAAAAATGCCTGCTAGATGTCCATTGTTCAACTGGTACACATTGTACAAGTGAATAATTCCTGTTGGTTCCCAGTAGTTGATGGAGGAAACGCCACAGGAGCCAAGGAAGAGACTGGCTGAAGAAAGCAGAATAAATTAGGATCATTATTTCACCCTGGTTCATGCTTGGACATTCAGTTATTTGACATGGGCACCAGAGCTGCAAGTTTGCATTTAAGCATGGCCAAAGAGCTGTATCCCTGCGGTGGGACCTGGGAGGTGGGATGTCTGGAGGGATTGTTGGAGGGATGTCTGGAGGGATTGTTGGAGGGATTGTTGGAGGGATGTCTGGAGGGATGTCTGGAGGGATGGCTGGAGAGATGGCTGGAGGGATGTCTGGAGGGATGTCTGGAGGGATGGTTGGAGGGATGTCTGGAGGGATGTCTGGAGGGATGGTTGGAGGGATGTCTGGAGGGATGTCTGGAGGGATGTCTGGAGGGATGGTTGGAAGGATGTCTGGAGGGATGTCTGGAGGGATGTCTGGAGGGGTGGTTGGAGGGATGTTTGGAGGGATAGCTGAAGGGATTGTTGGAGGGATGTCTGGAGGGATGGTTGGAGGGATGTCTGGAGGGATGTCTGGAGGGATGGTTGGAGGGATGTCTGGAGGGATGTCTGGAGGGATTGTTGGAGGGATGGCTGGAGGGATATTTGGAGGAATAGCTGGAGGGATGGTTGGAGGAAGGGGTGTGCTCTCATTGCAGAAGGCCCGGGTATTGCACAGGCATGCTGCTGCGTTACTGCTCAAGTCACCCACCAGGGGATGCGTTTGCCTTGCCAGAAGCCGTCTCTTTAATCCCTGGGAAAAGCGTGCCTTTTCCTTCCTTCGGCCACTTGCTGGGAGGGCTCGGCTCCTCGGAGGTAAGCTCCCAGCTGCCCTGCCAGCCTTGCTCTCCTTTCCCGTGCGGGCCGGGGAGCGCTGCCCTGCCCGGCCGCCGGGGCCGCTCCCGCGGGGCTGGTGCCGCTGGAGGGCGCTGCTCGCACGCCTGCACAGCACAGCGCCCAACACGCACCGCAGGCTGCTCACATCGCCTCTGGAAAATACAAACATCCCCAAATTCACAGCCACCGTCTAATGCTGCGGGCATTGGGGGAAGTATTTAACAAAATAATTAAAAAGATGTATGCAACTTTGCAGACTTTCTGTGGGAGCTCAAAATGAGCTGTGTTGTGAATTTTTTTATTTTTTTATTTTTTTTTTTTTTTTAGGAGTTAGTGCTTCTTGCTTTCATAATGCAGCTTCATAAATCCACCTAATAAATACAAAAAGGCTTATGTGACCCTTTCAGTGGCAGGGGGGCTGGAGTCTAATTTCTTAGTTTGCAGCTGGGATCATCATCTCCTGTGTTTTTACAGATTTTACCATAATCTGAGCTCAATCTAGTGGCTGCCCAAAGGCCCTGTTTCAGCAGATGTGCCTGACAGGAGCAGTGGTGCTTCATTATATGAGATTTCACATTGCTGGCCCACAATACAAGACAAGTCTTTGACCTCTGGTGCGCACATTTTGCTCAGGTAAGGTTTGTGAAAACATTGAGAACTGTACTGTTATGTGCTTGGCTAATCAGTTTGCTCATTTCTGTGTGATTTTGAGGCAATTTGCCCATCACAGCCCTGCACACACGTGGGCACTGTACTGGAGTGGGGATGGAACAAGGAGAGCTTCTGCAGAGAGAATCAACTTGTCATGACTTGCTCCAGCTGTGGCTGAGGGCTTCATCCCAGCTGGACACCCAGGGTGGACTTGGCAATGTCAGCCAGAACATGCTCTATAGCTGGCCAGCAGTGAAAAAGAAACTTGCTCTGACGTCTCTTTGTCAGGGAGGTTATTTTAAATTTGAGTTTACTGGGCTTGTAGGCATTGTTTTTACCTTGAGCAGTGTAGGAAACTCTGTAGAAAGAAATGCTGCTCCTGAGAGTGTGAGGTGCTTCAGTCATTTAGGCCAACATTTCTATCATATCAGGACACTGAATCTTCCTCTGAATTTCTAGAGGGAGGCTTTCCACCAGCACTGGGAAATACCTATGGGTCTTGATGGGTGGGAAGGGTCCTACCCCATCCTTCCAGAGGTGTTACTACCCTAAGGGATTTTAAGTTACTCCAGACAGAGAGCTCTGGAGAAGGGTTATATTTATGGTAGGCAAGCCCAGGTTGCCATGGATTTCTGGCTGCTGTGATAGATTTTCTGTTTCCCTAAGGAAACTGTAGCAGTGGGCAATGTGGTGATAAATGGGAAAGACTGTGTTCCCTCAGTGGGAAGCAAGCTGCAGGTCTGGGGCAGAAAACCCCAGGGAGCACCCCTGGTTGAGGGCACCCCATGTTCTCAGATACAAAGGGTGTCTCTGTTTTTCCTACCTCTGCCTGCAGGAAAGGTGTCAGTGGGGTGTTGAAGCAGGTTCACCTCAAGGGCACATTTTTTTTAAATGAAAAACTCTGCAGAAGGAAGTGTGTTCATATCTGTGATGCTTATTTTTCTCTGAAGGAAGAGACATTTTTATTGTCCATTGTAGTTAGTTATTTACTATGTAATTAGTGGGTCTAGTTAATCTTGCATGTTTCATCTCTTCAGGGACCAGATGTCAAAGACAGCTTCAGAAAAATTTGACAGCTCTAGTTTTCCTGCAACTTTGATAAAATGCTATCAGCAGAACATTTCCCTAAACTTGTCTCCAATCTGTATAGCCTTGATATTGCTCTTAGTTTCACAGGAGAAATGAACCTGAGCTACTCTTCCTTGACCTTAGCAGGGTGATAGCTATACAGAAAATGCTGTCTTCTCTCTGGGTCACGTGAAAAGCCTCTGGCATGAGCTTGTGAGAACTGCTGTGGGCAGCAGAAGGTTGCTTGCCTAACTTCCAGCTGTGGATGCTGTACATCTACAAAGGACAATTGCACCTTGAGCTGAGGCCAGTGTGCTTATTTTCTATCAAAGTTTGCATTTTAAATTATTTGATTTGGTAGGTTGTGCTCAAGTTCTGCTGTTATCGCTTTAAACTGCACAATTGGTGACATGCACTAGTCCTCCGTCCTACATAATGAATATGAAGATTTAATACAGGAGATAGTTAGAAAAGTGGAAGGTAAGAAATATGGTGTTCAGGAATAGCCAAGGATTGATGAAAGAGCCCAAGACACTTATGAATGCAGAGAAAGGCTGGTGTGAAAGCCTGGCTCCCCTAGGACACTCACTGGGGTGTCCTGAGTGTTCCAGCCAAAGGGAGCACCCCAAGTGGGCATGGAGGACAGCACCACAGCTGAGGTGGGCACCTGGAATCACCTCCCAAGGAATGTTTGAAGCCTGGATAGTCCTGGACTTCTGGCCAGGCTCTCGTGATCCACAATCCATCAGTGGAGAAATCCTAAGTAAGTATCTGTGTGTTCAGCAGCACTTGGATATGGGGACCTGTGTGTTTACAGGGTGTGAGTGCACACTGCTGTGGCTATGCCACTACTTTTTAGTTTGGATTTGTGCACTCCATTTACTTTGTTCCCTTTTTCTTCAACTTGTACTTGTTGTGACCGGACCCTGATTCAGTCTGAAGAGGCAGGATGTGCAGAGTTTATGGTCTTTACTTGCAAGGGAAGAGAGCTGGACTTATTTCCTTGCTTAGCATCCTGTTGTAAGACACAGGCAAACCAATTTCTGCCTCTCTTCTACCATCCTGCTAAAGCTCTATTACTGCCTGCCTGCACTGAGCTGTTGGCCTTTCTGCATGGTGCAGGTGTGCCACAAAAAGTTCAAGAGGACTGTTGAAATACCTTTGCTGGTGTACTTTACCCATCTGCCATCTTTGGCAGCTCCTTAGGCCCACGTGGGCTGAGGTCTGTCTAGAATGCAGCCTCTGTGTGGCTAGATCCCAGTTTGGGTGCCAAACATGTTCCTATTCCCCATGAAAGTTTTGCTGAGTTTCTGAGCCGGTAGAAATCTCGTGTATTAGGCACTGCTGTGTTATTGGTATTCCTGTGGTCAGCCCCTGTGCTTGGGGCTTGTCCAGGCACCCAGGCAATGGCAAGCCAAACCCAGCAGTGCAGTGCCTTTGTGTTGCTTTAATTAATTAGAGTAGGACACCATTATTAGCAGCATGTTTTTGTTTCCATTTGTTCATTCTGACAGCAACCGAAGGAAGCCATTATTTCTGCAAGAGGATGTTTCAGCAAGTGTTATGGTAAATAAAGCTAACAGGATCAGTGCAAAGGAGAGGATCACGTTCTCTTAAGGACAGCAATCGATAATCAGGCTGTTTCATGCCAAATCCTTCCAAGAGGCACACTAGTGAGCCCACACTCAGATCAGCCTTTAATCTCGGAGGATTACTGATCTCTTTACTGGCTGATGTATTTCCCATGGTGTACCTGCTCTGTAGCACAGGTCTCCCTGTAAGATGTGCGGCGATTCTTTCAGTGCCCTCGGACACAAAGGAAAGAAGTTGATGGCACCCACCTGCCCCTTTGGGCCAAGACATTTCTGTTTGGATCAGGCTAAAGATGGAAGGCCAGGTCTGGGTTTGACACTGAATAATGTTTCACAGCCTTCCCTGCTCCATGAGCAGCAACAGTGCTGAGCACATCATAGGGCCCTAGAAACTGTGTGCTCCTCTGGCCCCTAAGGCAGGGACAGCAGTCTCAGTTTTAACTTGCTTGGCTGCAAGCAACATTATTACTGGAAGTAAAATGACACTGAAGACCTGCTCTTCCTGCTGACAAATAAAATACTTCAGCAATGTGATGTCGGTTAAAACATCTTAACATTTTTTTGCGCAACCCTGGAGAAAAATGACAAGATGTACACTGCAGGGTGCTCATTCTTAAGGTCTCCAGTGGTTTTTATACTCCTCATTTTAGTGTAAGTCTTTTGATCTTTGCAGTTTGGCACAAAGGTGTGGGCATTAGATGAGCTACTCAGTTTTATTTTATAGAAAAAAATAAGTTTGTCACCCTCAAGGATTTGCAGAAAAGTTTGAAAATGTGATCATAAACATCAGGAAACCAGAGTGCAAGTAGGAGAAGTGCAAAGAGGAAAAGAAATGTTTATAATTTTCTTTAAAAAGCAGAACAAAATGCCTTGCAATTTTAAAGCTGTGATTCTCTGGAGCCTGGTGCATAATTTTTGAGTATGTGAGGTTGGCAGTGCTGGAAAGGATGCTTTTCTCTCCCCAGATCATGTTTTTCTGCTGGGAATTTTAAGTACCAGCTTTAACTGTTTCTGCGCCTTTTTCTTGGCTGGCTTCTCCTGCAGCTGAGGAACCTCCCCCATCTCTGGGGACTGGGAAGGGCAGCCAGAGGTGGTGGCAATGGCCAGGATTGCCCCAGTGGCAGAGGCTGGGCTGCCCTGCTTAGTTGTGTCTGGCCACGTCCTTCAGACCTGCTGGGCAGCAAAGCCTCTCCAAGGTCTTTCAGTCCTCTCTCCTGAGAGGGTGGGGAGGGTCCGGGGAGCTCACCCTGGGGAGCTCAGCAGCACCCCTTGTCCCCTACTCAGTTGCAGCCAGGCTGAGTGAATGGCTTGGCTTGGAGGATTGTCTCCCACCTGCAAAGCTTGCTGTAGGGATGTGCTCTTCTCTGAGGATTAGTGAAGGGCAGGAGCTCTTTCCTCCAGGGGCTTGTTGGCATGGCTGGTGATTCCTGTGAGCAGGGCCCTGGTGTGACCCTGCTCTCAGCAGGGCACAGAAAGGCACGGTGCCTTCCCAGAAATCCTGCAGGGATACAGCAACACTGCTGGGCTCTTCCCTCTGCTTCTCCCTTCCCAAGCCACCTCCCTTGGGCACTGCTCTTTCATATTTTTAGAAAGCACAGTTGATGTTTTTCAGCGCTGGCTTTGCATGTCAGCAGCCATTGCACAATGAGCTCTCGGGGACCATTTATTTAGCAAGCAAGGGTCATACCCTGCAACAGTGTTTTCTGTCACCTCCTCAAGAGCACTCTGAGCTCTAGCTGCTTCAAAATGGCAGCTATTGTTCAGTGTCCCATGCCCTGCTTGAAACCAGGCCACCCCCAGGCATGTTTCAATAGCTCTTCTCAGTGATCTATTTATCCCCAGGTGCTTTCAGGGGGAGTGGGGAAGGGCTCATTCCTATTTTAGGGACCAATGCACCAATATGCTGCAAACAGCCCCCTTCTCTGCCTCCCAGAGGTAGTCCCAATTTAATTTACCTTTCTGAGGTAGTCCTGATTTTATCTAGCATAAAGCTAGCCCCTTGGAGAGCTGGGATCTGGAGGCTGATCATACTCACTATACCAAGGTCTATGCTGCATGGGCATGGGCCAACCCATCCTTTACAGAATGATGCCTGCAAATAGGGAAGTTATGATTTGAATTTATAAAAAATAAAATATCAGCCCTTTGGATAAAGAAGACCAACATTAAGCAGCACTTTGTTTTTCAGCTAGATGGTGACCGTGGAGACTGGGGAAGCCACTTATTACCTTTGGTAAGAGAATTGGCAAGACAAGTAGGAAACTTCAGAGGGTACAGGCTGGCTGGGCAAAGTCTGGATGCCCTCCCTCACTGGCTGGACTTGAGGACTGTGTATGTTAATACGGTGCACATATATTAACATTGTATATCCATAATTTCCCACAAAAATATCTTATTACAGAGAGCTTGTTTCTCCACTCCTCTATTGTAAGCACCTGTGGGTTGTGTGGGTCCTGTGGAACCAACCTTAGCTAACCCATGCCATCTCTAACTAATCCTTCAGGGCTCTGACTGTTTTCACTTTTTCCCAACTGGGCTGAGCACCCTTCCAAATTGCAGCCTGCTGCCACCCACACTGATTTATATTCTCTGAGAAATACAATTGTAACTATTTCAATTACAAGACACCTCAAAACCATAAATGTCTCCAAAGTTGTGAAGAATGCCCCAGTCCAGGACCACAACAATCCTGCCTCCCTAAACTTTTCCCATTATGTTTTCCTGAATTTGACTGCATCTGATACTTCAGCTGGAATGATGTATGCCATTCCATATGCACTTCCAGCATGAGCACATCTGCATGGCACACTATCTGCTTCCCCTGACATGACGCCCATATTTCCAACTATATCAGGACTCCTTTCTCCCTAGGGAAACCCCTCTTTTGGTTTGTCCTGTTCCTCCCTATATTTGCCCATCCACTTTGAAAATTAGCTCTCCATAACTCAGGATATAATTCTTGTTTGCTTTGGGCTGGTTCAGAGTTTTGCTAGTAAAGAGGGCACAATTCTTGCAGATTCTTAGGACAGTGTGCTTTATTTCAGGCACAAACAAACCCGTTGCACTTAGCATGTGCAGTGCTGCATTCACCCACAGAGGTATATAAAGGGTAATGATAATGTTGCCCAGAAGGCTAACACATCAAAGGCCAAGGAGCAGTTAAAATGTATTATGAGCTGTTGGCAGTGATTGTGGGGGGTATTCGTGTGTTGCTGATTTGGATGGCTGGAGTAAATGAAAACCCTCTGGATTAATTGGTACACCAAAGATATTTGGAGGAAAATGGAGGCCGATGGAAAATGGCAAACAAGGGAAAACACAGATAGCTGGGTGTGCTGACCTGCTGTGGGGCACTGCTGATTAACTTGCAGCTCCCTACTGTGCCCTGGAAAGCCAGGCAGAGCTGGGGGTGCCCCCCCAGCGGCTCACCCAGCACTCTGGTGGGAGCAGACTGAGCCCCACAGGCAGCATCTGCAGCGCTGCTATTTCAGCACAGCCAAGTGGGTAGTTAGAGGTGAGACTTACCAGGTGTCTTGTGACACCTGGACAACACAGGACAAGAGTTTAATTACTTTTAATGATGTGGGGTGCTGGGGGAGTGAGTGTGGTGCCTGGTGTCACAGAGCAACTGGAGCTGGGAATTTCAAAATGGATTTGCACAGTCTGCTGCCTGAATCAGATGACAACCAGAATTGAATGATACACTCCCATCTTTAGCTAGGATACCCATATTCCAACTACTATTTTGTGGTTCATTATTAACCCTTCAATTTTACATAAATGGCATCTAGCCTAGGTGTTACGCTGGCAGCCATACAGACTCCAATTGTACCAGCTCACTCACAAGCTCATCGAGCAGCTGGAGCAGGAGCACTCAACACAGCACCAGTAAGTTGTGCCCTTGCAGACCACCTGCCTAGCGGTCGGGACAGGTATCCTCATGCTGAGGATAGAGGGCAACTGGGGGTCTTCCATACGTCCACACTGGGGCTGTAAAAGAGGGGTCCTTTTCTTCTTTCTAATCAGCAGCTCTGCTCACCAATGGGTTTCTAAAATAATTGTGCCAAAGCCAACCTGCCACAACTTGTGCTGGTATCAGTGATCTCCCATCTGGACATCATCTTGCCAATTACTTCCTCTGTCTTGTCATGGTCTGACTTACTCATCACTGACTCTGGTAGAGACACTTTTTTACTGCTAGTCTTGACTAGACACCTCCATTTTGGGTGGTTTTCTGCTCTGTTCTACCAGTTCCTCCTGCAGCTCAGGAGTTTGTTTAATTCCTGTACTCAACTCCGCACTTTGCATATTTCTCTTTTGCAGACTTGAGGAGCCCTTGTCACGGGAAGAAAAGCACAGAAAGTGATATGCTTCTGGTCACCTGGTGATTTACAAGGTCTCTTTCTTCTCTCATTACCATTTCAGTGCATGGAAGAGAGGAAGAAAGAGGCTGCTCTAACTGGCAGGTTCTCCCAACCACATGTCCTTCTGGCAGCTACGTGGGTGTCAT
Source organism: Poecile atricapillus (assembly GCF_030490865.1). Classification (NCBI taxonomy): domain Eukaryota; kingdom Metazoa; phylum Chordata; class Aves; order Passeriformes; family Paridae; genus Poecile; species Poecile atricapillus. The sequence continues at coordinate 147,360,165 of NC_081249.1, read as the reverse complement.
GGGGATTGAAGGTAAAACAACACAATTCCAGAGGGCTCTTTCTCTGTCCTTTTCCTAAATATAGTTAGAAGAAAAACAGTAAAGTTAGCAGAAAGAGAAGGAAAGTGCATTGCTCTATGCACAGGTGGGATTGCTCCTCTCCCCAGGACCTAGACCCAGCTTTGTCAGGCTCCTGTCTTGTCTCCCAGCTCATTGTCTCAGATTATTTAAAGCATGGCCCAGCTCTGCAGCCTTTGTCACTACCCATCCCACTGTGCTTCTGCTGGCAACCTCCTCCTCTGTGGGTGTCACAGGAAAAAAATCTTGCCTTCTGCTCATGTCTGGGGGCATTGTAGCAGGGTAGGAGAACGCATTTTTAATATAGTGAGGCCATGAGAATGAGCATCACCAACTTTTTTCTGACATGAGTCTGAAAAATTCCTTGCTTTTCCCATAAATACAAGACATATATAAATAATCTGTTTTCAGTCTTGAAGCTGAAGGCAATCATCAATTTTAAAATCTATTTTTAAAGCAAATAGCATTGTAATTTATAATGTTAAACCAAAGTTTTTGAAGTGCTCTCATCCTTGGAAAAAACAGTACACTTTGGGTTTTGGTGACTAATGATGAAGTGTTTTCTAAAGGTGACTGAGCATAGCACAAAAAGTCCTAAATATATTTATTAGCTTATCAAATGTAGTTAATTGAATTTGGTTGCTAATGGCTATGACTTTGAGAGTGAAAAGCACTTTTGGTGCTTTTAGACAGTTTCTTATCAAAGAACAAAAATCCAACATTAAAACATAACACAGCTTACTGAATAATCATGTTATTTGTCAGACAAGCAGAAGTATCATTACTGAAGTGCTCCCAAATGCCAAATTGGGTAATATACATAATTAGGCCCCATTTGATTAGATGTGTGCCCATGGCAACAGCCACACTCAAGATCCATATATTAGTACAGACTTGAAATAATCTTCAAGAGGGATGATGGCAACATCTGAAGCTTCAATGAAGAGACTTTTGGAACATAACCTACACACCAATTTTCTCTGTTCCAGTGGTTATTCTTTATCTTATTATCTTCTATTTTTAAAACAATGCATACCTTGGTTCTCAAAGGTGATATATTGCTTCCACGAAGTGTCAGTACACTTTTGTCCCTACAAGGAAGATCTCTTACTCATCTTCATCGTGTTATAAAGCCTAAAACCTTCCTATATTTAGGGATGAAACACAGCAATTGGCAAGGCTGCTGCAAGCTGTCTCTAGGAGGTGGCAACAATCATCACCTGGAAGGCAGCCCATCTCAGATCCACTCTCGTCCTGCAGCCCGGGACAGCCCTGTGATGGATAAAGTCTCCTGCATGTTCTTTTAGGCTTTTGCAGAAGCCTTGTGAAGAAACTGTGAGGTCTCAGCAAGAAACTGATTTTGCATCAGATATAAGGCTCAGAGAGCCTGTAAGCCCTGAGCTACTGCCAACCCACAGGGAATGAGTCCAGAGGGTACTGTTTGGGCAGCAGGGGAGTGCAAGAGAGTGTTTAGCTGTAGATACAATATGAGTTGTCCCTGCAGTTTACTTTACATGCTTAGAGGGTGAATGAGTTTGGAAGCATTGGGAGAGAATCAGAGAGTTAGCAGAATGAATTATTATTATGCATTATTTATACAAAGAGAGAGAAATTTATCTCCTGGTGCAACACTGTATGTCCAGGAATTATGATAGGTGCTGCTTTTGCAGAAATGCTGGCTGGAAATTATTTAAAAGAAGGTTCTTTCCCTCAGTAAGGAAGAGACCAAGTTACAGAAAATTCCCCCAGGTGAAGGTACCAGGGAAAGACTGGTCTATAGCAGAGAATCCGAGGCAATGGATGCTGAGAGTCTGGCAGGAGAGGAGCACAGAGTCTCAGTCCTGGCCAGTTTGGTCTAGAGGGATAAGGGGTATATGTGGCTAATCTGGTCATGTCAGCTATCCCACCAGTGCAAGGGAGCCACAGTGGACCCCTTACAGTGTCCTCACCTTATAGGAACAAGACAGGACCTGGCTCCAGGGGACTCTGAAGGTATGTCATGGAGAGGAAGTCAACACTGAAAGACTCTGAAAAATAAATGTACAAAGATGTTTTAGAATGTCTTTTAGCTTTTTGGAAGAAGGCTATCCTAAGCAAATGGGAAACAGAACAGCTAAAAAGCTTTGGCGGGCAGAGAGGGACCACAGGAGAAGATTTTATTCCCTGGTTTAGCTGTTACTTGGCACAGAGAATTCCTGGGAGCACTTTCTCTAAGGGGCCAGTGACACAGCCAGCCATATTTGTAGCCCTCAGCTGGACAGCAAGAACACTGTAGGAGTGTCAATACAAAGTCATCAAACTGTTACTGGATGCAGCGTTAGGATTACACTTACTGAGGTGAAAGTAGACCCGTGGATCCACCTTGGGCATGCAGTGCATGATCAGGAGAATGATATCTTTCTCCATATTTGCATGTTCTTAACATGCTTAGGGGAGAGGATCCTCAGCCATATAAGCTAACATCACAGGTCAAATTATACTGAAGCTGTGAAGTTCCTAGACCCTTCCCTCTTTTCTTTAAGTACATGCTGTTTTTAACACTTGTTCCCAAAACAGATTATTCAAACCAGTTTCTTGTTATTCACATCAGCACCAAACTATGAGGTCTGAAATTTGCCAGACCAAACCCTGGGTCCACTCTGGAGGAGAGCAGGAGAACTCTAAACTGGGTTGTGTGTGAACCCTATGGTGATGGTAGTGACGGCTGTGCCAGCCCTGAACACCCTGTTTTAAAGATACCTTGCGGACAGATTTTGTGTTTTGATCACCTGTGTTTGACAGTGCACTTGTACTGGATATTCACAGGCACATGGGACCTCCTACAGACTGAAGGGCATTCTCTGGTCATGGGGCTGGAAGTCTGGCAGCTCTTTGGTGGTGAAGCCAGCCCTGAGAGAGTCCTGGGGGTGCCACTGAAAGGCACGGTGGATGTGCTGAGTGTGGGAGTGAGAGTGCTCACACACGCATGTATAAGCAGTATTGGTCCCTCCTGTGATAAATGGCTCTAAGTACAGCTTTGTGAAATTTTGAATTTCTGTTTTTCAGAACAGAACAAACTGGGGTGAAAAATAGGAAAAATTGTTTCCTGGAATTATAACAGTCATATTCATAAATGTTTCTGTGTTCTGTTTTGACATTTTTTGGATCAAAGTGAAGCATTTTGACATTTCTGAGGTAGGAATGTTTTGCTTCAATTTGTTGAACTGACATGAAATGTTTAGTTTCAAGTCTGCTTAACATTAAAATAGGCAGTGCCTTTCCTTGGGTTTGGGTCCCATTCTCTCCTCTGGGCTGTGCTCCCTGGGAGCTCTGCCCAGCTCCCATAAAGCTTGGGCAAGGTCCACATTGTTCTCAGTGAGTTCTCAGCCACAAGCCCCATGCACAGGAGAAGAAAAGAGGCCTTTTCGGGAGAGTTCCTTTTCATGCTGAACTCAACTGGAATGAAAAAAGTTGTGGCAGTTGGAGCAAAGTGCTCGGTTCCAGTTCAGTGTGACAAAAATAATAATCATTTATTGTCAGCAGCATCCCTGTCTTCCCATAGGCACTTTTTATGTTGCAGAAACTATTTTCTGATTAAAAAAGATCTCCCAGTGAGTGCCCACCAGGTGTTGATGTGATCTGCACCCATAATCTCCAGAAGGTCTGCAGGCTGGACCCTTGGATGTAGTGGAGGGGCTGCCCTTTGGTGTTGGTTGAGCAGATTTCCCAACAGGCTAAAGACCCTAAAGACCCCATTTGCCTGCCTGGGGGCTGGCTGGGGCTGGGGCAGCCTCTGGCTTGGCTGTTCCCAAGGGAGGTGAGGGGGCTGCATTAGGGACAGGAGGGTCTCCTCTGGGAATTCAGCAGACTCTGCTCTTTCCCGCAGGTGGCTCTAAGGTCTTCCTGGGATTTCTGATGAAATTTACGTGCAAGTCAGTTCAGAAGCTGCTTTGGTTCATTCTCAACAGCTCTTTATGGGATGAAGCAGATCCTTCTACTCACTGTGAGGGATAATTGAACTCCTTGCCCTCCCCCTTTCCTGGGCAACAGCTTCAAAAGATCTCTGATTTTGCTCACCAATCAAGCAATCTCATTTGCAAAACAACTGCAAGGGCCCTGCAAAAGCAGAAGGACAGCTCTTTTGTTAAATCGTGCCTTTTGGTGACACAAAGGAATCATAAAGGTGATGGAGCTGCAGACTGGACAGCCACATTTCCTGGACTGTGCAGGCTGCCTTCCCTCCCCCTACCAGCTGTAATTTCAGACCCCGAGTCTAAGGATTATGCAAGGCTCGAGCCCAGTGAGAACAAGGTGCACTGCAACTATTCTTAGCTCCAAAAATTATTCCTGGCTTTGCTTTGAAATCTGAACCAGGGTTAATTTCTCGCCCCCTTCCCCCCGGTCTGTTTCCTCTCCTCTTTCATGTACCTATTTGCATAGACTGTCATCGTTAGAATTTCCATTAAAATTGAAAGCCTCCTTCCTGCATGTCACCTCTCGCAGCCCCCTTCCGCTTGCCCTGTGTGACTTTTGGAGGGCTGGAGAGCAAAGGTCCTGCACTAGCATCGCCTCCCGAGCCCTGCGTTCCCCCTGCCCTCAGTCCTGCTCCTCCGTTGCTATAGGAACATCCATCAACTTGGGAGTGCCAGAGAAAAAGAACAGAGAGTTATCTTAATTATTTAATGATTGATTAATATATGTTTATAGAGCACTTCAAAACAGTGCATAATTTTGTGAATTGTCTATTAACTGGGCAAGAGGTATAATTTGCTGAACATCCTCCACTCCCATTGTTTCAAAGGGAGGAAAAGGTGGTAGGCAGCTTGCAGGTTTTGTAATAGTTATATTACTAGGAGTACTAGTAGATCTGCATCAGGAAAATAATTTTAATTAAGAGCCTTCACCTGGAGTTTTCATGGGCAAGGCTGCTCTCAACACCTACCACTAAGGTTACTCAAACACCTCCATTATAAAGACCTGTGTTCAGATGTTCTTTGGCAAGTTTCACCCCCCTGGAAAGAAGGATTGAGGTTACTTCTTGTAAAGGTTGAATAAAAAGAGGAGGCAGAGAGTGTTTGCAGCTGGTGGTGAAACATGGCTGGCTGGTACAGGAGCCTCAGCTGCACCACTCTGCTGAGTGATGGTGCTTTTGCCAGAAGGCCGTGGAGGCCTTTTGATAAAATTTGTTGCTCTGTGCCTGTAGTATCGGGTTGGAAGGGCTGTGTAAGCAAGCTCTGTCAGCTGATGAGGAAGGATGGGAGGAGGAGCATGGTGCTGGTGTTGTGGTGCACTGCTGCGTTCCCACTCCCAGTTGCGGATGCCAGCTAGACCGGTATCTGTGCCCGTGGTGGCTGTAAATCCTGTGCTCTGCCCAGTCTGACCCAGGTAACCTGCTGAAGCCAGCCTGCCTGTGCTCTCTCCAGCCCCCAGGGCCTTCTTCTGCTCTGACTTTCCCTGATGCCTGACTGCTCTCTGGCTTCTTCCCTCTCCGGTTAGCCGGCTGTGACTCTTGCAGAGGGGTGCAAGGTATGTGTAGACTTGCCACGTGAAGAGCTGTGTCACTAGGCATGGGCGAGCCTGGAACATGCAACACACACTGCCATGCATGCTTGAGAGCTGAGACTTGCGGTCAGCATGGTTTTGGTGTGAGCTGTCATGCACCTTGCAGACCTGTGGGGCTGGTACACCCTCAGTGGCAGGCTTGATGGTCCTTGTAGGAGAGACAGGACAACATGATAGAATACAGGCAGCTGATGAAAGCTGGTGCTCCCTGCCTGACTCAGCCAGGCTCCTTACCTGAATAAGGCCTGCAAGACCATGGCTGCTGTGGTGGAGGATGGTTGGGAGGGTAATAATTCTAACTGGTGCTCTGGGAGGGGCTGTTTTGTTGGTATGAAGCACTGAAGACCTGTGATGCCATGGGATAGGTGCTGATCAGATGTGTGATGTGTACACCTCCCTAGTGTTTAAGAGGAAGTACAGAATGAATAAGGAGACTTGCTAAATGCAACAAATTTGCCCTGGACAAATTTTTAAAAATATTCATGTTGTTATTTAGGAAGTATCAAGATCTTGTTAAATCTTTTCAATTTTATGGACTCTTGGACTTCTCAGCCCCTGTGAATCCATCTTCTGTAGAGCAATCATCCCATAAAGGTGCCTTCAAATGTGGCAGCCACCCTTCAGGCTTTTTATGGAGTTTAATTATGGATTGTTGCAGAAAAGTCTCTGCTGCACCTGAAGAAAGCAGTAGCAGTATTAGGTTGTTATTCTGTAGTAGTTCAGCACTAGAGGGGGATGTAGCACGTGCTTTGCATCCAGCAGGTTTCCTATGTGCATACAACAATATTTTACAGCGGTGTTTATGAGGAGGCTGTTTCTTTAATTGCCAACATAAAGATTTTTGTCTTGCAGGGGCAATTTTTTTGCATAGGATAAAAATCAGAGAGGTTGCTATTTGCCAAGCCTTAAAAGACTGTGCTTGTAGTCAATTAATTTTGTTATGTTTCATGTGTGTTTTGGATATTGGGGCCTCAGAACTTCGGGTGATTTACGGGTCTTTTTTTTTTTCTATTTATTTTTCTTTTTTTTTTTATTATTTTCTTTTTTTTTGATGTATGGCTGACATGAGCAAACAGAGCGGCTGCTCTTTAGTTTGGCTGTAGCTCTGATCCAAGCTGCTGGCTGGAAGGGTCTGAACTCTACCCTTCTTACCAAGGGGACACTTCATGTGCTACGCTGTGGGACTGAAGTCTATTGTGGTGGCGAGTCCTACAAGTAGCTGAACAAAGATGTAAAGCCAAATCCACCCAGCTCCACTTGCTTGGAAAGCTGCACGTTTCTGTTTTCAGCAAAAATGGCTCTTCAATTTTGAAGAGGTCCTAGTAATAAAAACCAGTTGTCCACTTCATGCATGAGCAAAATACTTGGCAAAAAAAGCTGCTGCTTTGAGGTTTTGCAGAAGCTGGTCAAATTCCTGTCCTCTTGTTTTCCTTCTCATCTCCAGTGAGCAATTCTTATTCCATGTTTTACCCAACAGTGCAGGAGTGTGCCAGTGTGAGAAGGTGACTTGCTAGCCTGTTAGGCAGGGAATTTCTCAGTGTGCCTTTGGGTATGATACTTTGTGAGGAGAGCAGCCAGGCTGGTGTATGCCATGGATACTCACAAATGTGGCTGTAGTAGAAGGTGAGAATGTCAGTTGCTGAAGAAAACCTATATTCAGGCCAGTGGCTAAAGACTCTCGCAGATCCAATTTTTTGCAGTTTGCTCTATGGGAGATCATCATGTGTGCCCCCATGCCCTCCTCTCCTTCTCCTGCTTGTACCCTGGAACTGAATGTGGCTGTGGTTCCCACCTCGTGCTGAGAGAAATGTCGGCTAGCCGGAAAAGATGTCCCCATTCACATTTCCACACAGAAACTTTTCTTTCCCTACTTTTAGTGCCTGTAATTACTTCTTTACTCCAGTGCCAGCAATCTTCCATCAGGCATCGTTATTAATGGAGAGAAAAGAGAAGGGAAGGGAGGGAGAGAAAGAGAGAGAGTGCCACAAAACTTAATTTAATCGCAGCACCCCATGCTCAATTTAACAGACACAACAGCTCAGAATGGGGTCCCTGTGCAACGGGAGGGCAGGCAGTGGAGCGTCCCTGGAAAGAATTAATTGTGGATGACAATGTGTAAACAGTGCAGATGAATAGGGCATGCAGGTGTGAGGCATCGGGGCCATCCCAGGGACTTTTTCACACGAATTTCAGCTCCTTCACTGCTGACCTGCTCCCGAAAACGTGATTAGTGTCGGCGTTGGGAAACCATTCAGGGTGTCAGGATTTGGCACATATTAACTAGCCTTGTGGAAGAGGGGAGGGGGCACATGGGGGCTATGAAAGGAGGAAGTCTGGCGGACAAGGGGATTGTTAAAGGGCCAGAAAATCCTCATTGCTCTGAGGTGCCCTTGCTGCCTGGAGGAAAAATGGAAGGGAGTCAGAGCAGAATAGAGGTCCAAGGCACTCTAGCCCTTACTGAGCTATGTGGAAAACAATATAATGCATTGTGGAATACTTTTCATTGAGTGTCCATCATAAATATTAGTGATGCCTTTTCTTGGCTGTGGCTTTCCCAGTTCTAGACACTTCAGCTTGAGAGACAGTCAAAACAAGCAGGAGAGTTAATGACACAACAGTGCTAAAAACAGGAAATATCTTCTGAGTATCATATGGAAGTTGTTTAGAAGGCAAAAATGCCGCTTCATAATTATGTACTCTATATGTACAGTTATACAGACAGGGGGCTGTACAATGGGCCCCATTTACCAAGCCTGAGGTCAGATGCCCTGAAATTATGTTCCTTTTGCCAGCCTGGCTTTCTGCATCCAAGCAGGGGAGTTACATGCAGAGAGTACATAATGTTACTGATATATTTTCCCACTCATAGGAATGATGCAAGGGGAAGAATGGAAGTGGATGAATGCTACCACAAATACCAGTGCCTCTGCTGGATGCTATTATGTTCTTTCTTCCTTGCTGGAAATCGTTTCCATGCCTGTCTTGTGACTTGGGCAGCATGGCATGAGAGCTGTGCAGGTGTCTTCTGAGATTCACAGCTTTGCGCTCCCTAGACCACTGCAGCCCAAAGACTTGTGTCTCGCATAATACAACAAAAATAAAAGTTACTCTAATTGCAAACATACTTCTGGATGTGAAGGTGAGGTTGGATTCTTGCTGGCCTGGTGATGGAAAAGGGCATAGGCATTTGTGCTAGTTTGGAGTGCAGACATCTGTGTGGGCGGCAAAGTGGATCAGCCCCTTCCTAGGCTGTTTTGGCTTGGAGAGATGGAATAGGTGGTGAGGGGGGGACATGAAATATCACCACAGAAACCATGGAGGCAAGTGTAGAAATCCCACCTCAAATTCAGAATTGCACTTAGTCACTGCTGGAAAATTACCTACTTATTTTGCTTAGTAACTCATAATTATATGACAGACTAGCTCGGCATCCCTTTGAGAAAAGGCTGGTGGTGCCTATTGCTGCCTCCAAGGCATATTGTGTGGCTGAGGGAACACAGAACTTCTGTGCTTGGGCAGTGGAAGTTATGCTTTTAGTCCTCACTGTGGTAATTGGAGATGATTTCTGTGGTAAATCTGTGGAAAATAGCAATGGCTACGTGGGAAAGGTACTCCTTAAGTACTAAAGTAACCTGGCAATGCTTCTATGCTCAGTTAAATTGTTGGCAGAAGGGCAAACCTTGGTTGCCGTTAAGCCCAGTGATATCTAGATTCGTAAGAAATAATGGCACAGGCTTTATGTAGTACAAGCCTACATAAAGGCTGTGTTGGGTTGTGTTAGTTCACGTGTGCAGAAGATGGGGCTAAGGGAAGGTCAGTAATTTGCAAGCTGTGAAAATGGGACAGCTGAAGAAAGTGAGGATGTGTGTCCCCAATCATTTGTGTTAAACTTAAGACCATAGCTCTAGCTTGAGATCCTACAGAATCCTCACACCAGGTGTTCAACATGGTGCTGCATGTGAAACATGCTCCTGTGGTAACAAATTGCCCTTTCTTGTAAGGATGTTGAGTTAGTGCAGAGGTTCTCAGGCTTCATGAGAAATCAGAGCAAGGAGTGAAGTTTAGAAGCTATACAGGGCTGTACCCCTTCTCAAGGCAGTTCTGTTGTTGTCTGTGGTACCAAGCATGGGGTCTGGTACCAAGGTGATGATGAAGGGACTGGGCTTCTGGGCACAGATCTTGGCAAAGGTGCTGGTTGAGTTGTGATGCAGGTGGGAGGATCTGCTGCTCTTCTAGGCTGCAGAAACTCTTAAATACAAGCTTGTTGTGACTGTGAGTTGAGCCATGGATTTACCCACAAAAATTAGGACCTGTTCACATTAGAATTCTCAATGCTATTTCCAAATAATTGTGCAGTTCATGTTGCTCTTCTTAGGGCTTTTTCCTCACATCAGGTGCCCTTTTCAAGGCCTATCAGCTTATTGATCAAGCCTAGACCCTCAAGCAGCCTGAGTGAAGACTTCTGATCTATCCCACTGGTTAACCAGGGGAAGGGCTCTGATCTAAAAGCAGATATAGCTGAAAATCAGCCTGGTTGCCCGACTTTTCTTTTTAATGTGAGAATGTAGCTTGATGTGACAAAAGGAAAAATGTACCCTTCTCCCAAATCAAGGCAATAATATTGAAAAATCCCAGTAACTATGGGAAAAAAGTCTCTGAGGCAGCAAAGGGATGTTGCTTAAAATTAAACAAAGAGTCAAACTGGATAAATAGTTAAAATTGTGTAGAATACTTAATGGTGGCTCATTTGTCCAGCTCTGCTAAGGGTCCCCAGCTTTCTCTTGCTTTCTCACCAATACTTCTGCAGTTGATATTGGTTATCATATCTGATGAACTTTGTGATATACTGAGTCCAGCTTTGCATGTGTTTCTGTGCTGTAAGAGAGCATTCAGCAAAAAACTTGGCTCCTTTAGCCCCCTGCCAGTGCCTTGGCAACACCGGAATTTTCCAAAGTGCTCTTAGATACAGAACCTTTTTCCTTTAAGCAAGGCCGGAGCAAAAGGTGCCTTCAGAAGAGGTTACAGCAGGGGGCAAGGAATCAGGAGCTCTAAAGTGAGATGGAGCAGCCTGCCCTAGGAAAGAAGACCTGAAGCTTGGGGTACACAGGGCTACTGGCACCAGGCTAGGACCTTGGATCTGCTGGGGGAAGGAGACTTGGGAACATTGAGAAAAGGCTGTGAGGGTGAACTCACTGCTCAGTATTCAGGCCAATGAGAGATATCTCACAACACAGTCTTTGTGGGGTCATTCTTCATTTTTTCTTACCTGGTCTGCTTGCAAGTAGTGCTGGTCTGGCTGCAGCACAGAAATGCAGTGGCATGACAACACTGATACAAAGAAATTATGAAAAGCATAGCATCTGCTGGTTTATGTGTGATCTGAGGTACAATTAAATGTTGTAGATCTTACAGATAAGATATATTTCTCTCAAGTTGGAGATGGGCTCACTAATTTCAGTAAAATAAGTCTGCATCAAACCTTCAGCCAATGCTCAGGTGAAGTACATTCTGAGCAACTTGCTATTTTCTGACAAGTTTTTGAAGTATGCATTTATAGCTTCTGCTGGCAGTGTTTGCAGAACTTCTAAGCATCACTTAATAAACAGGTTCATTGCATATTTCCTAATCAGTGCCTGCACTAAGGAAGAGGATGTGCAATACTGATTTCTCAGTGAAAATGGTTTTCCTGGAAAATACTTTTCTTGGGTGTAGACCATGAGTTTGGAGGTAAAAAAGGAACCTTCTGTAGTTCCAATAGTTTATCTGTATTAACTGAACTGAAAACCAAAAACCCACTTAATCCTAGCTGTTACACAGTGGTGGATGGTTGCTAATGCCGTCTGCTCTGGAACAGGCACCAAACTGGTTATGCTGGGATGCTCAATCTGTCTGTCCAGCTAGAGAAAGCTAATCCCCTGCGCTGCCAAACCCTGTCTGGCTGGGGTAGAGGCAGGTCTGACTCTGGTGCCAAGGTCAGAAACACAGGTTTTGGTTCATTGCTGGCTCCAGCTGCAGTGGTCAAGCATAGGGCTGCTTGCCAAATGCTCCCAGACACATGAATTGTGTATCTTATTATCCATTCCCATGTTCCTTTGTCTCTTTCTTTACCATCCCTGCACCTCCATTCCGTTCCTCAATCGAGAGAGATGACCTCCTGCACCTAACTAGTTTTCCCTCGTAATCCTGGTTTTGTCATATATCCGTTTCTGAGTTTCTGATACTGCTAGCCAGGTTATCTCAGGCTTGTGTGTTAGTACAGATATGGTTACCAGGCATGCTGGCCTGGCAAGGTCCCATTTCCCAGAATGTCCCCAGTGCTCCACTCCAGCTGTCTTGCGGTTCGGCTGCTGCTCACACACGTTCCCTGTAACCACATGAGGGACCCAGCCAGCCCTCACAGCACCACCTGTACCTTTCGCCAGCTTCTCACAATATTCCCTCTCACATTCAGCTTTCCACGTCACATCCACTTTCTTGCCCGTTAGCTTCCAGACTCTTTCCAGGTAGCTCAGCCTCAGGCCAAGGCCCAGCTGGCTGCTTGGTGCCTATGGGGTAAGCCCTATCCTCCTGCCTGTGGAGTTATTATTTGCTTGTAAATGATCCATACAAAGATTATTAATATATTTATTGGATGACATAAATCAACTTGTTACTGAAAACAAGTACTTTTTGAGGATATATGACAAGAAAACTGAGGCAGAGGTCCTGTATGAGCAGTTGTATGCTCTGCTTTCCAGCTAATGCCAAAAGCCAGGACTGTTTAATAACAAAGCGGACTCAAAGAAGGTGGTCGTGAAATGTTTGTGGATGTCCTTTCGTGTTCCTTGGCAAGTCTATGGTATCACCTCTAGTACCCTGAGGGTGGTGAAACCATTCAGCTTGGTTGTTTCTTTCACACCTTCAAGAATGTGTGAGGTGTCATTTTGGATCTGCTAAGCAATGCTGGATACCTGCCCAAACGAAACTGCTGGCCATGGGAACAGTTGAAGTCCTTATGAGAGAGGCTTGGGGGAGAGGGCGTGAAAGCAGCCAATGGCAAAAGCACCCATGAAGTGTTTGCCTGTGTCTCTGCCCTTCCCTCAGCATTCCAATTTTGCACCTCTGCTGAGCCCCAATAGAACCAGTTCCTCCTGCCAAGGAGCCAAGGGCAGGGAGAAGTTCTCCATTCAGGGGTGCTGGATGAGCTGAAGCACTTGCAGCCACGCTGCTTGCTCCCAAGAGAGACAACTGCTGCAGCTCTGCTCTCACCCTCCTGCCATCCACCTGCTCACCTCCAGCTCCCGCTGGCAGCTGCAGACCTCTGCTGGGTACTGATGGGCTCTCTATGCCCTGGAGGTCGGCACACCTGGGGAAAGATCCTTTATGGGACAGACTCATGCGTCTTGGACATGAGTACCACAAAATTTAAAATAAGGTAGAGAACTTGTTGTGAGGTCACAAAGGAGTAGGTAACCCACACCTGAGGGGAAGGGGTCTACCTTAGGTTTTTGCCTTGAAAACTAAGTGAAATTATCCTAGCTGTGAGTGCCCATTAGATTTGTATCCATCCATAGGCTTCAAATGGATTGCAGCAACATCACTGCTTAAATCTTCATGTTGTGGACAAAATTCCTACTGGATTAAGCCTATTAGAGAATATGAGCTCTTTATGCACAAACAATCTGTTTGACCTCTGTTTGCATGGCAAGATTTTGGCCTGTAATTATTTTCCAAATACGCTGGGCTACTGTATATCCTAGGTAATAGTAACATAATTTATATTACCTACTTTAAAAAGCCAGAGAAATTGGATTTTTTTTTTTTTCCAAGAGAAGGTAATGTTTAGAGAGAGTGAGACACTGAAAGATCTGAAAAGCTCTTGTAACAGAAACACACAGAAAGCTCTTTTTAACCACACCAAAGAGTCTCATTCTCTCCATATTTTGGGCACCTTTGTCTTCCTTTGCATATATAAAAGTTGAAGTATTTGGCTAGTTCCCAGCCAAGACTGCACACCCAGGATTCCACCCAGCTTCTCTGCTCCAGTCATGCACACTGTTTTACCTGTTTTGCCAATGAAGGAACTGGTGGGTTGTGCAGCCTTGGCTGGTGCCAATGTTCGGCCTCAAAAATTTGAGTGGTTAGGTGTTGGTGGCCACACTCTGGGATGGCTGCAGAAAGTTTGGCTGAAAATGTTTTCTGAAAAATGTATGAGGATCAGTCCTCTGACAGCATATACATTTCTGCTCTACCAATTAACCTTAACTTACTGAAGAATCAACCTTTTCTTTGATGCACGGTGCTTGGCAATATATCTCCATCTTTGGGTGGCATTCAGGAGACATTATTACTGCAGGCAATGAGAAAGGGCATTTTACAGCAGGCCTGATGGCGTGCATAGGTATTCAGGGCCAGACCAGAGATCAGTGCCAGTATTTGGCTCAGCTAGTAATGCCAGACTTGAGACAGCCCCACGGGTGCCCCTAGCAGTGATGTCCTATCTGGGCTTTTTGGAGCCCAGAAGGGACTTCCAGGCTGATTCAGGTTTTAGAGGGTCAACCCACCATTAGTGAAAATGGATGAGTAGCACACACAAGTGGGGAATGGCTGTCCCTCTGGGGGAGGGCAACTCCACCACTGGATAGCTGGCACATGAACAAACTCTTTCCGTACCTTGAAGGTGAAGTGAGACCTGGGTTCTAATATAATGCCTGACCAAAATCTTATTTTAGTAAAAGGAAATACTCTGAAAGCTTTGTTGTGGGCCTGAGGTTAAAAAAGCACATGCTTTGTGGAGGACATGCAGAGTACAGAAGCAATGGAGGTTCCTCGGGAGAGTGGGGCAGGTCCTGTGCTGCCCGTGAGTCCCTGCACCCACATGTCACAGTATTGTCACTATCACCTATGTGCCACTTCCCTAACAAGTAGTTTTGTGGAAGAGAAGTCTCTTTGGCTATGCTGGAATGACATGGGAGTGTATTCCTCCTGCAACTTGGGAACACTTCTGAAGAGCTTCACAGACAGTGTGGATCAGGAAGAGGCTCTGTAATGAACTCATTTCAGGAGATCTACAAGTTCTGAGGAGGCCACAGGTATTCCCCCCCAAGAGGTTTATTCTTTAAGTCAAGTGGCACATTCTGTGAGGTCTCTTGTTTTCTAAGGAGCAGCCTTTGGCAGAGGTGCCATATGCATGGGGCTCTGGCATCCACCTGCCATGCTGTTCAAGCAGGTGTGTGTATTTGGGAGGCATTTCTACACACACACAGGAGCGTGCTTGTACACAAATGTACATGTCTGTCTCTTATGTGGCTGTGTTCCTTTGAACTGATCCAGTATCACGCTGAAGTGAATGGGAGGTGGATAAAGCCTACAAGCCTACTCATGGGAATACCAATTTGCATGAGCACACCCTTGTTTTGAAGCAGACTGCTGCTCTCAGCAGACTGCAGCCTTTTCCCCTTCTCCTTTTGTATTTTTCAGTATGAAAACACTGCATATACTTTGCCTCTCTGAGACGTTCCTTGTGATGCAAGAAACGCATCTTTGTCAGTGCTTTATGTAGTCTTAACACCTGAGGAGGCAAATGGCAAGCACTGGAGACTGATGGTGCTCAGCACACTCCTGGGAAGTCTTCTTGATCAGCCCCATAAGCTGTGTTCTCTCTTCCTGCTCTCCACTTTATCCCCAGTGTGTATTACACTTGCCCCAGCTTTGCAGAGATAATTTGCACTCTCCTAGTTCATTAGCTGCTACCCCCTCCTGTCCATGGGCAAAAAAAAAGCCCTTACTGTTCAAAAGAACACATGCAGCAATCATTAATGCTGACCCTAATTGTGCCAATTCAAACCACTCAATAGCTCTAATTAAAACCTCTCTTGTGCAGGGCAGTGAACAGCAACAAAACTGTCACCCTGAACAATCAAATCATGGAGCTAAGAAATTTTTTTTCCCCCTGTTGTTCAAATGTTGTTGCTGCTGTCAGAAGGGTCATCTGAAGGGATTAAGTATGGGGCTTTTGTAGGCTGCGAAGTTGGTGGGAGTAGGCGGGGGAATATCTAAACCCAACCAATATCTTTTGGTCACAGTTTGAAATCAGAAGACGCCAACTTTTTTCCAGGTCTCCTTTCATCCACTTTACCCACCCCCATACAGCAAGCAACACCTGCAAAGTAGACAGGCTGTTGGTTATGAGACACATGGACACCACAAGTCAACTTAAACATCTGCAAAGGAGGGGGCGAGGGGGAAACCCAGGCGTTCCTACCCCTACAACCTTGTTTCTCAGGGTCCCTGACTACACTTTCCTGTGCGCCATAAATAACTCTGCAATTACATTAATTGGTTGCATATTTGTTGACACAGGGGTGGACAAGGGTAGGTTACGGTGGGAGGATTTTTTGCTTTCAGTGCAATTTTATACTACTTTCTTCAGATGTGCTTTAATCCCCACTCTTCCTCCCCCCATTATTTAGAGTTCTCATGTCTTTCAGAATAACTTTATAAGCCTGTGGGTGGGAGGGGGGAGCAGGAAAAAAAGAGCGTTAAAATTAATTTGATGGCACCCATGCACACACATCTGTTCTGCTGTGTTTCCCTAGCAAAGTCTATCAATCAAAAGGAAAAGGTTGATATGTATCACAGTGGGATATTTCAAAAAGCTGGATGCAAGCAATTGTGTGCTGGAACGTTTTATTCTGCACTGAGTTTCTGACAGGAATAGAAAGATCAAAATGGTGTACATTTATACCTATATTTTATTTTACATTTCCCAGTTTTTTAGGAAGGTAGTGAAATTAATAGAGCAATAGAGTTAACTACCGAAATTCCAGTCTTCGTATCTTTTGTTCTGCTTATTGTTGTGCATGTTTCTGAAGCCCAAATCTGGGATCACATGTTAGAGCCTGACAATGCTGCAAGCATTTTTGTATTGGTGCTTCTATTTTAGATCATTACAGGAACACATGCAAGCTGCCCTATGTGGTTCTGGGCTCAAACCACCATCTCAGAGTACTTGGTATGGGGTACTTCACTGAGTCTTTCCTTCCAGTGCCTTCTTGAGTAGCTTTCTTTTGCTGGTAGTAATCAGAGATGCACTGAGAAAGTTCACGGCATGTTGTGTTTCATCTTTCCTCCTTTCTTCTCTTAGCAGCTGTCCCAGCTGAGTAGCAGGGAGTAGGATGACACCATAGAGCGCTGGCAGTCTGCCTCTTCAAACATGCTGAGCACTTTCTGTTAGAAACCACCTTCGCTGTTTCTTGTTCTGACTGCTGGGCTGTGCTGTGTGCTGTTATAACATTGCCTTGTCTCAGCAGTGAAGCCGTTTCATTTAGTGATGGATAAAATAGCCCATACTTTGAGTACAGCTTGACTCAGCCTTTAAGTATTCAGCCATGGTTAGTGACGAAGCACAAAATCTTGATGTATAAAGACACATTCTTTATGTATAGAAGCAACAGGACAAAACCTAAGAATGTTTTTAAAACATTTTGAGGTGAGCAGTCTCTTCTTGTGCAACACTCTTTGCAAACTTGGCCCTATCAGCATATAGGTTCAGGATACAGCCTATTTTCACCAGTTTGCCTCAGACCCTGTGAGTACTAGCCCAGAGCCTGCAGGAAGACCACACTCTTTCCTAAATATGGGTGTGTTGCACTGTGATGTGTGATGGTGCTGACCCACTTCTGCCTTTGTGCCACCACTGAGTGGTAATGCAACGCTATAGTTTTCAACAGCAATGTGCTCTTACAGTGGGATGAAGAGAAATAGGTGACATTACTATATGGCATTCAAATGAGTGCATTTCAGAGCAAGGTCCCTTCATCAGCAGCACTGGAGAGAAGAAACCAGAGCTTTTTGACAGTTTTGTTGTCTGTTCGGGGCAATGGGACATAGCAAAACATGTCTTATACTTCTTTACACTTGCCCAAGAAGGGGAAATTAGGCACAGAGAAGGTTTTTGACCAGCTCTAGGTGCTTTCAGCCAAGCTGAGAACAAACCCTGGGACCCTAGTATCTCATCTAGCTTCTGGAAAGCAGCAGCTCTTTTTATGAGCTGATTCTTGCCCTTCTTCATATAGGAAGCTCTGTGTGTCACTCTTATCTCTTGAGCTGAGGGTAGGGGATTTCTGCAGAATACACTCCAGTGTAGATTCCCATCGCTTTCTGTATGATCTCCCACGGTCCTGTCTGCCCTTCTGTCTCATTCCTTGCCCCCATTTTCTAGGCAGCAAGGCTGGAGTGTATCCTCTTGACTAAGCTGTTGCACTTTAATTTTCAACAGGCCCCTATTGCTCTTGCACCTTGTGTGTGGTCTTTGAACGTTATGTGGCTCGGCAGCTGGGAATAGTGAGTGGGTGGGCAATTTAAAACAGAAAAGACTCTGTATCAGCACAGGGCTGAGGTTTGAACTCTGCTCAGCTTTGGATACGTGTAGCTGGTTCTCAGGGCTGTGATTTAAGCGCCGTTTCGCTGGTGTCAGTGTGAAACTTAAATCAGTGCTAAGAAACTGGTAGGGAAGAAAAAACAAACTTCGCCCGTCTGATAACGAGTGTTACTCTTGGCCCTGATAAAAAATTGCGAGATCAAGGCATCTGAGAATGTATTCTCCTGTTTTGTCACCATTTTGCCTCCACAACTAAGAAGACAAAATGTGTCTATTTTGATGTCAGGGTTGCTTTGCTGGAGTATATTTCTGCGCTGTTTCATGCCATTTAGAATACAAATCTGATTCTGAGTTTCCTGAAGACATGGATTGCTAATGGAGAGAGGCAGATGAGGCAGGTGTCAACCCGTGAGACAAAATATTTTATCGCATTCATCTGACTGTTTCTGTGAGGCAAGGTAAATGTACCCAAGCGACAAAATATAGTCCCAATATCATAACTTGTTGAGCTCACAGGGCCTGGTCCTCCGTTGCCTCCTTCTCCTTCTTGTTGTTGTTTGTGCTGGTGGAGGATCACATGGAGGGGAAGTCATGCCTTCCATGAGCCCTGGCCTGATTCCCACACACACTCTTCTTTTGCACTTTTGATGGTGAGCCCACTCTGCGTGGCCAGAGAGTTCTCATGTAGGGGGGATTCACCAGTTGCTCTCCTTCACATTCTGAGTACCAAGTCCTCAACATTTCAGTACAGAGGTAGTTTTTTCCCCACCCACTTTCCATCTATCCCACCCAGGTAGACAGGATGAGCAGAAAGAATCCTTGCCTTGATAAGATTGATAAATGAGGTTGGAACAGATCTCCACTTTTCTGGAGTCCATATGGAGTCCAACCCAACTTCAAACTCATAGCTGACAAAATAAAAAAAAATTGGCAAGTCCCTAAGTACTTTTAAAGGTTCTAAAGGTTAAAGATATGGTCGATTGGCATTCTGTTTAGAGCCTGGAGTGATGTTATATTTGCTTTACAGAATTCAAAGGAGTGCACAATTAACATTAGAAATCTATTAGATAGATATTTGGAAGAGTCATTAAATTTTCCAGTGCCACATATATATCCATCATTCACCACCACTGCAGTGGGCCTCATATTGATTTTTAGCATTTTACCCTATAATTTGCAAAATATAAGTAAGAGTAAAAAGGCCAAAAAATAAGAATATTTTTGTTTTCAAAGAGCTGGCAGATTACAGACAAATATCAGCTATGTCATTGTAGTAGTTCCACCCTTAAAAATAGGTATGTGCTGAAGTACCATTAAAAAACATACTGTAGATCAAATGAGCATTACTGCCTCCTTACTTATCTTGAACTTTACTGCATTCCTTTCTTTTTTGTTTCATTTTTTTCTGTTTTCATAATAATACTGGTGAATGGCCAACAGCTTCTTCCCATGATGGAATAATATATGTGCATGAAGGTATGACTGGGTATTAGAATCAAGTGGATGGGCACTAGTGAGAGGTGAGGGTCTGGCAGTGGTGGGAACAAATCAGGACTAGTAGCAATGCTTTGGGAAACCAAAGTAGTGCAGCCAGGACCAACACAATTTAATATACTTAATAGAGAAAAAGGTCTGAACAGAATTTCTATATGAAATATAAGGAATGAAATGGCAGGCTCTAAATGGATTTAATGGGAAAAGGCTTGAAATCCTGTAATGTTTTTGACAAAAGTTTTTGTTCAAGTAAATATTCTGCAAAGCTTCCAGGATGAAAAGCCCAATAGGACACTTATTTTTTACTAACAGAGTTTCTGTTTCATTCAAGGATGTATATATGTATATATATATACATACATATGATTAGCTTCCATAAAAAGCTGAGACTCTCTTTTTTTGACGTAATCCAGCAAATACACTCCAAAACATGTTGAAACCCCAAAGCAAAGTGTCTCTGCTTCTTAACAAGTGTGAATACTTCACACTTAGTAGCAACTGACTGTTATTCCATCACAGGAAGAGGCTGTTTGCCATACAGCAGTATTATTATGAAAACAAAAAATAAAGGAATGCAGTAAAGTGCAAGAGGTAGTAAAAAGCTGTGTTGACAGTGGGATGACACTGTAAAATTCCTGTATGCTGTGATCTGAATATTTTTGAACCCGATGATGTCTGATTTCCACCCTCATAATCAATGAGTCAAACTTGCTCCTCCCCACACTCCCCTAACTCTACCTATGTCTGGAAAGCTGGGGAAATTGTATTCCACCTCATTTTAGGGTGACTGAACAGACTCTCTCTTCCTGTGGTTGCTATTCTTAACTTCATAGGGTCATGAATGTGCTCAGCTGTGGCTTTTCAGTCTTTACTCTGCTCCAAACTTGCCTCTACATGGAGATTTGCA
Source organism: Poecile atricapillus (assembly GCF_030490865.1). Taxonomy (NCBI): domain Eukaryota; kingdom Metazoa; phylum Chordata; class Aves; order Passeriformes; family Paridae; genus Poecile; species Poecile atricapillus. The sequence goes on along the minus strand of NC_081249.1, from coordinate 147,339,805 downwards.
GTTGTCAGCATAGTAGGAAAGGTTATTCTGCTGCTGCAGGTTCTCAGCAATTAAGACCTGGCAGCAATGGACAATTCTCTGATTAAAATGGTCCAAATTATTCAAGGAGCACAAAGATACAAAAAAAAAAAAAAAACCCAAAAAAAACCAACCAACAAAAAAAGTTCTAAATTCAGCATTGTTGCAACCCACAAAAAGAAATCTTACAGCAAATTTCCTATGTTCTTCTTTATCTCTTTTTAAAATAGTGACAAGTGGCATCTAAACCTCTTGCAGGAGTGATTATAGCATCTACTGACTTAAAAAAGAACCTCTAACAGTAAATTAGTCCCTAAAAGCAATTACATCATATTTGGAGGCAGCAGATTATTCTCTATTGAAAGTTGAACAATCATTTCTACTAAACATGTACGAGAGGGGATTTGTGCCCTGATGGAAGCTCTGGCAGATAAATCCCATGATGGTTCTGAGTGCCAATACTGTTTAAAAGAGGACAGTGATCTTCTGAAACTTGTTTGAGGACAAGTAGAAGCAGAGGCAAATAATCAAAGCAATCAAACAGTTCTCCCTGAACAATTGTCAAGACCACCAATATACATACATGTCCTGTGCCATGAGTTTGCGGTGATGCCCATGATATGCAAGCACCATAGCAACAAGATATTAATCATCAACATAGGACTCAGGTTGGGGTAGGTCTTCAGAGATGCAAGTCGTAGGCTGTATCTCATGTACACAACAAGCCCCAACGGTACCAGTTTCAGCGCAACCTAAACCAGCATTGCATAGTTGAATTCATTATGGCTGAGCTTATGTCTTCCTCTGAAGGATCCATGTGTTGGGCCTGGTATACAAATGCCTGTACATGAAGAACAATTCTCTTGTTCTTCAAGAGTCCTGTTCTGTGTCCCTCTCTCTTTGTGGTTTTCACTTACAGACTCTGGGCAAGTTCTTTGCTAGCGAGACATCACTGATTGAAGTGGCACTCTGCCAACAGTATTATTTGGCACTCTGAGTGATGGCAGGGTTTTTCAGAAGAATTCAAGTGAGAAGATTAGGTGCCCAATTCCTCTTATGTTTGGTCAATAGCCTTCTCTTGGCTCATCAACTTCTCTGCAATGCCACTGATGCCCAGTGCAGGCACCTCCTACTTGCCAGCAACCTGAGAGAAACAACAGACAATTAACTGGCCCAAAGCTTTTTGTTTCTATAGTTTATTCTATTTACCTAGATTTCTCATTGATGATGACACACCAGTAAAGTGCACCTATACCAACTAGAGTACTGGACCCAGTGTACCAAAGAGTTAGGCACACATTTTCAATGGTGAAAGTGACCACTGGAAAAGACCCACGTATTTTCTCTCTTAAAGGTGTCTTTAAACAGAGCTTGGATGTTCCTCCAGCCTCCTGAATGGTAACTTGCTGAGATTTTTGGGCTTGGAACAGCTCAGGAAAATTTAGTGGTGATACACAGGCCAGGCTATGAAGTCTCTTCTGCACTAAGGCAGTTACTATCCACAAGGGAAATATTTCTCCCTACAGAGAAACATCTGGCTATGGCTGGGAATATGTGTGGCAAGTTTATGATCAGTTTTGACCACGAAGGCGTCAAAGGTTTCTGTTACCGGGAGTTTCTGACCCTTTCTGGAAATTCTACTTGGTGTTAAGATGCTGCTGGTGTCAGAGCCTCATAGGCATTGGTGGATAGGTTTCCATTGTAGCTGGAATTCTCTATTAGGGATTAAGAAGACAATTACTTTTTCGTGGTGGTAACAAACATTTATCTAGCAGAGAGATCCTGATATCTTTGTGTTTGTGTGTGAAAAATACACCAAAGAAAGGCATTCATGTTTAAAGTACAAGTGATAAAGAACACATGAAGGCAAAACACAAAATAGGTCAGATGCAAAAATCCCCCTATGAAATTGGAGAGGAGAATGTAGGCAAGTGTAATATTGTTATCTGGATTTTATTTGGAATTTAATCAAGACTTAAGTATGAGATGACGTGGTACTTCAGCGGTGGGATCACTGCCTCAACAAAATTGCACTAGATTCTGCCTGTCTTTTCACAGATTCAGGGGTGCACCAGTATAACTTGCCCAGCCTTAACCAAGCTGATCCTGATATCCACAAGGACACTCATATTCAGATTTCCCAGCTCTTCCCCTTCTCTTCCCTTCAAGGTCTCTCTGCTTGTGTCATGTGGAATGGCATATGTTCAGGTGCGGATCAGAGAGACTTTGAAATGGAAAATCAGAGGATACCACAGGCCATACTGGAGAAGAGCTGGCAAAGCTTAAACCCAGGCTGGCAGAGTGGTGAGGGTTAGGACTAAGGTAGGCTTGTATGGGGTGCTGTGTTTGGAGTCCCAGAGAAATCTGTAAGCCAAAAATAATGAATACTGGCAGAGCTCCATGTGAGTAACAAACGGCTTATCCTCTCTAGGCTAATGACAAAATGTTACATATTGGCATTTTTAATTTTTTTTTTTTAGGAAAAGAAAGATTAAAGCAACCGCTATACCTAACCACTCTGCTTTGCTCTGATAAGATGCCAGAATTAGATGACTTCTACTGTAACAAGGTTCTTTGTGTGGGTGTAGCAGCCCCTCCCCATACCTAGCGGATACACTCCAGGGAAATTTTGCAAGTGCGGTTTTAAGGTAAGGTCACTGAGTAAAGAAACTTAATACGTTTTGTGAAAAAATGTCATATTTTGTGTGTTTCCATAAAAACACCACAAAACAGTCCTACCTAAAGGTTATTATCAATATTACATGCACAGCAATGACCTCCCATGCATATTACTCTGCAATGTATTAGGCCTCTGCCCTGCCTTCCATCAAACTCAAGCCAGTAGTTTGAAAATTAAGGACATGATGTAAATGCAAGCTGGTTTAACTCACAAGGTATCTCCACTGCTCAGTTCCTCTGCCAGGTAGAGGCCTTGGCATTATTCGCTGCCTCCAACGCTCAGTCTACAGCTTGCTGCCATTACAATGCCATGGTACTGCTCCCTCTTTACACATGCCTGTAGAGCATTGCTGGGAGGTGTATCTTAATTTTCCCTTCGTCTCCTGCTTCTGCTCCACAGCTGCACTAACTTGCCTGATGTAGGACGATGCTCACTTTCTACCTAAACTTCCCATTACTGAGTGCCTGCTGCTTGGATGAACTGGGACCCACATGCAGTCTCTAAAGGCTTGTCATCTCAAGAAGTACTGAACTTGGACTTGGGATATTTTCCCAGATGCAAGGCATGCATTACCAAAGACCCTGAACATACCCGCATGAGACCGGAAGGATTTGCAGGGCAATACAAAGCAATGGGCTCTAGGGCTCCTTGTGCAGCTGGGAATGCAGAGGAAGATCTTCAGGGAGAGGCAGACTCTGTGGCTGTGGGCCAGCCATGTCCCGAGCCTCGCCACGGAGATGACACGAGGTCTGTGCTCCCTGAGACACGAGCTTGCTCCTACAGCAGCCTTGGTCCCAGAGCGCAGGACCAAATGCACACGGTTTGTGGACCATGCGGTGATTTCCTCTGCCCAATTGACTTGCTCGCTAAGCCGGCCCGGCCGCACGGCTCAGCTGTCACTGCCTCGCCCGGGGCCGGGCCGGCTGTGCCCAGCCTGGCTGTGGGGCGGGCGGCGCAGCCCGGCAGCCCCGCGGGGAGTGCCGGCCTCGCTGCCCGGCCGCATCCCGCGGCCCCGCCGTGGCCGCCCGGCACCCGTCCGGATGCCGAGGGCTCCCGGTGCGGCCGGGATCTCCAGGTGCCACCGAGGGCTCCAGGTGCCGCCGCGGGCAGGGTCGCCGCCCGCCCCACGCCCTCCGCCGCGCCGCCCGCCCGGTGGCGGGGGCCGGGCGAGAGGCGGCGCGGCCCCGCCATTGGCGCGGCCCGCGGTGGCCTCACGGCGATAGGCGCACGGCGCGGTCAGTGCCGGCCGGCCCCGCCCCGCCGCGGCTTTATAACGGGCATCCCCATGGCCGAGGCGGAGAACCTGCTGCCGGCGCACCGGCACCGCCGCACCGCCCGGGAGAGCCGCCTCCGGTGGCCGCAGAGCCGCGCCGCCCCGAGGGACGATGATGCCGCGGGCCTGGCGCAGCGCGGGGGCTCGCCCGTTCCTGCTGGCGCTGCTGCTGGTGCATCTGCCGGCGGGTCGCAGCCACCGAGCCACGGGGCCCCGGGTAAGTGAGCCGCCGGCCCGGCGCGGCGCAGGTGGAGCCCCGGCCCCGGTCCCCACGGGCGCAGAGCCGCGGAAGGGCCTCCCCCGCTCGCTTATTAAAAGCCGGGTGTCGGCTGCATGCGAGAAGTTCATACACCGGTATTAACTTGTTGGTATTTATTGCAGAAAAACACGGGAGGGGGGAGGTTGGCAGGCTGTGTTTTTATATTGCTCGACTTGCATTTAATGTAGCCCCTGTTCCCAGCACATAGCTTTAGGACTTTTCTTTTTTTTTATGTTCCCGAGCAGGGATTAAATGAATCCTTGCAATAAAGCTAGATGCCTTCAGCCCAGGCTTCTCCCTATAGGAGTCTAGCTCTGTTTTTCTTTAATCTGACAATGTTTGACTCTTACTGGGGCTGTTCATTTCACTTACCAAACTATTACATTGCTCTGGGGGAGAACCCAATATTTTTCTAAATATGGCTCTCCCAGTGAGTGAGTGTTACCACTGCAGCACCGCTACGGAGTAGCGTGAGAGTTTTCAGTTACTAAGCTGCAAAACAGTAGCTGTTCTTCAGCCAATGCTGCGATGAAAGCGCACCTCTGGGTAAGTGGAAAAAACGTACCTCTCTGCAGGCATGTTGGATGCATTGGCCATGTGTATTCTTCACCCAGCTGTCTAAAATGCTAGAAGTGCAGTACCTAATTAACTTAGACCGTAGTTAGGCAAGACCAGGAGTTTTTGAAATCCCTACTTGGCCAAAGTATCACAACAAGGGACTTGAGTGAAGCGTTCTTGTTTTTCTGATGGAAGTGTTGTTTGAACACGATGGCTATTAAGTGCTTCTCAGAGCTATGGAAAGCATACTACTGGCTGCACTGATGTTGTGTTCAGCTGTGCTGTGCAGCCTCTTTTATGGCCAGATGTGTAACAGCAACTCTTAGTTCTGATCTCACTAGTTCTAAGTCAGAACTGGTGTGTGCCATAAATTACTGAGACCTGCTTTAAAAGATTGGGAAACACAGGGGGGCTTATACATACATCTTTATTACCTGATACCAAGCATAAACCTCAAAATCAGAGTTATTCCAAATAGAGAGGAACCTTAAAAGTGATAAGTAAAGAGTCTGGTTGGATGACTAGGGTCTTCGTCAGCACCAGCATCGAACTGATTTAATGAAGCACAATTGAAACAACAAAATAAAAAAAATCCTAATGGTCGTGCTTGATTGTACAATGAGCCTGTATTCTAAACAGTTTTCATATATACCTTTTTTTATAATGTGCTTTACAAGGCAGTTTAATTGCTCCCTGTGTTGTCTTGGAGTGGGAATTGCTTCAGGAGAGTGGAAAACCAAATACACAGCATTACTGGTTTACTTTTTGCTCGAAGTAAGTAAACTGACTTTGCTATTTCTTCCTTCATGACTGGGAGGAATATCAGCTGTGAGGACTAATATCTGTAGTTCTGTTGGAAGATGTGCCTTAAAGTTTTATCTTAGTATTTTAACTTATGAGCTCTTAAATGGAAAGCCGTATATTTGTAGGATGTCTTACTCATGAAATCTGTCTTTTTGCCCCTCGAATATGAAGGTGAGGTGTTTGTTTGGTTTGCTTGGTTGCAACCAGCTTGATTGATATAAACCCCTGAGCTTCATCTCTTGCAGTAATTAGACATTGCCATAAAGTTGTCATTCGTGTAAATGTGGCCTTCTTTAGATTCCAATAAAAACAAAAATACTTTATTATTAATTTCTTAAATGATGAGTACCAGGTTACACCACTGTGTATTTCTCATGTGGACTTGTGATCAGGGGTGTATTCCTGTCAGGAAGTCTCCCTGGCCAAATGTCAGTGTTGCAGTTCTGGGGATCTGATCTTGTAGGTGTTCAAGTATGATACCTGCTCTTTTGCACTCTCTTCTTTATGATAAGCGCTGGAACGACAGTATTTTCAAGCTGGAATTCTTTTAAAGATGAACAACCGTTTTTATTCGTACTCAGTGAATTCAAATGACCAGCAATAATACTTGACTCAAGCTCTAGATCTTCCTCTTTGCATTTCTCTTGCTACTATAGTGTTCCAAGATAGGCAGCCAATACTGTTACTAAATACATAATCAGAAGAGAATGGCTTGTTACTGTTTGCAGAAAATGTTATAAAAATAAAGGTATTGAAGAGAAATAGGTGTATCTATATCCCTTGTGCCAATAAGGGATGAAACTTCCAGATTAAGTGAGTTCAAGATAATTACTTGAATTCCAAGGTAAATTAAAAGTGCAGCTAGTACCTACAGGTCTGTTGGGGAACTTCTGGCTCTCAAAAGATGTATGAAGCTTGCTGTTTCTTGTTATAGTGAAACTATGAGCAGTGATGTGAATTCCTTAGGCTTGGTGTCAGTGACTTGTAGGAAACATCTGGCTCTTGCATATATGCTGTTGCCCAATGAGAGTTAATAACAACTGTCCCAAGTGAAGCCCCATTGGAAGTCTAACATCTTGTTCAAGAAATAACTTGGAAGCCCAAGGCTGATGTGTGACTTGTTTCTTCATTTGACAGACTCTAGTAAACCTTCTGTGTGTTACACAATCACCTGGTCACATCTACTTTTGTAGCTCAAAAGAGTATTGTGGGACTATACTTGAAAAATGTCTCTTGGAAGGATGCTACCTTTTGGGAAAAGATAATTGGGCTTTATTTTCTACTTGTATTATCTTCCTGTGTGCCTCTTTCTCTCTGCTGGCATGAGATCTGGGGTGTGTGGCAAGCCAGGTCTTGCTCTTTCTCCCCTCCTTGAACCCAAAGTGATAGATGGGAGGCTTGACCAGGCTGGCTCTTGCATCTCCTACTGTGTGGTGCATTTAAGCAGTGTTCTTTCATAGCAGATGAAATAGCTCGTGCCACTAAGCTTTGTTTTCCTCTGGACAATTAAGTGTGACCTATGTTTTTTCTAGTTCAGGGAGAGATCTCTGCTGGCCCTCTGCTTTCTGGGTATAACTCCTGACCATTATGAACTTCATGTATGGCAGAGAGCTGTTGGTGACAATCATGACAAGTACTAGCACAGAGAAATGATGGATGCTTGCAGAAGGCACACACTGTGACTGTAGCAGTCAAAAGCTGTCCTACAAATGGGCTTGGATTTATGGAAGACTGAGGACCTGCACTTCCTCTGACTTCAGAGGACTAAAAGATGATAGGAGGGGAGGACAGGGTAGACACTATAAAGTTCTTCCTGGTTTCATGCATGGAAAAGTGTCATATCCTTCCTTGAAAGATAATGCTGGTTGGAGATGGGGGAGTACCTTACAGTTAAGTGCTGTTGCAAAGGAAGGTAGTAAATAGGAAAATTTTGAGGCTACCAACAGATTCCAGTGCATAAATTGGAGTGCCACAGAGCATTGGGAATTTCCTGCTGCAGTTGGCTACTAGCTAGAACACCAAATAAGAATCTTGGTAAAAAGTGCTGAAAAAGCTCCTGAAGCTTTGTTGTCCCCTCTGGGAGGAGGAATCAGCATTGCAGCTTATGCAAGAGTGGCTCAAGGAGTGTGTTCTGCTCTGTATTCACTGCAGCCCCACAGGAAAGGTTCCACAAAGCAGGTGTCTTTATGCTTACCAAAATTAGGGAGTCTGTGTTCTTTATGGTGGGAAGAAATTACAAAAGCACATGTAATGGGAATATAGGGCAGAGGGCTTCATACACAGGAGGTCTAGAACAGAAGAATGAGCATTAGGATAAGTTTTCAGTGACTGAATTTTGTTTCTTGTTTGAGCTTAATCACCACTCTGCATTGCAAAGGTCTACACTAGTAACTAGCCACTGAAGCACTTTAATGCTTTTAGATTTCTTTGCCATTGGAGAGATTAATTTAATGAAGAAATAAGTCCCCAAAGGCAGGTCTTTAGAAAAGAGATAGGACAGATTTGTTACTCCAAGGCAAACAGACAGCCTGTTTTAGTTGGGTGAGGGATGTTTTTTACCCGAGCGGAAACTCTAATTATATATGGAACTATATTGCTTATTTCTCCTTCTCCTTGCTCTTATTTGGACCTTTAATGTTAGCTGAATTTGCTTATGTGTACTAAAGAAACTGCTCTGACTTGTGTTTTTTAAACAGTATGCAACTCTGTTGAAGAACAGGATTAATTCTTGTGTAGAGAAGTATTAAAACATTATGTTCCTATTGGAACAGCAGGCCCTGTTCTAAACAGAAAAATGTTGTAGGATTTTACTTGCTCTGTGTAGACTTAGAGTTGGTGTTTTAACTGCCTGAGCTTCAGAGTTGGCTACAAGAATATTTCCACTCAAGTTAATGAGCTGTGCTGTTAATGAAAGATTTCTGGCCAGCAAAAGATTAGGTACAGAAAAAGAAACTGCTCATGTATTTTTTGCTGGTGGTGGCAGCAAGCTCTGTAGCTGGTGGAACACCTACAATGATAACCTCTTGGACTATTTTTCTTGTTTCTAGCTCTTGTGTGCTAAGGTAGTCTTCACAGTGCAGAACAGATGCTCTCTTGGCTTCTTTCATTTCCAGATGGCCTGAAGCAATTGGTAAAATGACTGTAAACTCATTTCAGTAGTGTAGTAGCTCTGAAATATTAATACTGCTATTTAAATATCTTAGATGTTCTTATCCTGCCATCTCAAACTAATTGCGACATTACTATGTCAAAAAAACCCCAAACAAACAAAACCCCATTTGTCTCTTACTTGGCTGGTGAATCCCAGTTCTTCTGGTGCTGGCACATCTGACAGTGCAGTTAAGCATTACACAATAAGCTTTATGCGAACATTAGAAGCTAAACATGGAAGCAATACAGGTGGAACTAAAGCTGATCCCTGAAGGCTGCTCTGCTGACAGTCATGCTTAACCATCCTGTGTGACAGTGTGGTGGCTTCATGTCAGGGTCCCCTGGCAGCTGCCATGATGTCTCTGGTACCAATGCACCATCCAGGGACTTTGTGGCACAGCAGACCCTGAGCTGAGCTTGGTGTGCAGTTGGGAGTAGTTTACTGCTTTGGTCTTCAAGTGACACTCTAGCAGAGTAGCGGCTGTTGTGACTTGAGCTATGAAGCTTCCAAGCTTAAGTGCTGTCATTGCATTGGTAGGACTCTAAGCTTCCTATGCTCATTTGTGAGAAGCTCTTGTTTGTGAAGTTCTTCCTCTAACAGGCTGCCATTTATGTAGGTGAATCCATTCCACACTGGAGCTTTCTGGATAAGGTGAGGACTCTGTGAAATGTTCGCTTATGCAGAGAAACTACCATGATGTGATGGAAGTAGTGTGTAACTGGCTGCCTTTTCTGACTGGCTCACATGAGCAGTTATAACTTGTGTTCAGCAGCTTATATGTGAACCATGTGAGGCTTCTGTGTGTGATCACTTTACTGCTTGTAGATATGAGGAAGGAGTATCCTGGCACCAAAATCCTGACTGGGAATGCAACTCTGCGCTCTTTTTTTCTTTGGTTTTTTTTTTTCCTTTTCTGTTTCTGTGTATGTGTTGAGGGGAGGAGGCTTTGTAGCTTTAAGAGAGCAACAACAGGAAAGCATAGCTAGTCACACTAGGGTGTAAAGTTTTATTCAGGACAGTGAAAACCACCCACCATACAAAAGAGTTCTTTGTATAGAGCCTCATGCAGGTTATCAGCAGCTCTTCAGCCTGAGAGCAGCTTCCTCAGTATAAGACCTTACCTTGAAACCAGCCTCATGCTTCCTATCCTGGATGTTTTTTCTCTTTGTTAAAATAGGTTCCTGATGCAACTTGGGCTCCTGTGGGGTGCTGCAGTAACAACATAGATAATGTTAGCAATATTCATGGGTTTTAGGAAAGAGTCATCTGCTTGTTTGGTGAGGAAAACATTGCCTCATATAGTGGGCCTGTTTGTTGACCTATGGTATTTCTTAAAAACTTGAGGTGAGAAATACAGTTGTTATGGTTTTCTACAAGAACTGCTCCAAGTACTGTGCTATCTGAGTGGAAGGCCTTCATGCTGAAAGTGCAGCTCCTACAGTGTCACGGGTGACGATGGAGCAAACCGGCTTTGGTTTATGAAGGGATTCACTCTAGCCTGTGTGGCACTTCCAGGATGCTGAAGAGTGGCCTGAGCCCGACTGGATGATGCCAAGGCATCACCAGCAGCCTGGAATAACACCCTTGGTGGAAGGCTGTCCTGTCTACCTCACTGGACATATTCAAGAAGCATCTGGATGCAATCCTGTGCCATGTGCTCTAAGATGACCCTGCTTGAGCAGGGAGGTGGGACCAGATGACCCACTGTGGTCGCTTTGAACCTGAGCCACTCTGTGGCTGTCAGATGTTTCCGTTGTGCCTCTGTCCTTAGAGCAGTGGTCTAGAAGGCCCTGTAAGCCTCCAGCTGCCTGGACTGTCAAACTCTTTGCTGGTGGTCTCCCAGCTGTAGCCTGCTCAGAAGGATATGCCTGCATGTTGGGTTTGTGCATTTTTGCCTCCCACTGGCTTGTGGCTAGGCCAGCTGCTTTTGAGGGCCCACTGACAGAAGTTTGCATTTGGAGCGGCACGTAGCTATGCAGTGGGCAAGCGAGTGGTAGGTGTGAAATGAGAGGAAACTTAAGTACTTCCCCCCAAGGTCTGTGCCTAGAGATAGGAAAACAACACTAGTTACTATAGTAACAGGCTGCATCATTAAGTGTTGGCTCAGGGTTTTGGCAAGTAGAGTCTGGCAGCAAAGCCTAGACAAGCAACCCACCAGTGCTGCTGGCAGACTCTTCATGCAGGTGGAGGAAGTCATACAGAAACCGGTGTGTGTAGGCAGATAATTTGCTCTGCCATGGGCACCTAGGCTCCTCTCTTGGGCTGGAGTTGGAGTTCTGTTGCCTCTGGATGAAGTAAATGTGAGCAGGCTGTTGTACCTGAGTAACTGCCACAGAGGACCATGCTGCTCTCTGCTTGAGTGCCAGGCTTCTGTAAACTGGGTTGCCTTGCCCCATACACATTGACTTGAAGTGGCTAAGGGGAAGGAAGCAGACTGTTTGTTGCAACATTCCATCTGCGCAAGGCATAGACTATTGGGATTCTGTTCTATGAATTTGTTGAGATTGGCACTGTAAGGCTACATGGCAGCCCTTGTCAGTCTGAAATTAAATTTGATTCACTGCTATAAGAGCATTGGCCTAATATAATTTTTCTCTAGTCTTGTGACAAACTGAAAGAATGTAATTTTACCCTATTCAGAGTGGAAGAAGCATGCTCTTTCTGTGCCAATGAGATGTTGATTAAAGCTGGGGTTGAGGGGGTGATAGAAGCGAGGGCTTTCTCATGGGAGAGCCTCTAGAAAAAAACAGGTAGAAGAAGAAAAATAGAAGATAGAAAGAATCATAGTAAGTGGAAGGGAAGTGTAGGGGTAAGAAAGATGGGGAAGTAGGACAGATGAAATAACTTGTTTTTCTAAGGTTTTTCTTGGCCACTGGTACAGTTAATGATAGTTGGAATCATATCCAGAGGGAAGTGCTGATCCTCAAATAGAGAGGAGAGGTTCCAAACACTTAGTGGGCAGATTCTGTTTCAGAGTTTCTCTTGGCCACCAGTCCTCTGTTACCATTGCTTGGGTCACAGAGTAGAAGGAATGTGGAAAATGTTGTCCATCCCTGTTCTCTTCCCTGTTCCATGACTGAGAATTACCACTTGAATTGCACAGTGGAGCCATGTTCTGCCTTCTGATGAACAAAGTCCACTAACTTAGCTGCTATATGTAGGCTGGTGGTGCATGAAATAGTGCTTGTTCTATAATTTCATGGAGTCCAGAATAATTAACAACTTTTTCTTTGGTTATGTAGAGAACCAGAAATATAAGATCATATGATCCTTCAGTTGTAAATCTAATGCTTTAGGCTTTAACATGCCAACAAATTAAAGCAATCCAATATAGCCTTAATGTAAAGGTAGCTGTGTCTCAGATTCTATGGCTATTGTGGCTTGCACAAGAAGTAGCGTGACCACATATGGTATGGAGGGGAAGTGAGCCAGGAATCAAATAGATAAGGAAGCATCCTTAGGTGAAAACACCTGGTAGAGGTAGGGGTATCCTTTAATGTCCAGATGTACGCTATCTCTAGATCTTGCTTCTGTGTGTATCATATACATGCTAGTCAGAAACATGTAGTATGGTAATCTTTTGTTGCAGCATCGACTCCCTTGAGTAGAATGAAGATTAAAGAACTTACTCCAGCTAGTACATCAAACCACTTCCCTTCCCATTTCTTTGAAGCAGATTTATATGCATTCTACACTTGGGCTTAAACAAATACGAGGTGGAACTAGGTGCAAGTTAAGAACTAAAAGGCCAGAAGCTCTTGGGTGTAATTTCCAAGTGGAGGATATTAAATGAGTTGGAGTTTGCGGATACTAGCCAGATAAAGGGGTTTCTGTCTGAGCCAAGAAGCTGCTTCTGATTTGGGTCTAGTTACCATACAGAATGGTGGTAACTGTTGTTGGCTTCTGCCTGGAGTTTTGCATTTGGCTTATTCTTTTGCCCTTAAAAGTAAGCAGACAAGTGTTGCACAAGTAGACAAGCTTTGTGCAAAACGAGCTTTTAAAAATGTGTATGCACCTGGAACACTAGAGGATTATCAACTCCAAACTTGTAGGGAAATGTGAGTTTTTATGTATGTGCATCTCAGGCTTAGTGGAAGCAAATTACTTTTAATGTAGAAATCTGTGAGACTGGTATATATAGAATGAACAGGGGTGTTAATGCAATAATTTTTTTGCTCCACGCTTCTAGAGATTAGCTTGGCTTATTTCCTTTTCTGTGTCTTAACCTCAAAATATGTAAATATAGAACTTGATCCACCTTTTAAAATTAACAACAATGCCAGTATCTACAGCCAAGGCTTTGGAGTTCTGTCAGGTAAGGGATTAGGTGTAAGTGCTGCCATATCTTCCTGCTGTTGTAATAAACTGTAGTGAAGTGGATTCCCAGTGCTTCTGCTGATGGTGTTTGCCCTCAATTAGCTGCAATGCATCTGAAATATTCCTGGAAATTAAACTAGATACTGAAATTTGTCTGACTAGAGCTTTAACATAACTTTTGAAAGTGCTTGCCATGGGATAGGATTTCTTAAATGCACTTCACATGTGTAGAGGTCTGGGGGTTTAGTATTTGGCTGTAAGAGAATGGTGCTTCTGGCTGCTCTACCTGAAGGCCTCAGGTTATTCTGGAGGTGCTGTAGCTTTGTAGGCAAAAATCTGAAGCGATGGCCAAGTGACACTGTTTATCTGGATAGGTAATACCTCATGGTGGAATAAGGTATTTCAGTGGTGGCTGGTGCCTGTGCTACCTGACATGCCTCATGCTTTCCATAAGTGGGGTGAACACTGAAGAATTTTGCTATGTTTTTTTAATCAGGGTTGCTACACTAGCATTTCCCTGACTTTATCTATGGGCAGTGTCTATGGGCTGTCTGTCTTTCTTTATTATTGCATAGGTGCAGAGAGTAATTTTATGAGCAGGAATCATACACCTAGGTCTAGGTTTGAAAGTCAAAGCTGTCTTCTGTGGGCTTTATCTTTTTAGGTGCTCTGTGGAGCCAGGGATGTTCTGCTTCATAGAGTCAGGGTGTTCCCTCAGTGGCAGTAACTACTCTTAGATCCCTTTACTTTCCCATTTTAAGCTTGAACTGTAGAAGGAGTAGTAGTTTCAATTTCCACAGACTTTTACAAAATGGACATAATTTGCCAGTGGTAGGGTATTAATGATTGTTAAATCCATTGTCTAGAAGTACAGGGAAGTATGTCAGTCCAAATATTTTGTTTTGGGCACTCATCTTCTGGAGCTTTGTGTTCTGGAGCTGCATATTTGCTTCACAGTGAACTAAGAAAAAGTGCTTTATGGTTCAGCTTGGGGGGTGGTTTTCTTTTTCAAAATTAAGGACTCTTATGTTGAGGTAGTCCTCTAGTTGGCTCTGAAGTAATCTGGATGTTACTAGTTGTAACTGTTGAAGACTTACGTTTTCCAAGGCTGTCAAGTTTTGTCCTCTCCCCAGTTCCCCTGAAGTAACAAATGTATTGGTAGAAAAAAGTCATGCTCTACTGGATTTGAGCTGTCACCTAAACTACTACACTTCTTAAACTGTGAAAAGTTTGTGAAAATCTAACTGTTGGAGCTCTCCTGAACTTTCCAGCTCACCTATTAGTTATGTATATCCTGAAAAATCAGGATTAAATTTAAGGTGTTTCATAGAGCTTTAAATAACTGGACAAGGTAAACATTTGCCATTTTGTTACTAAAATAGGGTGTCTCTTAAGGGTGAATAGGACAGGGAGTGCAATCAGTGTGAAATTTTGGCTTTTCTTGTCTTCATCTTCAGATGTCAGTGAGACTATATAAATTTCAGGATTTTTATTGTTAACAATAGATACCTAAAGGAGTTCCAAACTAGCTGGGTTGTGAAGAGAAGTTGAGCTTTTCTTTACCACAAAAGTGCTTCTTCACCTGAAGCACTTTGGCAGTAGTATTGGAGCTGAAACTAGCTGTTTCTCATTAGCATACTGCAGTGTATGTTTTGCAGATTTCTAATCTGGATTTGAACGCACCCATAGGATGAAGCATCCTAACTCATCTGCACTGTTTTGTGAAATCTGTTGGTGTGTAAACAGGTATGATGTATAGCTGTTAGCTTCATCCTCCTTAGGATAAAAGCTATCCTGGTTTGTGTATGTGGTTCTTGCCTTAAAGTAATTTAAAAAAAAGTCAGTTCCAACTTCCAAATCGAGTTTTGCCTGTATAATTAACTCAAGAAAAAAATGCAGTATATCTTCTAGAACACTAGGAGCTTTTTGGTGCTGAAACTGGAACTGAGTGGGAGGAAAAAAATTTACCACACTTGAATAAATTTATGCATTCCTAAAACCCGTCCCTCAACATTTCTGGATTTGGCCCAATTGTATGACAAGTACTTCTTGAGCCCAAAGATTTGAGAATCGGATCTTGAATAGCTTGAATATAGCTTGAATAGCTGGTGACATAAGCAAACTAAGTTTTTAAGTTTCCTGTTGGAACTCTTAAGAATTTACTTAAAAGTCTTCAAGTTTTGCTTCTAGTTCTGTTGGCAAACAAAACCAAAAATGTTTCCATAGTTGCTTCATATAATTGAGGGACTTTTTCCCTGGCCACTGCTGAAGTCCCAGGATTGGGAAGAGTTCAGTAGTAGAACCTTGTGCAATATGAAGAGAAAGGTTTGATAAAAAAATCAAGCAACAGTGTGGTCCGAAGTGAATGACAGTCCCAAATACGAAGTTTAATCTCAGCTCTAGGCAAGGTTTTCTCTGTAGCAAAGAACTGTGAGCTACAGAGGCATAGCTCTTCCCCGCCCCTCCCCCAGCCCTTATTTAAAAAAGGTAGGTATCTTACCGTAGTAACTGTTCTTCCTGTTAAACTTCAAACCTTCTCAAGTATTCCATGCAACTCTTAGCTCTTTATTGCTTTTTTAAGGAAATTTCCCCATCTGACTGTAAGTGGAAATCCTCTACTATATCTACTTCTGAGTTAGCTTGCCCATTAATAGTGTCACCTACAGAATAGCTTTTGACTAGCTTTTCCTTTGTCTAGACTCCTGTCAAATCTGCTTCATTCCCTCTTAAGAGATATACTCTCTGGGTGTGCCTCTGTTCAGGCAGGACAACAGGAGTGGGAGAACAATTCTGAACTTGGTAGTTTTTGCTGAACTCTGCCTGAAGCCTTCCTCCTGGTAAAGGTGTGTCCAATTTCAGGAATTCATGCTTTTCTTTGGAATCACTGGGGCAAGTAAATCAAGTTAAACTACATATATATTCCACTTGACATGTTTTCCTTCAGTTTGTTCAGCATTGATAAACTCCCTTGTAAAGCTACAACCAGCCTTTCAGGGCAATGATTAAGTGTTGCATGTCAGAGCAAAAGCTAAAAATGACTTTCACTTCTTTCCTTGTCTTTACCTTGCATGAAACTGTGGAGAATATAAGCACATGTATTCAGGGAGTGCCAGGAGGCATCATAGACGTGATGAAGTCACCTCAGATTAAGAGGACAAAATAGGGTGTTGTCTTTGGCTTGTCTCTGGTTAGTATTTATTAGAAAGCACACCTAGGGATTACCACAAACAGCCTAAGCCGAGCATGTCAGTTCTTCAGTGGATGGTAGGCTGATGTTCACGCATATCCATGCATTTCCTAAGGCAACCAATTAGGATCAAATGAGAAGAGATAATCTTGTTAAATCTCATGCCAGTGTTCAGATGGGTAGAACTGTACTTATCTAAAATTGCTTTAGTGGGACTTGCTAGTGGCTTTTGTTTCACTAGCAGATGTTGATGTAAAAATACAAGACTCTCTTGGCATCTGTTTTATTCTGAGGTGATTGACACCAGTGCTAGGCATTGTTTACATAAAACATCTGAATGTAGTCACAACTGGATTCAACAAGATAGGAAGACAGCATTTATAAATGCTGACACTGATGAAGCTTGTTTAGTTGATGACCTATACTAAATTGCAGTCAGGATTTGATGGATTTGAATAGAGGAAACACCTTAAAATAGGAAAGGGAAAGAGTTTGAGGAAGTGTTTCTTACCCAAAGAGCAGGGAGTACTTTCTTCTACTTTCCCCAACTCTGACCTTGTTTGTTCTGATGAAGCAGCTGCTGTAGTACCAACTCTTTAACTGAAACTCGTATCAAGCTGCTGCCCTGGATTCTTATTCATCTCGAACACTTGGCTTAGAGCTTCACATCCATGAAATGAAGGAAAAGCAGCAGGAAGTTTCCCCTTAATTTAGGGAGCAACATGCCTCTATCTTGGGTATTCTTCAGGGAGGAAGCTGATGGTACCCAGTGACATCTTGTTCTCAGTTGGGGATTATTAAAATGTACAGCTGACTCTTGGGAATTTTTTCTAGATGTTATTATAGGGCAACATCTATGTTATAGCTAGTGCTGTATGCAGAATCTGCTTGGCTTGAACAGCTCTAGTTCTACTGCTTTCAGACAGCGAGCTTGACTTTGTAGGAGGCTTCCCTTCAAATGTGATTCCTGTTCGGGAAAAGTTTTTGTGGAAATTGAGTAAGATTATAATGTCATTCCACTTTAAAGCTCAAATGGCACTGATTCAACAAACGCTGTAAGACACTAAAGAGACAATTCTGAAGGGCTGAATGAATATCTGGCAAGTGTCTGTCTCAGTTGAAGCTTGTAATCCACTTTGGTTATTGCGATATTGCAATGTAAGCTCTTGGGCTAGAAAAGGTCAACAGTTCTAGAAAGACTGGATAGCTAAAAATCTCTGAGTTAGTGTCGGCAATGACAAAATTAAACAGAACTGTAATTAGTCACTTGCATTTGCTTAATTCCCCATTCCTTCCCTTGGCTGATTTATTTACTGGTTTATTCACTTATGCCAGGGAAAACTGCCTTTCTAGATTTCAGACCATCCTTGCATTCTTAAGCCTCGGATGCTACAGTAACTCTAATGATGGGCAAGCCCCAGGTTATCCACAGGACCAAACAGCATGGGCTATTCTTGACTGGAGTATGAGGATTGTGCCTAGAATCTGCAAACTGGAAATGTTTTGGCTTTTGTCCTTGCTTGTGTGGCTGGTTGACCTTGCCCAGCTGCCAGACCCCTCCTCACTTCCTCCTATGCTCCAGCATGTTTTTTTCTTAGGGACTTCAATCTTCCAGAAAAAATTGGCTCCATCATGGCCTCTCCATGAGCTGCAGCTTGCTTCAGAAAATGCTGACCTGATCTGCTATGGCATCCTTTCCAGGGGCTGCAGGGTAATACCTGCTCCTCCATGTTTTTCTGTGAGCTGATATTCTGAGAGGAATGTCTGCTTTGGTATCTAGAGCACCTCTTCCACTGATCTTGATTGTGCTGTGGCTTCTCACTTCCTGCCCTGCTCTTCATGCCATGTGACATTTTGTCCTTTAAGTTTGCTTTCAGAGGCACTGTCAGCCTGGCTGATGGGCTGGTCTTTGGCCTGTGGGTGTGGTATGGAACCAGCTGTGTTCTGCACAGGGCAATCCCTGACTTCTCACAGAGACCACCTCTGTAGCTGCTGCCAAAATTTCACCCTGTAAACCCAGTACAGGTGGTCAGACAAGGTTCTACGCTGTGAGTTAGCATTGCTGCTTCGGCAATGCTGCCTTGGATTGCGAAGCTCCCAGCAGAGTTAGCAGTGGTTTTCCCGTGCTTCTGATATTACACCAACATGGAGTTCACACATCAGTCAAACTGGCTGTGCCTTGAAGTCACCTGCTTCAATCCTTGTCAAGGCAGTGTGGATGTCTAGGAGAGGCTCCATGTGGTTTTGGTGTGAAAGGTGACAATACACCTAAGCAATAATGAAACCCTATAACTTTACTTGTGTCCTTTTGGTGAGATATAGCACAAACTTTAAGTAAAATGTAGTAATTAAAAAAAAAAAAAGAGAAAAATGTCTTAGCTATAGAAGTACCACTGCTTGAGTTAAGATTGTTGGCATTGGATACTCTCAAGCTCTAACAGCCTCCTGTTCGCAGGTTGTTTTTCTGCCCATAAACAGTCATTTATGCTGCATCCATTCTGTGGTCTGTATTTCCAAGTTCATGTCCAGGCATGTTTTCTGATCCCTGGCTAAGTGTTGAATATGTTGCTTGGCCTGCTGTGAGTTACAGCCAGGCAACTGCTGTGGCTGAACTGACCAATTTTGTATGGCTGGAGTTGGATTTAGTCACTTGTCTTGGTGGTCAAGTCTGGACAAAGAATAGCTACTGAGGGTGGTCTAGACACCTCTAGCCTCCTGGCTGAAGAGCTGACATATTGTGGGACAGCTTTTAGAGTGTAGAGCTCTTATGATCCTGCAGTTGCTGACAGCCAGCCTGTGCTGGCTGTAGGGATGGACCATGCTGAAAATTGGCTCTTTGTTTCTACTGGCTTAGCACCTCTAGTTATCAGGCAATTTAAAACACTTGGAAGTGCTTCAGGTGTTCATTCTGTGCCACATACTAGTGAATTAAATGAAGTTAACTTTTGAAATAACTTCTAAAAGCACAGTAATTAAAAAAAATCGATGGCTGCTTACAGCTTTTATCTTTGGGAGACTGGACACTTAATTTAGTGACAGGTGCATTTGTCCTGTTTCAGAAACCCAGCTTCTTTGTTGTTCTTAAAGACTAATTTATTAACTCATCCCACCATCCATATGCTTGTACATCACTGGATTGGAGATGTTGGTTCAGTGATAGTACCTGGTATTTGGCTTTAAGGAAGAGGCAGTGGCGTGCCTTAGGAATGGTTAAGTGCACCAGCCGAAGTCTGGAAGTGCTAGTTATGAACTTTAATGCTGTCCTATTATATAACTCCTATGGAAAAAGGATTTTATCTGAGGTTCTGCTCCAAGTTAAAGATAAAACACTGCTTTCCTTTCCTGTACTCTTAGGCGCTATACTGATACAGTTATGCTTCTTACCCTCTGTTCAGAGTAATGAGTTCCGATTTTTTTATTTTTCTTCTGTTTGTAATTCAAAGTTCTTCCTGCTGGCTCCTTAGAGAAAAAATTACTTGTGTGTGCTCACCATGAGTTGATAGCTGAGAATAGGAACAAATGTTAATGTCTACTAAAATCACACTAACCCCCTAGTCCACTCAGATTTGTGTTAAGAGTTGCAGTGTTCTGTTATGATGTTCCAGCCAGGTGTTACATGCATGAGACATAACTTCCAACAAAGTGTAAGACAGACTATTTCTTTAGCCTTTTGAAAGTTCATAGGCTAAGGCTCTATATGGAACTTGTTGAACAGAGAGGATTTATCCTCCCTTCCCCCATGAATAGGGTCTATGTCTCAAAGCAAGAGCAGATTTCTTTGCTAATGTGCAGTGATGAAGACGAGCTCAGTGAGAGACTATTTAAGGGTGTCTTGGTTGGCTTTAGTTGGAGACTCTACTTTCGTCACAGGCACACTTTGCTGGTGTCCTGTGCTGGTGAAACTTCCTCTCTGTGTTGCACCTAGTGTAGGTCTAATGGAACACAGGGCTATCTACAAGAGTTTATCTTCTAAAAGAAAACTATCCATCTCTCCAGCAGAGATCCGGGGTGACTCGTATATCCCAGCCTTGGCTTTGTAATTAGTTTTATCCTGCCACTTGTTTGGAAGCTTTTCCTGCAAACCTAGTATAGTGGTTGGTGGGTAGATCCAGATTGTTTATGTGTACTTTTGAACTCTGCAAAGGATGCCCACCTTTGCCAGCAACTGTAGAAGACACATCTGTGATCTGATAAGGGTATTGCCTGGACTTCATGAAGCTGGGTTATGACCTGGAGGTGCTTTGAACTGGCATACGTGGTCATGTTGTACTTCCACTTAGTGAACTGCACAGTGGGATTGTATCACACTGGTTACAACACTGCTGTGTGCTGCCCTGGGCAAGCTGGCTTCAAATTGAATGTGGAACAGCACTTGAGGGGATGATGTGGCTCCTCAGATCATGGAAGAGTTATCCACAGTGCACTAGGAACTGAATTTTCAAGAGGTGCTGGTGGATTTGGCCCCATATACCCCAAAAGTCTTTGAATAGGGAAAGGAAACCACGCCCTCAGGTGTGATGGACAAGATCTAGCCTAGCAAGGGCATGCTATTGATTTAGGCTCTAAACATCTACATTCTTTCTGCTGTTAAGTCCTATGGCCAACCTGTGCAAAGCTCTTGACAGCTGCTTTTTATTTTCCATTGTCAAATATTTAAGTACTTCCTCGAAATAGAACAGTGAGATGATTCTGGTGAGTGCAGGACTTTTCTGTTCATCTGTTACTTGTTAAATGTGAATGCAGGATTGTCAGTTTTCTTCAGTTCTTCTTGTTTAGGTTTGCAGTATGGAAAAGTGGAAATCTGTCGTGGCTGTAAACACAGTGTGTTAAAATATTGTCTGCAAGCATGACCAAGGCCACTGATGGAAATGAGGGAAGTAGATCCGGAATTTGTAGCAATGTTGAATTTAAAAAAAATTTGAAAAAAAGAAGATATTATTGCTGTTTGCTTATGAGGCAGAGACTGATCAGAAATCTTTTCTGCTGTCTAAATTACCAAGGAACTTGAAATCAGATGGCAAAAACTTGACCAATGTACACAGCGGTGTGTCACGGTGGGAATATATGGGTTGATGTGATTTGTGGCTCGATTAGGAGAATTGGCTGATGTAAGCTAAAGGCTGAAACCTTGCATGGAGGCAGTTATGATGACTGTGGGATGTTTTTCATGTGGTTCTAGGCATGAGCATCCAGTGGTGATTTGATCCCTGTATAGAGGGAGCTGATAGGAAAGTCTGCGTTCCTATGAAGCAGAGGGCTTTATAGGCCAGGTGTGTCCCTCGCCCAGAATCCTGCCCTCTCGTGGCCCTGGCAGTGCAGGAAAGGCTGCCTTGTGCCCTGGGGCACCAGCCTTGGGCAGGATGAGGGAGCTGGAGGGGGTGTGCTGAGCACAGCTGAGCTCTAGCGATGGCAGAGATATGAGGAGGAACCATGGAAATCATCCAGGAAACACTTCCCAAGCTGAATTATTAAATATTATGGGATGCCATCCAGATGCAAGATCTGGGGGTACTCATGCATTTTTAGTCTGACAATAAACCCTTTTTGAGAGAAGCCCACTGTGGAAGAGTGGCAGCATTCCCTTCTCTAAGAGCCTGGAGGTTTGAGCAAAGAATCAGGTACTTTGATGGTAAAATGGAAAGCTAGCCAAGACAGAATTTCAGAATCACACAATGCAGAACTGCATCAGCAGTGTGGTAAAACCTGTTTTACCTCAGAATGTGTAGATTAAATGCACATCACTTTATTTACAGTGCCATGGAAGACTGTACAGGCTTGGGAACTTGGAGCAGTTGGAGGTGTGTATGTGCAAGTTAGCTACAGGTGTGGTCTCCTAACCTTTAGGTTAATCTCCTGAAGGAACTGCTTAGCTTTGAATGCTGTTGCCTGTGTGCTCTCTAACACATTTTTGTTCTTTTGAAGAATGAAACTTAGGATGTTCAGTATTTGTGCAGCTACAGAAGGTTATAAGGTGTTTGGTTGCATAATTGGCTGTCTGTACTTGCTTACTACCAAGAATGAAAACTGGTATGTGCCTTGACTTTCCAAGATCAAAACTGCTTGCAAGACACTGCCTTTAAATCTAATCTTTAAATTTTCTGTGGCTTCTAGTGATAATGTATTAGTTCAACTTTCAGCATGCTGTTGGTGAAAGTTAATTAGATGCCTTGAATCCACTCGAATACTTTGGTCAGGCCAATAATACAATTAATTGACCATTTGTGCCATTTAGAAGGTGTAGGCATTGGTATGCAGCATACTGATAAGGTATCTCAGAGATGGCCTTCTTGCATGCTTAGTTATAAAGTGCTTTGAACTGGAAATTGAGCAATTACTTCTGGAAGCAGCTGAAAAAGGCAAGTGGAAGTTGTAGCTGGATGATAGTACTGAATGAACAAAGATTGGGTTATGCATCTGGCTTTTGAAGACAGTCTCAAGTCCCATCAGTGATGAGAGATGAGAGGATTTTGGATGAGAGGATCTCTGTTCTGGTAATTTGCTCAGATTGTTTTAAGTTGGACAACTCCTAAATGGCTTCAGCATGGTAAAAAGCTGAGCCTAAAATGCAGTAAGACTTGTATTTTCTCTTTAGATTGCATTCTTTGAGTTGGTTTTCCTCCAGTCTGTTACGGCTTTGTACCAAGAATGGAAGGATTTAAATTCACTATGCTTAGGATCTTTACTCTTCTTAGCAAGCCTGTGATTTACTTCACTGAACTTTGTTTTAAGGGTACCTTGTCCTATACTAATACAGTGGGTGTGTAATTGCCAAAATGCACACTTGGTGTTTATTTTTTCTGTTCAGTGATTTGTTTGCTTCAGTAGTAAGAGAATAAAGTTGTTGAACAAACTCTGTGTGGTGTCTTTCCTATCAAGCCTACTGCAGCTTAGCATTTCCTAGTTACAAAGAATCTAAACTAACTTGCCATGTAGTGCTTCTGCAGGGATGGGGCTGGATGACTGAGGAGTTAAAGCAGATGCTGACTACATCATTTTGTACAACATAGGCTTGTCCAGATAAGCAACAGGTGAAGCTAGAAGCTGATCAGACTTCTGCTCAAGTCTAGTAACTGATTTTAGCATGTGAGAAAATGCTTTTGGCTCTCAGTCACTCTGTCAGCAGATCTTTGCTCTAGTAATTAAGTGTTGAATTGGAACTATTCAGCTTCTGGTTTTATCATGTATACTACACTTGATTATGGTTCTATGGCTGCATTTATCCAGCCAACCCTGTTTGATACTGAGCTTTGTGGACATTCCTATGCTGGATGGGGAAGAGCAATACTGAGATGGCAAAACTGTTCCTGAAGCAGGCATGCAACTTCTCTAGCCTCTTTGAGAAGTGGGGTGCATCTGCCAAAGCCTGTAACTGGTGGTCTCTCACAAAGGTACATGCCTGATGTGATATTCTTAACTCTGGGCTTGTCAGCAGCTGAGTGGATTTCTTTGTGAAAGGGAATGATGTCAACAGTACTCCTACTTGATCTTTTCCTGCATTAGTCTGCTAAGCTGGATTGTCAACAGTGTGTATATTGTGCCAAAAATTTGTAGTGGGAGCAATCCAAAGGAATTGCCTTGAAAGTTTTCAGGTATAACCTATACAAGTTGTGAGCCATCTTGAGAATTAAATGCCACATTAGACTGGGTACTTTTTCTGTTCTGTCTACCCCTTTTAGATTGAGAATTTGAAAAAGGTCCTTGCCTTTTTGAATGTGCTTCCCCATTGCTTGTTTTGGGATGCTTTACTCTATTTCTGTTACTAGTTAAGTGGATAACAGTTTATTTTTTCTTTTGCAGAGGAGTTACCATGTGTTTCTAGACTTAGAGCTGAAGGAAAGTGCCATCACTGGAAGCAAAACCAAACTCATCCTTCACTGCCTCTCCCAGTGCTTTGTATGCCACAGGTTATTTAGGTGATAGGAAAGGACAGTGTCTGGATCTTCTGTGTTGTGCTAATTTCAAAGGGTACTGCTTTGAGATCCTAAATGGTTCTTGGCTTTGCTGTAGTTGTGTTGGTTCCCTGTTTACACTTAGTTTGCCCCAAAGGTGGGAAAGAGAAGGCAGGAATGTCAAGTATCTTCAACTTGCCAGAGGATGTGATTAGGTAACTTAAGAGGATTTTTCAAGTCTTTCAAACAATGAGCAAATATGTCAAATATGATGAAAAGCTCCAGAGTCTTAAATGGATGCTCTAAGTCTCTTTGTCAAAATTGGAGCATCAGGATAGTGTTGAAATTCTAGTTTTGAGCAGTCCCCTTTGATGGGGAAGGTACCAACTGCTGTCAGAAGGGCAAGCAGGCTGTTGCAGCTCGGTGAAAGAATAACTTGCCTCTCTGCCAGTAAGAGTTAATATTTTATGTTTTTTGGGTAAACTACTAATGAAATTATAAGTTGGTTTTATAACAAAATCTGACATGTTACTCTTGAGTGGAATTTGAGACTTGGATCCATACAGTTTAATTCTTGTATTTAGATTATTACATATGTAACCTCTCTAAATGCCCAGACAAGCTAAGTAACTCCACAGCAAGCATGCCACGTAGTCGCTCAACTGGACTGACTCTAGCTTTGTTACCTTTGGTTCCTTTTTGTATATTTCTACCTAACCTTTCCTTGACAGATAAAAAAATGAGGACAGTACATAGTGGTAATCTGTCTTGTCCACAGTGCAATACTCATGTGGGAATGTAAGAGATCAGTGATAGGTTTTTTGTTAATCCTTGCTCTTGAAGGGTGTTGGCTATGCAGATTAAGTTAAAGCAGTAGCACTGCTTCGTTCCCTGCTGTCCAGTGTTACCCTCTTATTTCCTATGTTAGACACTCAGGCTGAATCATCAAGTGCTTCCCCATAGTTCAAACACCGCACATAAAAAAAGCCACTGCTGTTATTGCTTAGAGGTAGGAGAAAAGAGCTCTGAGGTGTAAGGAGTTAACTATGTGCTACACCTGACCACAGTGCTGCATTATCTACTCTTTTCTTGGATGTGCTTTTGGTAAGTAACTATGAACATGACTGGAGGCTGAGGGAGAATAGCTTTCCAGGCATTAAATACCTGAAGAATGGTGGTAGATTGTACTCTTTTATCTCTTCTTTTGTGAATTTTGTGAATTTGAGCGGGTTACTGTCTCTAAGCTTTTCACCTAGAGTGGGATAATGTCTGCCTTACAGGTATGTGTCAGAGCCCTTTTCCTAGTAAATATGCTGTAGTCCACAGATAAAAGAAGTTTTAGAAGTGCAAAACCTCTGAAGCTGCACAGCATGTATATAATATATCCCCATTAAACAGCTGTTTGGCAATGTCTAATGCCATTTCCAGTTAATGAGGGATGTTTTAAACTGTTTTTTTTTTTAACAAGTTGACTTTATTTCATAAGAGGCAGCCAAGTATGTAGCCTGTTGCATTTGATGGGATCCTAATCATTCCTAAGCAGGACATCAAATTATTCTTGTTCATGTGATGCACAACACAAGAGAATTCCTGCCTGAAAGCTCAAACAAGAGCAAAAAAAATGTTTAGGGTGTTTTTGTCTCTGTTGGCTTGGGAACTGCAGAGGAGAAACTCTTCCGGTCTTATTCCTGCAGTCTGGTAAATCCTATAATAAGATATACTAGGGGGTCTGGTTTGTCCTCACTTCAAATTTAGGAGCAGGAATGTTTTCAGTAGGAAAAACTGCTCCTTCGCATAATCACAAAAGCATCTCATGCTTTCTAATGAATCTGAACTTGATAAAATGCTGATGTAGTCACCGTCCTTTGTAATTTAGAGAGAAAATGAAGATTTTTGCACAGGCATTTTGCTGCTAGAAATGTATGTCAGGGAGTGAAGGGTGGTGTCTGAGAGAACTGGAGGGATAGGTATCCACTGAAGCCACTGGCTGTTGGGAAAGGGAGACAGGCTTGAGGGTAAGAAGAACGAGGAGGGGAGCATATCTGGTGCATAAAGCTTTGCCTACAGGCAGTCCCACGCTTGTGCCTTGAGACTGGTTTGCAGCCTCTGAAATAGCAATGCCTTGGACTGAAAGCACAGATAGGTGGCTGGCTGTCCCTCCTGGTTTCTTCTGGAGCATGCTACTGGGAGCACCGTTCCCATTGCATGAGTGTACAACAGTGCTTGTTCACTCAGAGGTGCTGGTTAGTCAAGGGACAGGCGCTAATATTGTGGAGCTTGCCCTTCCCCTCCATGCCACAGAGCCCCAGTGCAAGGAGTAGGCTTGCTGAGTGGCAGGAAATGACTTGGCCATCTTGAATGGATGATGCAGCTTGTAGGCTACCAGCTGAAGAGTCCTGGCAAGTTATTATGCCTGAGATGGCAGTAGTCTCTCACTATTTTCTGTAATCCTCAGTTATTTTGGGCTACCTATTTATAGACATGGTCTGAAACAGAATTCATGCTAATTGATGTATTGATTTGCTGCAGAAGGACATGCTTGCTTTGTTAGAATTCCTACAGAGGGGAAGAAGTTAAGAGCTAGAAAAGAGATACTATCTGTGAGCTGCCTTGGCACTAGATGTGCTGTCCTCACTGCTTCTAAAACATCTCAGAAGGAAAAAAGCTTTATTTTTGGCCTTGTTTCCTCTTTATTGTAACATGCAGGAGTCTAAATCTTAAAAGATTGTGGACAAGGCCTTGGACTGAGACTCAAGCAGATAGAGATCACTGCTGATAAACCATATTTGGGTTGGCTAGAGATGAGTTGTTAAAAAACCCTTTGCAGTGGGCATTGTTTGGAAAACCTCATACAGTCTCGGTAAAGATCTTCACAGTTGAATTCTGTGACTCTTTTACTGGTATTTTTGTTTGACCCCTTCCTTGGCCATTTTGCCTGCTGACCTTTAAATCTCTCCCAGTGTCTTTCCTGATGTTCAGTTTGTTTTTGCTGCAAGTTCTCTTTACAGATACTTTTTTTTTGGGATACTTTTTCCTTAAATGCAGAGTTGAAGCTCTTTGCCATTGTAGGCTTGGGTACCAAGTTGGTGCCACATATTATCACCATATAAAACAATTCTTTAGACAGTATGAAGTTACAGGATTTCTCTTGTGAGAATTTTTTTTCTGATTTATTAACAGTTTAATTTCATTAAAAATAGATAACTTACCTTTCTCAGGCAACATTTCTCCACTCTTCTTGGGAAGGAGAACTTAAGCATAGCAAGCTGAAGAGGTCAGTGGACTTCCTCAATTGGAAAATCCCAATTCCATGTGGTTGGGACACAAATATTCTTCCAGCACCTGAACCCAGTTCAGACAGTTTAGCTGGTGGGTGGAATTCTAGAGGTTAGTGAATGTTTCTGCTCATGATGACTGTAAGAATAAGTTCCCTCACAAACAAGCTGTTGAAAAAACCTCAAGCTGATTCCTTTATTAAAAAGGCACACAGCAACAAGAAACTTGGGGAGTTGTCCCATTCAACTACTGTCCAACCACTGACCTACTGTTTTCTGACTACTAGTTTAATTCTTTAATATCTGACTCTACAAAAATGAAAGTAACTTCTGCATTTGGAGAAATATCCTTTGCATATATGGACATTGCATAAAGGTAATAGAAATACGTAGGTGAGTAGTCAGAACGTCTGTGAAGAAAGTTGTTGTAGGAGCTTATCAAGTGCTTATTAGGTACCTCAAAACAGACCTTAAGTGATATTTCTTCAGTGAAGGTGTGGTATATATTTGTGTGGGACAGTTTGCTGTGGCTCCACCAGCCTGTATTCCTGTTAGTGAAACTTGTGTGAATGCAAAAAGGAGTGTGTTCAGGATTGTGGTGCTGCTGCTTTTGAGGGGCTGGTGCTGATCAAAGGGGTGGAAGAATATCTGATTTTTGGTGCTCATGGGGAGAAGAATGATTGGTGTAAGCCTGAAAGGGGTAAACTTTATCAGAAAATACTGTTATGCTGTGGAAATGATTTTAAGTAGAAAATGGAGTGAGATGCTCAGGGACAAGGTGACAAGTCTTAAGTCAACAAGCCAGCTAGAGTGAACCTGCCAGGCAGGTCCCTAATTATAGATTGCCTGCATTAATCCATTATGGCACAAGTCTATGTGGGGGGCCATTGCTATGGATGTTCACTCCCTGTTTTGAGGAATCCTGGCTAAGTACTGAGAAGAAGATGAGCAGTTCCAGTATCTAGCTATGAACCTGTCACATGGCACCACTATGAGGAATGGTGCTACTCCAAACCAGTAACAATCTCCTTCTGCCTGAACTATTTAATACTAGTGGGAAGAAGTTTGTCTGAAAACAGTGTTTGTCGTGGGCTGCCTCTGCTGCTAAACATGACTTATGCTTGTAGAAAAAAGATGAGGAAAGAATAGGATGGGGTTGTCTTTCATATGTACTTACTATGTGCCTAATAATTTGACCAATAATTTGGGTTAATTGCTACCCAAATTATACTAAATGTAAAACTTTCCAAGGGCAGGCCAGGTGATTTGTGCATCCTCCTATACGAGCAATCTCCTGATTTTGAGCTAAAAAGGAGTCTTTTGGTTCTTTTTCCTTGCAGAGCACTGTTTTGGTGAAAGTACACTATTTCTGTCTCTTTGACTTGATGTGAATGCTGGACAAGAGTGCTTTTCTGTAAAATAAGAGCTGCTGCCATTTCACAGAATTGTCAGGTTCTTGACCTTTCCTGGGAAAGCAACAGCAATCATCTTCTAACAAAAATCTCATCTCTAAATTCACATTATGCTGAGTTTCTGTGTGGTTGCTGTTTTCATTCCTTGGTTTGGTCTCTTCCCAGTTCCAGATAAGCCTCTTTTTATTAGTAAGTGCTTCAGACTTAGTCATCTGAAGCACTACACACCTTCAGTTTCACACATGCCAGTTCAGAGAACGGACTTGAAGAAAAATGTTTGGGGCAAGTGTTATTATCACAAGGTGACCTGTGTCTTGGGGTGACCAGGCACTCCAGCTTTGCTTTGTGCTCTTTAGCAGTTCATTCAATAACAGGCTTTTAAGGATTCATATTTACATTCTGGCAATTCTGTAAAAGCTTCTTTCTGTGCTCAAGGATATATTCAGGTCCTGCTTCAGGCTTTCCCATGAAAGTTAACTCATAGAAATAGTCCATTTTTTGAGTGGAAACCTGGGGTTTATCTAATTTAGAGGACTTTACGTGATTCCATTTTAAGAAAAATTCTCAGATGAAGATACCTCTCTGATGTAGTTCTCATGCTCTGTAATGCAATGTACTTCTGGGTATGAGCATGGAGAATGGTGAAAAAAACAAGGGATATAAATCTGTATTGTAGCCAAAAGCTGCTGTCAACCTCTTTGCATGCAAATTTCAGACTTTCCTCCTTTATACCTTGCGCACAGGTGTTCAAAATTTGGCTCTGGTTTTATCTCCTAAAATGTTCCCTCCTTTTTACCTAGGGGTTAATGATGACTAAATTTTCTTGCAAACTTTTTTCCAAGAAGTTTGTGTTGGGCTCTGCTTACTAAAGAGGGAATTCCAGTGAGGGAGGGAGAGGGAAGAAGGAAGCTCCTTGGCCAAGCCTTCACAGACAGACTTGGAAATTGTCATAAATCCTAGTCCTGTGTGAGCCCTAATGTACTTGTGCTCTTATCAGGCTCTGGTGCCACAGGATGAAGCTAGCTGGATCCAGAGAGTGGAGTCTCTACAGGACAGCTTAATATTGTTTTCTGATGGTTTGTATTTTCTTTAGGATAATTCAGGTTTGTGGTTTTTTCATGTTGCTTTTATTAGGTAATGCTAAAACTTTCTTGACACTGTCTTGATATCCAGGTGTAACTGTAGTGGGGTGCTTCTAAAAATCCTTGCAAGAAATGAAGCTACTGATTCACTGCCCTGTAGCCAACAACTCTGTGTCATCCAGGGGCTTGTTAATAATCGGAAGCTAGGCTACACTTACCTTTCTCTCTCACTGAAAACTAATAGGAATAAAATCTCAGATTTCAAGATCTAAAACTTGTCATCTGCCTTGATTGATCAAAACCACACCAACACTGAACTGACTTATTTCTCTGTAGTCTGGAGTTGGAAGTTCTGGAAAACAAAGGGATATGGTGGTACTTGAGCTGTAACCAGTAACAGAGGGTTGGGGACTGAAATAGTATCCAGTGATAGAGCTGAGTTATTGAGTACAATTAGGGCTTTTGAGGGACTGTGTAATAACTTCCTCCTCCTATTTGAATTTTAAATGAGAAGCTGGCTAGTGAAATTTTTTGGGTTTGTAACTGTAACCAGGAGGAGAGAGAGGTCTAGGATGCTGCAGAAGTTCAGAAGAAAGTAGAGGATCTGGAACAGTGATGAGAGATAGAAGTTAACTGGCAGCCTGGCATGCAAATAAACCTGGGAGAAGATGCTTGGTGCAGAAGCTGGTAACAGTGTTTGTATATGTAAGATGTTAATATAATTGCTAGGGGGAAAATGTCTTTCCAGAGTCAGGTACAGAGTGGTCTTTCTGTGTGAGAGCTGGCAGACTTCAGCTGGGAGGAACAGAGATGACTCTTTTTGATTTTAATAGTTTCCCCAAAGATTTCAGTGTTTTCCAGTTAGGTGCGGAAAGAGAGCAGATAAAATGTGTAAGACCTGTCTGAATCTTAAAAGGATTGGAATTGAAAAGGAGCAAAGACAAAGTGTGAGCAAGTAAGAGTGAGAAGAGAGGAGTGTTTAGTTACAAAGACATTTGAGTGGAGAAACACCTGGAGCAAACAGTCACAGCAAAATCAGGATTGACAAGGATAAGTAACTTGGAATCTTTACTAGTTCCTACATCCTTATGGTCCAGGAAACCTTATAGCAAGGCCAGACACACAGCCATTTCTCATGCACTCATTAAACCAATTTAAATGAAACTGTCACTCCAAGTTCTTAAACTCAGATATTCTTTCCTTAGGTCACAGTTGACCTGAACTGACATAGTATCTGCCTGGAGTCCTATCAAACAACATAAAATCATTTTTTCTTAACTCTTCCCTTCCTATTTGTACAGATGGATTTCCTTAAATTTCATAAAGTTGATTACCCCTCCAATTATCTTTTGTCTCCTGGTATAGACCAAAGAGCTTGTAAAAAGTGGAATGATATCTGATTCAGCATGTCAAGATTTTTTTCAGGTGAAACTAGGATTTAGCAATGTTTGCTAAGACAGGTAGTTCCTGAGATAGCTCTTCAGCTTGAAGAAGTTCCCAAACTCAGGGGAGAGGAGAAGAGAGAGGCCCTTTGCACCAGATCAGGCTCCTCCTCATCCAGAAGCCTGCTGAGAACAGTCTTGCTAATATTTATACAGTTCTGAGCTGCTTTTTGGGCAGTGTATGCCAATCACCACAACCTAGGCCTTCATTATTGCCATCTCTCTATCTATTTTTAAATAAATCTCAACTGGGGCATGCAGCACTTTATAGCTGTAGTACCTAGAGCTCTCCTGAGGCTTACATTTGAGCAGAGCGAGGGTGTTAATTTGTTGTTGTCTTATTTGGATGAGGAAAAATATATGGTGTAATTCTTGCATGGGTGGCTGCAGGTGAATGGGGAGAAGTGATTACTAATACTTTATCTCCCTTGTTCCCTGCCAATGCTTGCTTGCTACCCCCTCAAGCAGTACAGTATTGCAAGAGCAGTAAGCAGCCTACCCTTCAGCTGTGCTAATCAGTGATAAAGCAAGTCCTGCTTCTTCTGATCCTTTCTGCTGGTGTCACTTCTTCCTGGGATCATCTTCTTACTGGCCACAGTCCAGGCTACTGTGAAGGTGGGCAATATCCCCTCCAGTGAGAAGAGGAACCTCAATTATTTGGGTTAGAAAAACCAATTTCTTCAGATGAAATTGGCCCAGTAGCCTCTTCAGCTGTGGAATGCATAAAGAGCGAAAACTGCTTAACCCTTTACAGAAGCTCATTGTACTCTTCTAGATGTGGTGATGGTGTGAGTGCTGCTTACGCTTCATAGTCTGAAGCCATCACAAAGCTGTATGTGGATGCTGGTATCACAGCCTGCTTTAAGTCTGTCAACTAAGAATGTCAGTTTGGTCTTTGTCCACTGTGAGAAATCTGACCAGTAAGCCCGAGTATGTGTTTGTACTGAGGCCAGGTCTTAGACCAGACGGAAAGAGATCCAGAAAATCTGAGGAATCCAGATAAAACCACAGATGTTTTCCCATAGCTTTTTCAATAACATGCCCTGAAAAGGAAGATGAGAGACTGTAATAATCTTGCCAATTATCTGTGTCAAAGATTTATTGTGCAAAGGTCTCATATTTGCTTATATTAAGACTGATACCCTGCTCCCTTCAGGGAGGCAGACAGCAAAAATAGACTGATATGTATATTAGAAATTTTTTTAGCTTCCACTAGAGAGATGCACAAATCACAGCACGAAGTTGGCTGAACGCTTCCAGAGCCCCAGTGAAGTGCAGCTGGAGGAAAGTTAACCTGGTGGGTGCTGTGTGAGTTTGGACTAGAGGTGGCTACTTGTATGGAATGCTGTCAGTCCTAGACAGAGCAATTTGTGTATGAAAATACCAAAAAAGATACCCAAGATAACCAAAGATATCCAAGTTAACTTCACTTATGTTTAAAATGAAATACTGTAGAACTGGAAATACTTGAAACTTATTTCCCCAGGAAATAAGGAAAGCATGTCTGCTTTTAGCAATAAGGAAGCAGTATGAGTATTCTGCAGCTCCTCACCAAAAATATGAAAAATAGTTCAGCATAGCTAGAATTGTCCTTTCTGCAGCTTGAAGGTAAACACACTAAAATGGACAGTTCTATAGTACAAAATATTGTGAAAAAGCTGTCAACCTGAGAGTGAGCAGCCTGTATTAAGATCAGTCACTAATACCTTTCTGCTTGGGGGTGGGTGTTAAATGTATGTATAACACTGGGGAGGAAGGGAAGTGCTTTGGTGGAAAAGGGATTTTGTATCTTGCTGGGGAGACTCGTACCAACAGTCTGGGGCAGCATCAAGATACCTGTAAATATTCTTCTTTTGAAGACTCCGCTGTCCTTGCTTCCCATTCTGCATAATAAAACTGCAGGCCTCATTGTAGCAACCTGACAGAGATCTTTCCCTTTGCTACAAGAAAGACAAGCTGGGGAAGGGTCTTGAGCACAAATCTGAGGAGCAGTTGAAGGAACTGGGATTGTTCAGTCTGGAGAAAAGGAGGCTCAGGGTGACCTTATGGCTCTCAACTCCCTGAAAGCAGGCTGTAGCCGAGTGGTGGTTGGACTCTTCTTTCAGGTAACAAGTGACAGCACAAAAGGAAGTGGCCTAAGGTTGCACCAGTGGAGG
Organism: Poecile atricapillus; assembly: GCF_030490865.1. Taxonomy (NCBI): domain Eukaryota; kingdom Metazoa; phylum Chordata; class Aves; order Passeriformes; family Paridae; genus Poecile; species Poecile atricapillus. The sequence goes on along the minus strand of NC_081249.1, from coordinate 147,306,302 downwards.
CTTAGATTGGATATTAGGAAAAAAATTTTCACTGAAATTGTTGCCAAGTATTGGAACAGGCTTCCCAGGAAAGTGGTTGAGTCACCATTCCTGGAGGCATTTAAAAGATGTGTAGATATGGTGTTTAGGGACATGGTTTAGTGGAGAACTTGGCAGCACTGGGTTAATGGTTGGACTTGATTATAGAGGTCTTTTCCAAACTAAATGATTTTGTTCTATGATTCCTTGTAGAGCTCAGCAGGAGAGGTTCTGCTGGGAACATCATACAAACCACATCTGTCACTTCAGTATGGAAAATATGCCTGACCTGTGTAAACAAACTTTCATGCAAAAGCAGGTTTTCATGCTAATTGTAGTAGTGTTGCTGGGTAGTTCAGCAGTAGTGATAAAATGCAGCATCTTACTCCCAAGCTATTGGAAGGCATGTGAACTGTACTTGAACAGTCTGGAAAACCTTTCACACTAACGACTTACTAGTGTATGAAGTGGTGTTGCCTAGTGTTGCTCTGTGTAGCAGATTAGGCCAGAACCCAACTCTGAACATCTCTGGAGATGGCAAGGTAGGCCTGTAGAAGGAGACATGTCAGTTCAGTGAATGGCAGTGCTGTAGAGATGCTTGACCTATTTTTCTTTCCTCTCAGAGTTCAGCAGTTGGCACCTAGATTACTGCTACAATTTTTAAGAAAGGCACAAGTAATTACTGTAAACAAATCCTGTCGGCAGAAATTGGAAAGTATATTCTTCTGAAAGTTGTCACTGACAGAAGATGATGACATTAGAGTTAACCATGGTGCCACTAACAAGGGTCCTTCCTTCTTGCCTCACACAAGCATTTTGGCTTAGAAGTGTTTCTCTGTAGCACTTCCAACTCCTGACACAAACAGTTCATGCATCTTGTCTGTTATAGGAAGGTTTTTATCATATATTTAGACTGTCATATTAACTGTTTTTTTGAGGCAGGAGTGAAGAGCAGAGAATCGGTTTCATACCAGCAAAAGGGAAATTCCTATCCTGAAGCTTTTATGCATAGCAGCTTCTTCAATTTGTGATCAAGAAAGATTTTGGTAGTGGTCAAAACTTCTCTTCTACTGCCTGTGCTGTCCCAAAAGGCTATAACTGCCTGACTGTCCAAGAAAGCATTGTCCAGCACTTTCCTCACAGGGCTAAGCTGGCTGGCACACTTTTTTCTTGGTTAGCAGGATTGTGTTATTTTACTCTGAATGTAAAACTTGCCTTGTATTTAATGTGTCTGTCTGGGTCACTGTGGAATACACCAAGGTGGGTTTGGCACTTGAAACAGTGAGTATTAAGCCAAGTCTGGGATCCTTATGATGGCAACAGCATCCTACTGAAGGGCTGTTCAGAAGACTCCCTGCTGGCCTGCTGAAGCAAGAGTTAAGATTTATAGATGGTGTTTTTAAAAGTTATTGTCTGACCTGTATAAAGCTGAGTCTCTGAAACTACTTGTCTGTAGATCAGATGCATATGATCTTAATGGCAAGTAACTGCATGTGTTGGTAGGTGGACATCACTACTTCAGTGATTTGTAGGGGGAGTGAATAGCACCTTATGGCAATTAAATGAATAGTTAATTTATCAGCTGAATAGTTTGCTTCTGGTAAGGAGAATGTGTCTTCATTGTTGCCTCTTACTCTATAGGCTAGAAGTCTAGGGATAACACATCCTCTGTGATGTTAGGAAAATCCTTTCTTTTTAACAGTACTGGGATAATGTTAGTAATAAATGTAAGAGAGCTGCTGCTTTTGCAAGCTACACTGTTTAATAGGAGTACATGATATTATGTATGAACAAAGTGAAATTCCAGTCTTTTCTTCTGTTTTGCTGTCTCTGACACTTCAGAGGAGTAATAGAGCTATAAGGGAAACTTTCTTTATTACACTGTATAGCTTTGAGGCCTATGGGGATTGTGAAAGGCTATTATTCTGTGTAGCAGATTAGGCCAGAACCCAGCTCTGAACATCTCTGGAGATGACAAGGTAGGCCTGTAGGAGGAGACATGTCAGTTCAGTCCCCAGACACGGCTTGAGAAACTGCTTTGGCACTGGAGTGCTGATGATAGTACATGTAAAGCTGCATGAAGTGGGGAGAAGCTCCTGATGCAACCATCTTCGGTTTAGCATTGTCTTTGGATCATAAAGGGGAAAAAATATAGTTAAGGAAAGTGAGCCCCTGAGTTTTCAGTACCTCCTATTTTAGTATCCCTTCTGTGCAATGGAATTTCAGACTTGGCATTCATTTAGTATGTGTCTCCTGATGGGCAGCCAGCCCTTGATAGGTTTTGAACTAATGAGATCAGCTATTTCTAATATCTACTTCTTGGTTCTGCTGTTGGCAGCAGTTAAACCAAACATAATGAGGGCAGGATGCCAGCTTCAATTTGAATGCCTCTTTCAGCATTTTTGAGGAATTCATTTAGGGACCAAAGTTTGTAGAGCTATCGAGTTATAATGGGTGGCATTCTCCATCCTGGAAGATCTACAAGGACAAATAATTTGTGATGGAAGAAGTGCCTTTGCATAGTTTTATTTCCATTAGAGCTCAACCCAGAAGATGTGGCTGCCAAACTGTTTGTAAACTGTGTTCAATCATGGTGTCTCCTTATGAGATTATCGTCTAGCAGAATAGAGTAGTTCCAGAGGTGGTGGTGGTCTTCATATACTTTTTGCTTTGTCTACAGTAATAGTGTCTAATAAACATGGCTGTGACTGAAGGGTGACAATGGTTGTGGTGTAGACTAGAAGGTTGGAAAAGGGTCTCTGGTATCTTGTGTGCATGCCAAAGGGAATGGTACTTACATAGGAGACAGTGTTCAGGAGGTCATGAAGCCATCTTTGGTAAGACTTGATACCTGCTTTTTGCAGTAGGCAGCCTCTGGCATGGCTAGAAACTTCTGTCTTATTGGGGAGAAAGGGTTATGGGAGGAGAATGTCATTTTTATCTTGCTAGTTTGGGGTATTTAGAAAGCTTATCAACTAACTTGGAGACTCCACTTAGAGTAGGTCCCCACTCTTCAGCAACACTGTGCAAGTAAAGGGCAAAATACTTTGAGTTGTTGAGAGAAAGATAGCGTGAGAAGGTCCTTAAGAGAAGGGGGGTCCAGATGAATTGATGTCACGTGAAAACAAATTTTAGGGGCCTTGTATTTAAAAGGAAGCCTTTTATACCTATCAGGCTACTGATGGAAAATCAGCAGAGAATTTGTATTTCACCAAACAGCTTATTCCTTTAAGAATGCTTCAGCAAAACTTAGTTGTCTTCAGATATGCTTGCAGTTTGTGTAAGCCCACAGAACATACCAAAGACTCATGGGAAAAGCTTAGATCAAGAGAGTGTTCCAGTACTCCAAGCTCTTGGAAATGGGGAAGAAGAATTCCTAAGATGACTACATAGCCAGTCCTGCTAAAAGTAGTACAAGAGGTAAAATAGGCTCAAGGAAGTATTATTTCACAGCCACCTTCTGTAAGTGGCTAGTCTTCCCATGCCAGTGCACAGGACTCTTCAAATCCTGGAAGTGATTTTTAGGGGTTTATACAGTGGAGGGTAAGAAAGTGCGTACTTCAGTCTCCATGAATTGAGAGAACTGGGCCAAGAGGGCTGTGCAAGTCTGTGCAATGGTTTGAAGCATTCAGTATGCTAATGTTTGGGTAAGTGTGGGGATCACTCTTCCTGGAAATCTTGCTTGAGTTACTGTCCTTTGTTGAAGTATACACCTGGTATTGCTTCAACCCTTCTGCTTTTCTGAGAGCTTCTTTTGAGAAAAACATATCCCATTACAATGGAATAGCTGACTTCTCACCTAGTGACAGCACAAAGTTGTAATCCTGATACATTTGCTAGCAGGTATCAATGGCTTCAGCTATCATTATGACAGACTAAAGTAGAGGATATAGTTAGTAAGAGATTAACTTGGCATAAGGTATACAGTAGGATGTTTTGAGTTTGTTATGCTGAATAAGCACAGGACTCCTTAAACTGGAAAGACTGGATCATATTATTAAACAATACAATTTAGTGAAGACAAGATTCCACATTTTATATTAACGGAAGTTTTGCTGTTAGCATCTTGGGACAAGAAGTTCGTTGCCTGACTGTTCAAACATTTGTATTTTCTATCTGGTCCAACATGCATAGTAGCAAAGGTAAAGAGAAGAAATAGTCCAAATTAAACATACCTTTTCTTGTCAGTGTGTTTGACAAATTAAATTTAATCTTAAATTTGTTCTAGGCTTACATGTTACCTTGGCTGCAGGGATACTCTGTAGGAGAGTGAGTTTTGACAGAAACTGAAGTAATTACTTCAAATAAATTAAATCAGTCTCTACCTTAATACTGCCAGATTTACTAGAAATATTTAGAAGTTGTGTGTTAGAAATGTGAGACTTAAGATGAAGTTTCTGTTTTGTTTAAGTTTTGGTTTCCTCCGCTGTTCAGATGATTGGTGTACTGAACTTACGAGATGCTTAAACTTACGACTTAGAAAACTGAAGTTGGATTTTATGAAGGTGGTACAGGCATGTGGATATAAAAATTGTGTGTGAGAAGGAATTATTTTAAAGTATGAAATTAATTTCTTGTCCCTGGTGTCTCTGGCATTTTCTTTCCCACAAGTAAATGTAGTTAAGCACTTTGATAAACTTGCACGTCAAAAGCAAAAAGAGAAAATTTTAAAAGTTCACTCCCTGACAGCAATGACTTTTTTTGCTGTGAAAAACAAAATCACAACAAGAAAAAACCCAGAGAGCTGCTTTGAGATGAAGTGCAGTTCTAAGAGTTTCTCCCAAACACTTGGTGGGCTTTTCTCCCAAACCTTCGGTGGGCATTTCAAATACTCCATTAGGCAGCTTCTCTGGACCTCGTACCTCATCTTCTAAAAATAGAACACAGCTGCTGCATCATGTTTTGGGATCAGTTTGCAAAGAAAATGAAAGTATTATTTTCTACCTAAAAGTCATTTAACAGATGAAGCTTAATACTTGAGTGCTGCCCTTCACTGTAGTGGCTTAGACAATGCAAGGATTGAGGGGAAGGGATAGTATGAGGGAAGGAAAGATCACTGTAGAAAAATTAGGTTTCTAGCCTGTAAGAGCAAAAATCTGTCTTGAATTCAACTCATTCAAATAAATCTAGAGTTTGCTGGTTTTGCTGTGTGATCCCATACATTTGCTCAGTCTTTACCATTCTCAAGCACAGGCTCTGTGCTTTGAACACATTCTTATTTGCACAGCTGGAGGCTTGGGGTTGAAATGTAAGTGGTGCTTTAACTTAGACTTTGCAGGAGGGGTGACTCAGGGCATAAAAGTATTACAATATCTTTCTTGTAAGTACCTTCTGCCTGGGGGGAAGTGTCCTTTTGAAATTTGTTGGGAAAGCCTTAAGTCTTGGTATAAAACTGTGGGATGCTAAAAACCCCACCCAAGGACTGAAACTTCTTAAGATGCAGGACTTTGAGAACCTTTGTGTTAAAGTTATCCAGGTGCCAGTGAAGTACAAACTTGTGAGCATTTCCAAAAAGGGTATATTAAGAAAAATCAGTCTCTTCCTTCCCCTTCCCCAAAACACATGACAAACTTCCCAGGAACCTCACTTCAAAAGCCTTTTTTCACTTGCTAGATTCTGAGGCTGCATGGGCACTTGCAGGACAGAGGTTGGACAGCCTGGTCAGCTGTTGGGAGTTTGGTGGCTCTGGCTGGTTGGTAACTTTCTGCATGTGTAAGACTGCAAACCCTGATAGAGTTTTTAAGACTTTGAAATTTCTGTAAGACTTTGTATTTCTATAAGAGAGACATTTTGGGTCTCTGGCTCAGAGCAGGATCTCTGACCCCTGTGAAACCTGCTAGGCTTACAGTTCCATGGCAGGAAACTTGGCTGAAGTCCAAAACCAGTGGTTGAAATTGAAGTGCTTGTGCCCTGTAGGCAACCTGCCATGGGGCTGAGAGTCTAGCCATGATTAAAACTGGAACTTGGCTCCAGTTCTGCCTCCAGAATGGCTGGTTGCACCAGTTTGGAGCCTGAAACCAAGGCATAAAAATGTGAAATGATTCTTTCCAACAGCAACAAAAATATCGAGAAGTTTATAGTCTCCCTAAATGTGTAAAATGGTATGGCTTTCCTGGGGAATTCTCTCTGGGAAGGACTCGCTCATTTGTACTTAAGTCAGGCCAGTCTGAGTACTTTGACTAATGAGTGGGTGATATGTGCCATATGAATATACCTAGATGAATCACACTTTCCCAATACGTGTTCTAAGGGTCTTCAAACTTGAAATCTGCCAAAACAGGAGTAAAATATTGCATGTGCTGTTTGTCTGTCTCAGTTTTGTTGGGAGGCGGCACTCTGCAGTACTAATCTGAAGTGAAGCTGCTAAATAGCAGAGGCACCTCTGTTTTGATCTGTAGTGAACTCTAGATTTGTTTCTCAATAGATTTCCACTTTCTCACGTTCATGTCGTTTGTGTCCCTTGCTCCCTCTTTTCCCTGAAGCCTTGCTAAGGCATGTTACTGTGGTACTACAATGCCTTGGCCATTTCTCGTTACCTCCATCACAAAAGGCTGTGCTGTTCTGTTTGTGCTTATAATGTACCCAGATGGTGAATAGAATGAGTGACCACCAAGCTCATTTTCACTTGTGGGGTCAGACCTTTTTCTGCTAAATAACACAAGTGTTCCCAGCTGCTGTGCAGCTGCAGGGAGTCTGCTTTCCTTCACAGGCATTAAAAACCCTTTAATCAGTGTTTGTTGTTTGTCAGCAGTGGTGTTGAGGTGTGGAGAAAAAGAACAGATATGCTTTGTTGGCAAAGTTAACTTCATTCTGACCTCTTATCTTTCCTTTTTCTTTTCAAGTCTGAAGAAGCAGAAAGCAGTTTGGGAAGTGGTTTCTGCAAACACCTGTGTAAATGTATTTGCTAAAGGAGGACGTTTGTGTCCTTATATAGATAGAACATTTGACATAAAAAGATGCTCTGAGCTGCATTGAACTGAAAATTCTTTAGGGCAGGGACTCAAATGGGCTGGAATAGGCGCTGTGCAGACTCCCTTAGTGTAAATAAATGTTACATAAATACAAATATTGTTGATTAATATTAGTGTTACTTACCTTAGTATTGAATCTATATTCAAAGAATCCCATTTGCAGTCCAGTCAATTTTATCTTTTTCCTGTAAAATAGATGATTCCTTCTAGTTTTGGAAGGGGGCTTGTTTGGTTTTTTGGTTATTTTTTTTGTTTGTTTTTGTTTTTTTAGCTGGGGTTTTGTGTTTGTGGTGGTTTGTTTGTTTTCCTTTTAGTTCTACTTTTAATAGCTTTCTTCTCTTGAAGGAAAAGGGAGGAGATAAAGAACTGATAAGCAGTCTCCAATTCCATTTGGTTTGGATGTAGTCCGTTTTGAAGCAAATGGGAACACAGAAATCGAGAAGAAGCTTTGAGAAATTTCAGAGCTAAGATGATTATTTTCCTCGTCTTTCTAGATGAAGCTTGGAAAGCTTCTGGTGCTGCACGTGTTTGCAGGTTTGCTTTTTCCCCGAGTGCAGGTTTGCTCGCATTGTGTATCTGTGTGTAGAGCACTGAGCGCTGTGAGTAGTGATTCTGTTGTTGGCAAAGTCTTTTTGTGTGTGCATCCTGGAGCTGTTGGACATCAGGCTTTGATTTGAGCTTCAAAGGTCATCGTAGGACATTTGGGATTAAGGGCAGAATATTTACCTTGCTGCTCTTCCCCTGAAAAGACCAGAGAATCACATTCCTGGCTTGGCTGTGTCTGGGGAGAGTGGGTACCAGGCATTAGGGCGCATTGCTCACAGCCCTCAGCCCAGCTCAGCAGTATCTCCAGCAGTGACCAAGGGGCTCTTCTGGAGCAGGGCTGTGCCCTTGGGAAAGCAGTGCCTCCTTGCTCAGAGTAGGAATTATAAAATACAAATAAAACTGACTACCTGTGGTTTGTGGTCCTAGCTGTTAAAATTACAGAACCAAGAGATCTCCCCATGGCAGACACGTTTTAGCATTCATCCGTTCTTTTTCTTCATGCAGCTGAAGTTGCTTGCAGAGGAGGCCATGCTCTCAGACTGGCAAAATGCTAAAGGAAGACTTTTTGTGCTGGGCAGGAGGGGATGTACACTCAAAACATTTAGTATATTAAATGTCTGTGGGTGGTGTGTATTGACCATCACTTCTGTAGCGTGAATGCTTACCTGCTAGAAAGGGGACAAAGAACCACCATTTTATACTTGAAAAAAGCTGTCAGGGCTGCTGAGCAAAGATATGGGCTGTGAGCTGCAGTGGAGCAGGAACCCTGCTCTTAGGGGGAGTTTTTGAAGCCCTTTGGATCTCCTGGAGATGTTGCTGGCTTTTCTGGCAGCACGGTTTGCTTGCGTGACAACAGCTCTGATCAGACAGGTGTGATCCTGGATCCTTCTTGAATTCAATGCAGACTTGCACAGTTACAATCTACCTGAACAAAACAAGCACCATCTTGTGCAGCTATGTAAACCATAAACTTTTTTGGCAAGGCAGGTGTGGCATCTTCAGTGTCTGGAAAGCACCGAACATGCTGTGTGGGCGCCCTACTGAAATCCAAATTACAAATGCTAAGAAGGCTTTTGATTTTTTTAATTTTTTTTTTTTCTAATAACATGGTTCTTGGCTTAATTTGGGTAGGCAAGAACTTCACAGACTGCATTGGGGTGCTCTGCATGTTTCCTCAGGCCCTCATAATTCATCAATGTCGAGTTGTTTCTCTGTCTGCAAGGAGGCATCTGAGGAAAGCTCTTCCACAGCCTTAGGTTTAACTTGTTTGTCAGCCCTGAGAAGAGCTTTCTGTTCTTTAGAATGAAGAAAGGATGTTCTTGATGTATGAGTCCCCACTATACTGTTTTAATACAGGCTGTGGAAGGCTCAAGTGAGTTTTAATGATATGACTTTCAATAAGTTGGTAATATGGTTTGATGCTGAGAACCAGTATTCTAGATTTTTTGTTGAACATCTGGATAACTCATACCTTTGGAACTCCGCTTCTGACAAGGAATTTGCAAAACGTTTCATGCCAGTAGCTCAAGTCTCCAGTTGTGATAAACAGGAGAGCTGTGTTGAACCGAATACTTAATTGCTGCATGTGTATCATACTGCCCTATCAGGCACCTCTGCTTTGAAAATCTGTTTATACATACAGAAACCTGAAAAGCCATGTAGAGTCTTTCAGTGTCTGACATCACATGCTGGGAGGAGGCTTCAGCATTTTCAGTCTGTTGCTTTTTGCTGTATGTTTACAGTCACTACCAGTCTTTGCATTTTGGGGGTGACAGAAAGACGTTACTGTAGCCAGAGCAATTCCAAGTTAAGTTGTGATAGTCCAAGCACTGAGAAGAAAAAAATCTGGCCCAGTTTTACAGTGTTTTTATAGTCTAGTCCAGGTCTCTATAAACAATTTAAAATTGCCTTCAGGTTTAAATATTCCAATTTCCCATTTAGAGCAGGTGTTGCCAGGTTATAGAATGTGTTGCAGAAAGGGAACAAAAACATTTCAAAAACATTTTGCTGTAACAAATACGTCAAGTCTGTGACAGATGAGATTTAAAAAAATGTCTGTCCCACCAAAAGTAAAATGAATGCAAACCTTGCTTACTTTTCCCAGCTGTCATGTTTAAATAGGGGGTTTAGTAATGCATTAGTCTTTAGAAGATACAGCAGTACGGTATGAAAATATGGAACTTCCCAATTGTTTTTCATTTTACTGGGAAGAAAAGATTTTTTGTAATGAAAAAAAACCCATCAACAACCAAATTTCAGAGATGCATGTTCTTGGAGTGGTTAAAAACCAACCCAAACTAGGCTTCAGGCGATGTTTTTTCAACAGCTTTAACCTCAAAGCATAGAGTAGACAGCTTTGTAGGAAACTGTAACACCAAGGTGATTATGGCAGTGACTCACACTTCCCTGTAAGGCATCCAGCTATCAACACACTTGGAGAGCTGTGGCTTTGTGCATACAGGCAGGGTGTCAGTCAGTGCCCATTTGCCAGCCAGCTCTGAACTGCTGAGCTCAGAACCGCTTTGACAGCGAGCTGGGATATCAGTGTGTTAGAGAGCAGCTCTGGTGCCCCCAGGGTAGCAAGAGGCTGTAGAAATGGGAGGTAGGGACGGGGAAGTGCAAGGCAGGTTTGACTTGCCTTTTCTTTCCTTAATCCTCATGGAACTTGTTTGAAGATTCCTCTGAAATCTTACTGTGAGCAGGTGACTGGGTTTGAGTAATAAAGGTCTGACAAACCACTAAGTGGGGTAGTATGGGAAGAGAAAAAGGCTGCTACTATTGTGATTTGCCAAAAATTTCTGCAAGTGGTTATGGAAAGATGACCACCAGTTTGGATCCTCAGGAAAACAATATGAACTTGGGAAAGAGACCTGGGTGTCCCTATAGGCAGCTTAGAGTAGAGTTGAGGGTACAGCAGTAAACTACTTCCAGATGCTGGGGTTTGCAGGGAACAAGCAGACAGAAGATGGGGACTCATGTGCATTGTGGGTTTCTCATCACCAAAAATAAGGCAGGACGCCAAGGAAAACAGTAGTGATCATGATATGGAGAGAAGTGGTCTGGGTGAGAAATTGGAAGGTCGGGATTATTTAAACTACAGAAGACTGACAAAGGAGTGCCACGTTGGTACAAAATGGGTTGCATCATAATGGAATGCTCAGGAAGAAGAGGTATCCAGAAAGATGATATGAATTCCAACTTCTAAAACAAAATAGGTTTTTGCATAGTGTGCAATGAGCTGGGTGTCATCAGGAAGGAACAAAAGGTGACTTTGGGAACATGCAGGTATGCTCTTGCAGGTGGTATTTACAGATGATCTAAACAATGCTTTCAAAAACATCACTGGTGATATAAAACTGGTCACATACATGGTTCAACTACCAAGGTCAATCTTGATAGTTTATTTGTATTCCTCTGACTTTGGTGATATATTTTTTGTGTCTCTGACTAAAATTGTCTAGTATCAGATACTGTTTGTGGCACAGCACTGGGCAAGCTTGGCTGTTGTGACTCAGTATTGCCCTTCCCGTGTGGGTTGTGTTTGGCTGTGCACATCTTACTTTTTTAGAGGTGAGGCAGAGTGAGTAATGTTTCCATTTTATTAAGAAGAATGGAATGGCAAAGACCGTTAATTTTTTTTAAAGATGTACGTGTTTCATTTAAAGTTCCCTTTAGGCAAAGTCAGCTTTGTTAGGCAGCTTAAAATGCATTGTAGTCATATTGTTATTGTCATAAATAAAAAAAAAAAAATACACCATGCTCAGTTTTGGGAAACCAAACAAAACCACTGTTTTGTTTTTTTTTCTCCCTTCTTTTTTCACTTCCTTCAGTTTTTAATAAGCGACCGTGACAGAGACCCCCAGTGTAACCTGCATTGCTCCAGGTCCCAGTCCAAACCCCTGTGTGCCTCTGATGGCAGAACATATGAGTCGATGTGTGACTACCAGAGAGCCAAATGCCGTGAGCCGAGTCTGAGTGTGACACATCGTGGCCGCTGCAAAGGTAGGTGGATTTCAAATGAACTCCGAGAGGAGAAACGGGAGGCTGACCTCAAAAAATTGGATTCTTAGACCTTTGAGTTTAGTACCATGCTCTGAGAGTGATCTGATTTGGAATTGTGCATTCCTGCAAGCATGGGTTTCTGAGCCTCGTCTGAGGCAGAGTAGAGTATGAGCTGACTGCATTACCAATGAAAGGAGCCACAGACATCACGGAAAAGGAGCTGAAATGTATGTCTGCAGACAGAAACAACTGGCCCCATGGAAGTATAAAACCAAATCCTGAAAGCACACTTCTTCCTTGCTACTTGTGCTGATGAGGAATCAGGACACCTTTGACTGACAGGAATTTGGAGTGGGGAAGAATATGATGCACACTAGTCTAGTCCCTTTTCAGACATACACAGCCTTCCTGTGCTGAGCTAATTAAGAGGACAGTGCTTGTAAGGCTTTTTTTCTATTTGCTATTACATATCTACTTAGAAGTGCGAATACTGTCTCTCAGTTCAGCTCTTTGGCATAGTCGAAAGATGAAGTTGAAGCTTTTCAAAGGATTATTTGTGTCTTGCCGCACAGTGGTTTGTTTTTGCAATGGAGTGAAAAATAAAGTGGAATCCATTTTCTGAGAGCACAATAGGCTCGAAGGGCAGATGGCACAGGTGTTTTTGGCAGTGAATTAAAGTGACAGGAGAAACTCATTAAAATCCATGTGATAGAATAAAAAGAATTCCTTTAAGCCTGGCATTTGTTTATAAAGGGTTTTTTACTATTGTAAAAACATCTTTGTTAGAATTACTTGATATAAAATGAAAATACCTTTTCAGTGTATTTGACAGACTTTATAGTTTAGGTGAATTATCAGCCTGACTTCAAATATTACTCTCATTTAAACAGTTTCTGTTTAAAAAGACAATTTTTTTTAAAATGTTTTAAAAAGAAAAAAACTTACTTGTATGTTTTTGTTTATTTGTTTTTCACCACTGCTGGGTTGGTTTATGGTGGCTTCTCCCATAGCATAGATTGAGGCCTTTGAATCAGGCTTCTTTCTAACTACTGGAAACCCAGAACCTTTCTTCACAGAGCTGAAGAAGCACTTGGATAGTTCTTGCAAGTGATACATTTTTGAGTATCACAGTGAGAAGCAGTGTGGTGAGAGTCCTGTTTTTGCTTTCATCCCTTGAGCAGAATGTCTTAGATAAGCAGCTTCATAGCTGATACTGGCATTTAAACTGGCACTGTTCAGTGGCTTAAAACATGAGATCTGAAATGTGGTACATCCATATACTAAACTGTCTGTTTCTGGAAGTAGACAAAATTTGCTTCCCAAACTGCATGGCCTACTGCATATTGTGATTCCAGAGTCCCAAAGAAGTAACTGAGACTTTTTTTGTCTTGGACACAGATAAAATACACTTCTTCTGCTCTTGGATGCTATTGAAATGTTTAGTTGAAGCTAACTTGCATTCTCCTGTTTTCCTCTTACCCCATGGTACTGTACAGTATCTAACAACTTGGGAGTGTGTGCAAACTGCAAGTCTTGCTTTTAACCCACTGACACTCCTGCCAGTCCCTGTGAAGTAGGAATATTCTTTCAACTATCACATGCAAATTTAACCTAAGTGGTAATTTCCATGTGTGCTGCTCTTGAGAGGTATTCTGTTTTTCTAGCTGCATTAGGAACATGACCTCGAGTGCATAAAGATCACAGTTGTTGGCAAATCCAGGCAGTTGTGAGACAGCTGTGCTGAACTACAGGCTGTTGGCCAGGTCTGTATTGTGCACTTGCAAAAAGGAAGGTATTGCCAACAGTGTTTGAGCACCTTGTACTGCAGCAGGATGCAGGGTATACCCTGAACAGCCTTCACTCCTCCTGCATGGCAGAGGCTCTACAGGAGAGCTCCCCTGAAACTGTAAGGGAGCCTATAGGCCATCGAGCTCAGTCACATGCAGTTGTGATAGATACTGTACCAAAGAACTTATCCTCATGGAATGACAAGTTTTTACTTGTGCTTCACTCTCTAAAGGGAGAAAAACAACAGGTGACTAAAATAAGTAAAAAAAGCATATTGTGGACAGCAAGTTCTGCAGCCCAGATTACCATAGGCTTCCAGTGTATATGCTGATGACTTGAACTGTGCTTGTGCCAAGGAAAACAGAATGGTTTCCATAGTGAGAACAGGACCTTTTTGATTCAACTTAATGCTCTGTTCTCTCTCAAGAAACTAAGGACCTTTAAAGATGAAATCTTACCAGCCCTTTGGGAGCTATAACCTTTATTAAGCTCTTGTTTGTTGCTAGCTTCCTCATGTGCTTTTCAATGGAATTCCTTCCATGCTAAATTATCTGAATTCCCTTCAAACCCTCACATATCACAAAGGGTTAAAAGTCAGGAGTAGCTAAAAGTGATCAAATTATGGAATCCCTGACAAATGGAGCCTCGCTGATGAGATTCTAGAGAATAGTTCCAGATGGTATAGCTGTGTCTAAAATACACAACCAAGCAATGCTACCTGGATTTTTTCTCAGGAGGCATCATAATATCTGGTGTTAAATAGGAGTTATAGCTCAAAACTTTGCAAGTGCAAAGGACAAATGCTTGTTGATCTTGACAACTCACCAAGAATCATTCCTGCAGTGATTGTTTTATTGGTATATATCTGTGGCTTAGAATACATTTAAGTTCTGTGTTAACTGCTTGATTTCTAGGAGCTTTAATTAATTTAATTACAATGTGGGAGTGTTCTAAAAGTTCTCTTTAGATTTATTAGTTATGTTAATAAGTCTGCTGGTTCAGAGTTTGCTCTTAGATCACAACTCACTGTGTAGAGTGAACCTATCTGTGAGTTACTGGTGAAGATTGTAACAGGATCTTCAGCCTTTCTCCTGGGACACAGGAACTGAACACAGCTTTTGGCTAATGTGCTAGAAAGGCTGGTCTTCTGACTGATGGGTCATTTGAAGAGGAACTTCTCTACCTATTATTTTTGTTGGACAGGAGATGATGTTTTGAAACCATTTTGTCTGCTCACTTAGATCCAGGTGTTTTGTCTTCAAACTTGCTTTATTCTTCCTTGACTGTGAATAAGAATGTTCTTCCTTGGCAGCAGTTAGTAAAATCTAAAATGTCACTTTCAATCACTTTGCAAATCTAGGCATGTTCTGAATAAATCAGGGAACTCTGGAGTAGAAATGCAATGTGGATATCAAAAAAGGAACAAAGTACATTGATGTGAAAGGAAGACAAGAAGGTGATCAGGAGTAGTCAGTGTGGATGGGGAATTCATGCTTAACCAACCAGATGGCCTTCTATGGTGGGACAACTGGCTGGAGCAATGAGGGAAGAGTAGTGGGTGTTGTCCACCCGGGCTTCTTTTCCTTCTCAAAGGAAGGCTTTTGACGCTCCTATGATATCCTCACAGGAAAGCTCAGGGAGTGCAGACTGGACATGTGGACAGTGAGGTGGTTTGAGAGATGTGTGAATGCCAGGTCTCAGGAGGTTGGGATCAGTGGCACAGATGTAGTTGGAGGCCTGTCACTAGTGGTGTCCCCCAAGGTTCAATACTGGGTTCATTATCATTTAACTTGTTCATCAGTGACTTGGATGAAGGGACAGATGTCTCTTCAGCAAGTTCGTTGATGATTCAAAGCTGGGAAGGCTGTGGAACTCTCCAGAAAGATCTGAGGGTTGGAGGGATGAGGAGAGTGAAACCTTTTTGAAATTCAACAGAGTATGGGGTCCTGCACCTGGGAAGGAATAAGCTCCTGCACCAGCACAGGCTGGGGACAGACCTGCTGGGAAGCAGCTCTGTGGGGAAGGCCCTGGGGGTGCTGGTGGACACCAAACTGTCCCTGAGCCAGCAGTGCCCTGGTGACCAGGAATGACAATGGTGTCCTGGGTGCATCAGGAAGAGCATTGGCAGCAGGTGCAGGGAGGGGATCCTGCCCCTCTGCTCAGCCCTGGT
This sequence comes from Poecile atricapillus, assembly GCF_030490865.1. NCBI lineage: Eukaryota > Metazoa > Chordata > Aves > Passeriformes > Paridae > Poecile > Poecile atricapillus. The sequence continues at coordinate 147,290,807 of NC_081249.1, read as the reverse complement.
GAGGCACAGCTGGAGTGCTGCTCAGTACAGAGAGACAGGGAGATTCTGGAGAGAATCCAGCAGAGGGTGGCAAAGATAATGAGGGGACTGAAGCACATCAGTTGTAAGGAAATACTGCGGGATCTGGGCCTGTTTATCCTGGAGAAGATATGACTGAGAGGGGACCTCATCAATGTTTTTAAGTATCTTGCAAGGAGGGTGTCACAGGATGGATCCAGGTGTTTTGGTAGTGCCAAGGAACAGGACAAGAGTCAATGGGCAGAAACTGGAGCACAGGTAGTTCCACCTGAACATAAGAACATTTTTACTGTGAAGATAAATGAACACTGGAACAGCTGCCCAAAGAGGTTGTAGAGTCACTTTGCCTGGAAATATCTGTAGCTGTCTTTACTCAATCCTAAGGAGTGTGCTCCAAGGGATGGGGTGTTAGCAGGAAGTTTGGACAAGATGACCTCCAGTGGTCCCTACCACCCTGAACCATTTGAAAGAAGTTTGAGACTCCAGGTGTAGGACTTGACCCAAATGAAGTGGAAAGCAGTGAGGTGAGTGAATGGTGATTGATATCCTGTACAATAGATAGACATGTTTTTGTAGTTTGCAGAGATCCATTTTTGCCTGTTTCATGCAAATACACATATTATTGAGTAAATGGGTATGAACCTGCTGACCTTAGTGTAGCTGAACTGCTTCATGTCTGGTGAAGACCTGGCCCGTATGTGAGACAGTTACCTAATGCAACTGAAAACAGTTAAAAAGCTGCTTGGATCAATTTTTGCTATTTGAACTTTGGATACAAGCATAAGAGAACTAAAATTAAGTAGCTTTAATAGATTTTGGTGGTTGCATTGTATTGATTTGCTGCTAGTGTTATGTGACTCCTGGAGATGTTCTGCTTTGTGTTATTAGGAGAGCTTGGGTCTTTATACCATGATGTTGTGTGGTGTCAGTACTGCCTCTGCCTGTTGAAGAGAGGATGCTGGAATTCTTGGACCCTATTCAGGAGTGGAGTGTATATATTATGAAGGACACGGTGGTCTTGTTTGAATAAACTATTCATGGATAAGATCAGCCATGGTAACTAGCCAATTTCATTGCAAAATCCAAAATTATGTACACCTGCATTGTGCCGATTAGGCCAGGGATGTCAAAAACATCACTTGTAGTTAACAATCTCCTGGTTGCCAGCTGCCAGCTTGAGAATTAATTTTCTTTAAAAGGCAGCTTTCTGAGCTACAGTAAATCTGTCCCAAGTTTGAAGATATTTAAAGTAAAATTAAGCAGGTCTGCTTTCAAAAGCAGTTATGCTGTTTTGGTTTTTCACCTAATGTAATGGAGGGAAAAGCGTCCAATTTAGTCTGCTTGAACCGTGAAACTGGAATGCATTAATGCCATTCTGGTTTATAAACATGGTGTTTGATATTCCAGAGAACATTTCTAAAAACAGGGAAGAAAGTGCTGAAACACTTGGGTAAGCAGTCAAAATGCAGAATAGGGTATATGAACCTACAATCATAAGATCAGGCTTTAGTAAAATTTGTAATGCATCTTATTTGGGGTGAGCTATTTGACAGCTACTTTTTAAACACTTGGCACTTATGTAATACTTTACATTTTCTAATTAACAAAGCAAAAATAGCAAGGTGAAGTCATCCCACTGAAATCACATGTTGATGCAAACATTATAAAAATACCAGCCTGTGGAGTGAGGAAGAGAAGGATTGACAGTCCTTTTAAAAACAAACTGGTAAATGTTGATCTTAAAGGCACTGTTTTTACTGGAACTGATCTGTGGAAGACTGACAAAAAAGATAGCAATATGCATGCACCTCTCCACCCAGCATGGTGTATAGGTGTTTGTTCCAAATCAAGGCTGTAAAAGGACTGGCATGACCTTTGGAAATCAATGAGGGAGGATGGGAGAAATAATCAGTCCTGAGTGTTCATGAACAGGAGAAAAAACTGTCTTCTCTGTACTTCAGCAGCAATTTGTGAAGAGTCACCACTTGAGCCAACAATTGAAGTGCAAAAGATGCTGAAACAACAATGAGCTCTAAGCACTGTGGTGGTGTACTATGAAGTGTGCTCTGCTGGGTGGGAGTCGAGAGTGCAATATATAAAGGCCAGTTAAAATTGCTGGGAAGGACATGGTAGCTATAGCAGTAATGTGTTTATATTATCTTAAAGTAAGGGCTTGATCTTGTGCATGTTTCTTTGTTCATTAGACAAGCTGGACAAAGATCTGGGTTAGTTTCCCTTCTGCCTGGGTTTCTAATGTATTTATATTGCAGGGGATACCACAAAGTGTTTATTTCTACCAGCTCTGTGCTGAAGCATCCAGTTTCAGTCATGTAGTTGTGAGTGTGCCAGCACTAATGCAGATGCTATGTGGAAGTGTTTTATGCTTTTGTTTCGTGTTCAGAAGAGGAACCATAAATGCCTGCCTGCAGTCTTGTATCCTGATATTTAGAGACTAGAAAACACTTTCATTTGGGAGCTTGTGGTTTGATTGTCACGTAAGAAATTCACACCGTTTTTTTCCCTCGCAAGTGTGCATCTCCATAATGTGTTCTGGGTTGGTTTTTTTTGCTACTTAGTTGTCTCCTGTGAAGCAGAAGTTGAAAGTATTTTCAGTCAAGCAGCTATGAAACAAAGTGCAGGCACACCATCTGGTTTTGTAATAATGTCCTCTGTCATGCCAAGCAAGATTAGATTCTTAAGCTTGAACAGAAGATCTGCAGGTGATAGGTGTTCCAGTTAAAAGCATTGCCAGAGCTTCCTTTGCAGCTGAAAGAGTGAGCATGTGTTTGGAAGGATCAGCTGGCAGGACTATCCTCCACTGGAGATGTGCAAACAAGGTCTGATCGTCTGGTCACATTGGTGAGCAGGCAAAAAGGAGTAAGTCAAAGCTTATGGGATAACTGGAAAAAATGATACAGGGTAAATTTTGTTCAAGTCTTTCTTATTTTGTAACAATTTCACACTTTATACAGGTGCATGATGGGCCAAACTGAGATCAAAGCTCCATGTGCTTTGGTATTGTGCAAACACCCAAAAAACTAAATTAGTGACATAGGATCAGAAGTGACATGAGGACACAGGGGGGTGAGGTGACCAACTTGTGGTCACTCAATGGTCTTTGACAAAATTTATACAGGTACTGTTGCTTTCTAACCCAGTGCCTAAGCAGCTAGCATCTGTACTGTGTACTATTACTATGAATTATTCTTTTTCCAGAGAGAATGCCTTGATTTTCATAATTTCAGAAGCCTTGTGAAATCCTTCTTGGGAAGTAATGTGATATGTTTAAAATGAAACTGTGTTGGCAAACTGGAAACTTAATCTCTGGAGTCATCAGTTGTATAAATAAAGTACTCGGCCTGAAAGCTTTGGTCTGTCCTTATCAAAACTATTTACAGCGTTGTCATTGATTTCTGTGTCTAGAGATGCCTAAATGGAAGTTACTTCTATTGCCACACAATGTGAGTTCAATTGCTCTAAGAACCCAGACTGACTTTCTAATTTAATGCTGGTATTTGTGATTCTCTTGTCAAAGCTCATGCGATCTATGAAAACAGAATGTGAACTTCAGGGATCCAGGGGAATTTGTTAACTGATATGATTTCCATGCCTGATACAATGGGGATTGAAACTTGTTCACTCTGTATGGTGCTGCTAAAAGATTCTGAAGTTTCTGTACTGAAAATCTTTAATCAATGGATTCAAGGGAGAAGAAAGTAGGTGCTAGTTCTGGTGTCAGAGTGCCATGGAAACAGATGTTCACTGTTTTCCTTCTTTCTAGACTGAACAGCAGGATTGTTAGACCTGATGTTTTTAAATGTAAACACTAAGTCAATCTGGATCTCTGCAGGGCAGAACTTTCCTCTTTTGACTCATCAATCATTAGGGTTAGACTTATCTGGGTATACTCTGTAACAGTGAGCTCAGCCTGGAAGGGGTTGTGCTATACTTTGCCATCATCTGATGTAAGAACAGAGATCTTAACCCCTTCAAACACTGCTTGCAGAGCAAGTTTTTTTCTTCTCTCTAACGTGAGTAACTGATGAGAATTGTAATGCACACCTGGCTGTAAGTGCTGGGACTAGAGGTAAAAGCTGAGTTTCAGGAAAGCACAGGAAATGGCATATCTGCCTCATCTGAACCACACAAAGGTGGAAGTTCCTATGGATGACTGGCTATTTTAGTATCTTCCTGGGAGAGTTGCTCAGAGAAGAGGGGGTCATCACTTCTTTTCCACATGTTCACTGCTCTGCCTGATTATTTGGTTTATACTCAGCCATCCAGTTTCAGGCTATTAATGTTAATGGCCTTTCATTGTGTGGATGTTGTGCTCCAGTGCTGGTTGAAAGAAACTTCCAGGATCCTTAGATGACAATAAAAACTATTGACTAGGAAATTAGGCAGCTCTTAATTAACTGGCTTGAAGTTTGATTGTCTAGGTTCATCTTTGTCTTTAGGATCATGAGTGGTAACTCCATATCTACCCTGTAAATGTGCAGATAATAGTCTTTTATGCTTTATATTTATTTGTTTTGGGGTTTTTTCCCTCGTAGCTGCATGGGTCATCTAGTAGCTTTTGGAGGGGCCAAATGTAAGTGAGCTTTGCTTTTCTCTTCATAGATGCTGGCCAAAGCAAGTGTCGATTAGAGAGAGCTCAAGCGCTGGAACAGGCAAAGAAGCCCCAGGAAGCAGTCTTCATCCCAGAATGCAATGAGGATGGATCATTCATGCAGGTAAAATGTCTATTTGCTTCATTCAGCCAGGCTGCAGGTGTCTGTGGGAGATTCAGGGTTAAGGCACGAGTCAAGTGATGATAGCAGAATGCGTGCACGTTCTGACTCAGTTCCTCGGGTAAAATTTGAAAGCTGGGAACTTATTTAATCAAACAGAGGTTGTCATTCAGTCACAATACCTTAAAAGACATACACATACACAACAGCATCCAGCTCCAGTGTCGTACAGAAACAAATGGCATTAATATTCAGCAGTGCACAGAAAGAAAAACAGTTGCAGGGAAGGTCAATTTTTCCATGAAGAGGAGCTGTAAAGAGAGCTGTGGCTTACAGCAGCTGTAAGGTGGATGCAGCTGATTCTGCTATTACCTCTGCTTCATCTATCCCAGGAAAAAAAAGCAGTTTATTCAGCATGTTCCTTCTGCAAGGCACTTCTTGTACTTTATGTCCTGTAGGGATTTGGAGAACTAGCAGAGAGAAGATGGGACTGCTTAGTTAGGGTTTCTGATTCTTCACTGTTTAGTTGCTGAAGTTTGCCAAAGCAGGGTAGAAATGAAAAGTGATACCTGGTTCTGTTACCAGTAGCACACTGAGTTGTGTCCTAGTGCTGACTGAACTGGCTGTTAAAAATGGCTCATGCACAGTTTCCTGACAGTTTCATGCTGTCTGCTCAGTTTTTGCATCTAAAAAGCCAAAAACCTGCAGCCATGTGACCTCTACTTTGTGGATTTTGGTAAATCACAGAATGTTTTTTGCCTAACCTTCCCTACATCTAATATTGCTCTAGATACCTTCTTTCTCAGAGAAATTTTAGGATACATTGGTTGTTTGCAAGGTCTTCTGAAGGTAAAAGAAATTCCAAAACAGAATCAATATTGGCTTAAAAAAGATGAGAAAGGCAGAGAAATTTGGATTTGGTTCAAACATTTTGTGATGCCTGGGGGAATAGGAGAGGAAAGATTTTTTTTGTGATAACCCACCAAAAATTTTATTCCCCTCCTCAGCCTTACCCTCCCATTATCTGGTATGTGGGAGTGTTTTTATTTTGCTTTTGGTTTTGATGATGAAGTGAAAAAAGTTGTATTCATCCTGCAAACTCTGCATGCTTTTTTAGAGCAGCATTATATTTCTGCACTGTGTGGACCATCATGGGATAAGAGAAGATGACTGCAGTTTCTTGCAGTTTAACTGCACTTTCAATTGTTGAAATTTGATTTTGTGTAGAGCTTCTCAGATTGTGTTGGCACTGAAGGCTAATGCTTATAAAAGCTAGTACAGTGGGCCAACATGGAACAAAGTGTTCCATGTTAAATTGCATACTTCAAGAAAAAAGAGATAATGAAAGAAAACTTTGGAATGTCTATCACCTGTCTATCAACCTCTTAGAGAGGAAAGTAGGTGAAATTTTTATTCTTATAAGCAGGACTGATAGTATAGTTGATAAAGCTTTGTTTCAGACAAGTTTATTTTGAAGGTTGGTACCAGTGTCTGGATTGTGGAGAAGTTGCTGGACTTTTCCTTGGCACATTCCTTAGCCAGTGTTGGTTGCCAGTTGAGGGGCAGCATGAAACTGCTTACAAAAATTGTGTGGTGTCAGTTGGCAGCCAAGTGGTATTTCACATTCTTCCTCCATTCAGTTCTATCTGTGAACACTAAAGTGCTTTTGTTTTGCCTGGCATGATGAAAGAAGCCTCTGATCTCCATATCTGGAATTAACTGAAAGTCACATAATTCCTTGGTTTATAAAAATACCCTGTGTTCCACATACCTCATGGACCAGCTTCATCAGTTAGATTGTGGCATTTAAGGTAATTGTCCCTGCATAAGATTTAAGTGAAAAATAATGTCCAAGAAAGCTAACTAGTTTCAACCTGCATTTGGGACAAATATTTCCTTTAGCTTCTGATCAAAATGAATTAAATTTTTATTTTAAAAAAGATGTATAAAAACTAGAGTTTTGGTGCACAGTCTAAGCCGTTTTGCTTCCAACAACTCGTGAATCAATCTCATCTGGTGGAGGTATTTTTGATACTGCATCTCTTGTGCAGAGTATTGATGCTCCTGGGTTCTGCTCTACAGGGAGGCTGTGTTCTTGTGAAGTTCCTGAGGCCCTGCTGAAGCTTCAGCTCTGGACTGTTGTTAGTTTGTTCTGGTCCAATACCCACAGTGTTGCTCCATCTAGACTCCAAAATCTCAGCTGGGAGGTCTACAACAGAACATCATCTCTCAATGAAGTTTCTAGAAATAATACCCACTCTGTTCTTCAACATAGAATCCCCATCCCAACAAGAGACTAAGCAGATGCATGTGTTTCAGGGTATATACTCTGTATGTAGAGTTGGCTAGGGAGACTTTTTCAACAACTTCACCCTTTCTGTGTAACTGTTATTGAAAAGTGAGTTTTATGTTGAAGAAAAATTCGGATCAGAGAGGAAACAAAGATGCATGCATATATTTAGAATATCAAATGTTTAAATTGTTACAGTGCTCATTCAAGAAGTAGATGACTTTCTGTCAGGTCATCTTGCTGAGCCTACTGAACACAGTAGGTGTTCAAGCCCATGTTGTTGTCCTTGCCATCACACTTCAAAAGAGTCTGATTTTTATTTAATTTATTGTTGGAAATTCTTGACATTTTTGTAGGACTGAAAACCGAGAGCAGTACAGATGTGGGAGAATTTGGTAGTAGTAACTGTGTTCAGAGAACCTGCTTGGCCTTAACTAGCTTGAACTGTTGCTTTTGTAGTTCATCATAATTATCTTGATTATAAGCTAAATTGCAGTCACTCTAGGTAAGCACTGAAAGTGGGGCTCTGACAAGCAGCTCAAGTTTGCCCTTCCCAGCTCCTGGAGTTGTACCCAGTTCAGTACTGAATTCGGGGTGGATCCAGGGCAGATTGGGTGGGGCTGTGGGGTGATGATGAGAACCCGGCTCCTCTGCCTCTCTGTGACCGGGAGCATGCGCCACATGGATGGCGACTGCAGGAGGAAGACCAAACTCACCTTACCTCCTCCTGCTTCCCTGCAGAGCTGGATCTGTCACACTTAGATGTGGCAACAAGGCTGAAAGGGAAAAGGGCCTAGAGGCAAAGGCCTTCATTTGGCTTGCATTTAAACCCTTCTGTAGAGAGACATCATGTATGTCTTAAAACACTTGTATGATCTGTCTGGTTTTCACTGCCTGTGAAATTTAGACTGAAGGCAGTGTTGCCACTGATTCTGTTGCTCAGCTGTTCAGTTTTCCAGTTTTTTATGCATGACTAGGTATAATGGGGTTTGTGTACTGCATCAAGAGGAGTTGGTGCTTGTCACTTCAGTGGTTGTCATAACTGTTGCTACGCATTGTTTCCTGCTTCCCTTATTGCTGAGTATGTGAATTGCAAAGATCTTATCAAATCCCCTTTTAGTGCTACTTATGCATCTAAAAATGAGACATGGATTTGCAACATGAAATGGTGTCACTGCAGGCATGATAGGATGACTGTTAATGGGGAAGCAGACCTGATTAATTCCTCTGGAATTGCTATGTCTTTATATTTCAGTCTGTGTGGGGAATATTACTTCTTCTAACAAAATCTCTCTACACTTAGCCCACAGTAATATCAGCAGGCAGATAAAATTTGAGTTAATTCACAACATAAGAATGTTTGTTAGATACAAGTAATTTGATCAATTGTAGAAAACTGAGGTCATGTACTGTTGTGCAGAATTGAACATGACTAAAACCAGTTTCTGTTCCCAAGGCTTTAGCCTTTTTGCTGTTATGCTGTATTTTCCATAAATGCCATTACTTTTCCATGCTGCACTTAACCTGCTGTGATCTGTTCTTCATAAACAACAGGCACTAGTGGGTAATCTGCACACTTTCTTTTGCTGACTGGTGCCATTGGGCTTGTTGCCATGGGCTGAGGGAGACTTGCATTCTTCCTAGTTTTCCCCCAAGCAGTTTTTCAGAAAAGGTTGCTGAGATTTTAAAAGGGATCTGTTTCAGACAGATTAATATGAACATGAATAATGTTAATCCTGCCTTGGGGGTGTAGTTTTGTGGAACTCTGTGGTATGTCTTGCTATTTGCTGCCACCTTCCACTGTCTAGTTGTGGTTTCTTTTCCTCACAAGTCTGCATACAAGTGTCTGAGGGCAAATCTCCTTCGAGAATTTCTTTGAGTTTAGGCTTCTTAAGATCTGGTTCCTGGTGCAGTTATGACACAGCACTGAGTTCTTTCTTAAAGTGAGTGCATCAGTCAAACTTGTGGTCTTATGACAGGATGAGTGAGGGATTGACTATCAGAGCAGTTCTGTGTTATCAGATAGCTTCCAGATCATTCCCACATCTCATCATACAAGTCTGCTTGAAAAGAGTGATGTATATTATGGTCCATACCAGTAGTTTCACTCCACACTATGCTAGTGCACATATCAAGTTCTGTTTTCTCCCAAGTTCCACAAACAGCTCTTTCTTAAGGTGTAGAGAACCCTTTCAGCCTTCAGTTCTTCACTTCTAAGTCTGCTTCTTTGTATTGGCTAGTGTTGCATGATGCTGTGCAGAATTACAAACTTTCTTCTTAATGCAGCAAAGGTACTGTGTAAACATGTCCTTCATTCCCTGGATGCTGCCTGTTGTTCCATTATTCAGTGCTCAGATTCCAGCAATACTAAGCTCTCAATGAATTCACCTCTCCTTTCAAAAGAACACAGTATATCTTGCTAGATTGAATAAACTCTTCATAAAGCATCCGATTTTTAAATGGTAGGTAGTTCTGCCTTTTTTTTTATTAGAAGACATCTGTTCTATAAAAAAGATGGTAGCTGTAGCTTTCTGTGAGTACTGCTTTGCAGGTTTGCTACTTAAAAGATTTTTTCCTGTGGCTTTCATTGTGTTTCTCGTTTGTATATTGTGCTAAAGATAAACCATGAGTGGGTAAGGAGGTAAGAACTTTGGTTATTTATGGTGCTTCTTCAAAGAAGTACCAGTTGAGATATCAAAGGAGCAAGTTCTTAAAGTGGGAGTGGACATACTTAAGGAAAGTGACAATGTAAGGTCATTCTTAGCTTCAAAGTGGAACATTCTGTCAGAAGCAGAAAGCCTCTCTTGGGGACCCTTTTCCTGAACTAAAAATTATATATGTGTCAGCATGTGTGATGGGAATGCCCTTGGTCTTGAATAAGATTCTTTTGCTTCAGATAATTTCTTTCCCTGGTTATATGAATAGCAAAATTCCTTCGGAGCAAGCATTTCTTGAGTGGTGAATAGACTTGAGGGATGTGGGTGCTGCATAAAGCCCTGGTGGGAATCATTTGTGAAGAATTAAATACCTGCAGAACAGAAAAAGTGGCAAAAACTAAGGGGCTGCAGTCCCAAAGAGGCTTAAACACAAGATGCAGACTGATTCATAGCTCCCCTAAAATTGTCTATAAAGGTAATACATGCTTTTGACAATAATCAACTTACTCAGTGTAGCAAAAAGTATGACAGGATGCAGGCTCTAAGCATTACAGCAAGCCATGTGAACCAGAACAGAGGCATCACCATGTAGAATTAAGATAGCCATCAATGTGCTGGTTGTGTACCACTAAACTTGGGTTCAGAGGACTTTCTAGCCAAGCCTGAATGGCTTGGACAAAGGAAAGGCTTGATTAAAGAATTTCTATGTCACACTGGCAGCTTCTCACTGGGTCAGACTAGATGACCTGCTGGCTTGGAGCTATTTATTTAGCTGTTTTTACAGTATTTACAGGGAGCACCTGGATGTAACCAGGATTTGAATTTTGGAAAATTTTGGACGTTTTGGAAAATTGCTTGGTGATATGGAACAATTTTTCTTGGGTTTTTTGTCCTTCAGTTGAGACACAGGTAATATGTTCTATCTCTCCATGAGAAGGAGCAGTGTACTTCTGCATGATCAGGGATTTGGCTGCTTGTAGTGCTTTAAAATGCAGATGGATATTTTTTTATTTTATTTTTTAATGTAGATGTTAATGAGGAGTCTGTTGAAGATCTCAAATGATTTTCAGGTTTTATTTGTCTGATTTCCTATTATGTAACTTAGAATGTTCAGGCTGTTGGACAGGTGTATGTTAATCTGAGATGCCAAATTCTGTCATGTGCCTTTCCAGCAGTAACAAATGTTCTGTAGCTGCAGCTTGGTTAACAATCAAGTTTATTAAATATATAAGGTTGTATTTTAGTATATAAGACTGTATTAGTGTTTAGCTTTAGAAGACTGAGAGCCAGAAAAGTCAAACACACTTTTTCTAACATGCATTTTGATAGAGTCAAAACTCAATAACTGCAGATTGGATCTGTGCAGTAAACATCTGTCATGCTTGCTTACTTACTCTTCTGATAAGTGTTTAAAGATCTCTCTACTTTGGGAGTAGGATGAGAATGAGGTTGAATTTTGGGTTGATGACTGAAATTTTATTTAGAAATAAAAGTTCAAACATAAGATGAATGAAAAAATTTTAAGTAAACCCCCACTTTTTGGATATTCTTTATAGTAGGTGCTCTGAAACAGTTGACATTTTATATTTGTTTACACACAGTGCTTAGAAAAGGTACTAGATCAGCTATTGCCTTGACACTTTTATCAATGTCATACCAGTCCTATGTAAGTGATGGAGAGGATACCTTCCCTCCCAGCCTTTAAGCTGCAAATTCTAGACTGTAGGCCACTGTTATGACTTGAAATTGTACTGAGACCTGCTCAGGGATCATGGTGAAAGGTAGCATGTCTCAATGTGAAGGCATTCAGGAAAAACAACTGCACTGATTCTTGAGATTTCTGAACTGCCCATTCTTCATGGGTGGCTCTCATTAGGATAATGGCTGAGATTTAATTGCAGTTGTTACCTGTAGAAGGGAGGTCCTTTGGTACTGCAGTAAAACTTGTGGTTGTGAAAGTGCTGAGTGCTGTCAGTCTCTGATTTTTTTTTTTTCCTTTTTTTTTTTAATGGCAATTTCTTCCTTTTTTTAATCGCAGCATGGAGGAAGAAAAGGTCATGGGATACTAGTCCAAGGAAGACTAGCATTTCTTAGCCTAGTTATTTACAAAATTACTTCACTTTTTTATGGATGTAATGTGCTTGGCTTGCATAAATGAGTGTATGTAATTTGTAGTTCTCCACTGAGGTGAGTTATATAACATAGTCTTAGTTACTACATCTATCTTGAATTTGTATCAATATATTTTTTTTGGACTCCTCTGCCATGTACTTTATTTTCTGAAGACTTGGCTAAGGGACTGTCAAGTGACTAATACTTGAGTTTTTTAAATGCTGGGTACACTGGATTTCTTTATATAATGTAACATGGAATGGTCTTGTCCTATAAATTTGAGACCCTATCCTGGCATTTAGCTCTATGCCTTGGTAGGATTTTTACAATTAATAATCAGATGTAAAGATGGCTTCTTGTGCTGTTGGGAATGCAGTCTTGTGTGTGTGTGATCAGCAAAGATAAACACAAACCTGAGCATTTCCATCACATTTGTTTTGAGTGTTCAATTGATTACATAGAGCAATAACAAATACTTCCTAACTTGATTATTGCTTATTATAGTCATAGTACTTTTGAGTAATTTGCAATCAATATTGTGATGTATTGAGAGAAGAAAAATGAAACTGCAAATACCAGTGACAGTGACTGCAATAACATGGGTACATGAGATTACTGTTGATTTTGGCTAGTAAAAGCAAATGCTTGAGGCAAAATGATTGATTTGCACTTTAGTAAAACCCAAGATAAACAAGTAAAACCCAAGATAAACACGACGTACCGTGTTATAATTGCTCTTAGATCATGTTTTATGTGATATTCAAAGCCTTTTAAAGAAACTGTCATTAAGTCTCTGAACAAACTTTGCTACCTTAGGGCATTGAAGCCAGCTGTCAGTGAGGGGGAATGACTGGTTTTGCTCTGAAGGATCCCTAATGAGGGGACCAGCACAAACACCCTATCACTCTTCTGTGTGAAGAAGACTGGAACTGGAAATTTGTTTCAATGAATTTGTTTGGAAAAAGAGAGAATGGACACAATTCATTTTACAAGTAAAACAATAAGGCAGTTTCTGAAGTGGTCTAATTTCATGTTTTTTTTTCAGAAATGTATCGAAGGAACCATCTCTAGTTTATAGTAACAGGATGCACTTCTATACCATTTCAAGGTGCTGATGTGCACGTTTAAATACAGTTGAAAGTATACTTGTTAGAAAGCATTTTGGGACCTGTTTGTATTTACATAAGATGCCTGTACAATGATAGTTTACTTTTATCTCAAAGATGTCAAAGGCATCCTGAATTTCCTCCCATTACTGGCTACTCTGAAAGCTGAGGCAAAGGCTGTCATTAGATTTGTTAGGCTGAATGAAATTTTAGTGTGGCTGAATTAGTATCTCCATAGATGTTACTAGGATCAGTCTGCTAGATCAGGACTTATATATTCTTACTTGAGAAGTTCTGTACCTGAATTAGCACTTCTGGTGTCTTTCTGTGGTGAAGAAAGGAACTGGGCAGCTTTAGATGTTCAGTTCAGAAGTAGAGATTTAAAATCAATCAAGATGAATTTTATACTGTGTATATTTTGACTCACTAGAACCTTCATAAAATGTTCTTAAGTCCATGTCAATATGTGAGGAGTAAGCATGTTGGATCTTGCTCCTGCTGTGTAGTTTGACATAGAGCTTACAGAACAGAATAGGGCTTAAATCTATCTGGAGAAGGTTTGTTAACCAAGTCAGTATTGCATTTTTCCAGCCATGGTACTGAGCAGAATGCTTTTGAAATGTCTACAGATGCTGCTCTCAAGCAAAGGCTGTGGAATTTGGGACAGGGTGGCCTTTCTATAACCCAGCTAGGATGCAGCAGGACAAGTTTTTAATAGCAAACACTAAGTGGGATGTAGTAGAGGGTGGAATGAGCTGAGACAACTTCTGCATTCCCCAACTAAAGTGTTCTCAGATGATTACTTGTAACTTCTTTTGCCTCCTGAATTTCAGCTACAGGGGTTGGAGTAGGAGAAATCACCTTTCCTGGGATGGGGGGGAGGTGAGGGAAGAAAAGAAAACGGTATCAAAGGTAGTCTTCTGTAATACCTCGTCGCTCTGAAGCATGTGTTTGATACCTCTGGGTTGGGACTTCCAGTAAGATGCTGAATTATAATAAAGTGGTTGGTGATAGAGTGAGAAATGAAATGCCTGCTCTTTGTTTTATTAAACAGGTGCAGTGCCATACCTACACTGGATACTGCTGGTGTGTGACACCTGATGGCAAGCCTATTAGCGGCTCTTCTGTACAGAACAAAACTCCTGTATGTTCAGGTACTGTGGGAGTGGCTTCAGCAAATACTAACTTCATGACCAAAGAGGGTTGGGGTGATTTGCATCCTTTTGAGAGAGCCTAATCTTTTCAGGTGACTTGGCCAGTTTACCCCACTTAATACTGCCTTTGGACTTTGGCACGTCCACCCTGCAATTAGGATACAGACACTACTGCAAGTGAAAGGAAAACCACCAAGGTGACAACCTGTGGCAGCCAAGGCAAGAGTCAGTGTTGCTGTGTACACCTACACCAAAGATTTGCTGAACAGATGGGATAACTTTTTTTCTATGAGCCATATTCTAAAGAAATGATTCTTGGGCTGTATTTTGCAGGACGTGGAGTAATTTTTTGTATAGAGTGATTTCAGTTAGTTCATGAAGGTGGTTCTCTGCAAAACTGTCAGTTTCTGGGGTTCTGCTGTTATAATGAATTTGGGTCTTTTGACCACGTTGCTTAGTTTAGGTTCCCTGTGTTTGTGTCTTGGGGTGGGCAGCACTGGGCTTGCACCACAGCTCACAGGAGGGATGTCCAGACCCAGGCTGTTACTCATGTTCATTAAGTGATGTGTTTCTGGTCACTCAGCCTGACATGACTTTTTCACCCAGCAGTTTATTGAGACCACATCCACAAGTTTCTTTAAAATGGAGTAATGTTGTTTTCCTTTCTTCTCCACACCATTCAATATGGTAGTCCATGGCTCAAGGGGAATGAGATGGGGCTCTAGATTTTCATATGGCCCTGATGAATCATGGTCTAGCTTTGTGAGCTGTGGTGAACAGTGGTGCTGTGACAACACCACAGTAATCACAGGAAGGGTTGAGACGCTCTTCTGTACTTTGGGTAGAATTGAAGGACAACACTAGAATTGTACTGCCCTTCTCACTTTCCTCCCTCCCCCTCAAAAAAAATTAGAGGAGGAAAAGGCAGTAAGCATAGGCATGTGTTTCTAACATGTTCAGTGATGCCACATAAGCACTGCTGCTGATGTTGGTTATGCTGCTCAGGCTTCATGCTCTACAATCTGCACCTCAGGGGATTTTTAGTATAGTTCTCCTCTCACACCTTGCAGTGTTTTCCCTGTAGGTGGGAGCATGACGGCAGTCAAACTGTTGGGATTTTGAATTTTTCTCACATTATCTGGTGTCCTCTTGGCTGTAGGGTGTTCTGTGGCGATAAACAAACATAAGTGACTTGCATAAGGGTTTGAGTTGAGTGGGAGAGCTGTCTGAGAACCAGTGAGCCAATGTACCTTGAGGAGATGCTTAGTTTTTCACAGCCATGTGGAAATAAAAGGATATTAATATCCTATTTTAGTATAAGGTGCAATCTTACAGTAATTGGGCTTAAACCTTTAGAATATGACTTTGACACCCTTTCCATTATATCATTTGGTATGTTTTAGACTCTTACTGAGTCTGTTGTTGAGTAGGGTATGTTTTAGACTCTTACTGATCTATTCAGGTAGTCTTGTGCTGTTTATAAAATCATGTTGCAGAAAAGTCAAGTCATGCTGTACTGGAGGACACAGATGTTAGCCATATGATGACTAATATTGAGTTTGTGCTTACTACTTGTAATTCAGCAGTAGATCTGTGATGCACTGATCTGCAAGTGAAAGTGTCCAGGCAATAGTTTACCTTCAGAGTTTGTCTTGATCAGATTGTTGGGCCTGTCAGAGCTACCTTCTTTGAAGCTGACTTTTGATCCATGTTTCCTGAATGTTCTGTAATCACTGGAACTGCTTAGTAATGGTGCATGGAAGAATCAGTTCCCTGTGAATGAAGCTATTAAAAAAACCCCAACAAAGCAACAACAACAAAAGCTTGTCATAGATTTTTATACACTTTGGTAATGGATTTATTTGAAAAGCTTTTATTACCTGTTCAAGTTTTAGTAGAAAACTGTGATGAAGCCCTAAAGCAGAGTGCAGAAGCAGTTGTAGAATCATACATGCTATGTGAAGCTCTAAGTTATAGTAAACAACCCAAGATGTGTTCTGTTCCAGTATATGCTGGATCTTATTCAGTGTCCCATTTCAAACAGCTGGGGATGTTCAGGGGTTGGTTGAAATCCATTTCCCGCAAACTGTCCCACTTAATCCCCTTCCTCTAGAATACTGCGCTTGCATTCCCTGCACACTCTCCCCATCTGCTTTTGATTTGTTCTTCCTGACATTTGCAAATGAAAGAAGTGACTCTTAATGATCTTTCCTTTTTGCCTTTGGATTTATTCCAGGTTTCATACTAGCATGATGCTCTGTTGAGGTCTTTCAAATCACTAGATCCAGCTACTAAAGATTTCTTGTTTACCCTTATCCCAATTTCATGTCTTAATGCATAAAACTTCCTTATACTTTTCACATTGGTTGAAGCCACAGGCTCTCTGAGTCTTAAATGGAGCTGTTGACAAGTAAAATAGGTGCTTTATGGGTTGGGATATTGACTGTATTAATGTGGCATCATATGCTCTGTGTGATCGTGCAGCATCTAAATTGATGGTTTTTTTCTTCTTTTTTTTTTCCTCTCCTTTAGGTTCTGTAACTGATAAACCATCAAGCCAGGGTAATTCAGGAAGGAAAGGTGAGTGGAGTCCTGTGCTTCACCAGCTTGTTTTGTAACAGCAGCTGCCCAGCCAAGTCCCTTAAGATAGCTCAGAACCTGGGTTCTAACCAGCTCCAGGCTGCAGGGGTGAATGTGCCACTAGAGCTCCCTTCAGTAGGGAGTAGTAAGATGACTGTTCTGCTCCCTGTGGAGTAGAAAAGGGTGTGCTCTGCTCTGAGTTGAAGTACAAGATAGCTGAACTTCCCAAAGGAGTGGCTGGTTCAGAATAACCTCTGCTTGTTCACCTTGAAGTAACATACTGAGCATTTCTCAGTAAAATCCCTAGAGATTAGGAAGGTTGTCAGTATGATTTGTTCTCCAGGAAACAGGAGTGCCAATGTCATGGTTGTGGCTTTGTATGCATTGAAAGGTGGGGTTTTTTAACAGTGCATAAAACCCTCTGGCCAGCTGGAGCAGTGCTGGATTAAACCTTGGCAGTGCTTGGAAACCTCACAGGCATTGATTCTTCTTTACACTCCTGTCTTTGGTCCTTGCCTTTCCTGAGCAAGGCATTAGATGGGTCATTGCTCTTCTCCTGAGTATTCATTGCTTTTCCCTGTGTCCTCTGGTTTGCATTCACTGAAATGGTTTGGGGAGGGTTGGCCACTGAGGTATACACTGAGGAGCAGTCAAATACATCTTTAGGCCTTTTCCACACCGTAATTTTCAGCCTTTTTCCCCTCTAGCTGTAGTTGAGAGTCAACTTTTGAGTTTGTCTCCGTACTCCAGGAAAACTGTGCTGAATGCATCCTCACTTCTTCTGGTGAGGATGAAGGCCCTTTCCTGGCAGAGGTTCCTGTTCTGATAACTGAAGCAGGATTTTTTTGTGCTAACTCTCTAAACCAGTAATTCCTGACACTTCAAAACCAAGGAAAACACCGACTTTGATGCTGATACTTCAATTTGAGGTGCACCTTCCATGCTGGGAATGTCAGTTAGGTCCTGAAAGCACTTAATAGGGATTTGATCTGTTCAGAGAAGGGATGTATTTTGCGCATATCTGCTCTCCAGCCTATTGCTTGTATATAATAGCTTAAGAAGAGGCAAGGAGAAGAAATATGCAAGGAAAACTACTTAGCTGAGACTGAATGCTGAAGCCTGTTTCTTATTTTAGGTAAGGATATGTCTCTTTAAACCTGTAATTATGCATTAATGTGTAATTGGCACCTGAACACATGGTTATAATTCTGTTAATGCAATCATTGCCAGTCTAGCCTGAAGTACAAGCAAATCAAATAGCTCTTGAAATCTGCATTATTTTTGAGTTATTTGTAGGCTTTTTACCTGGGTAGTCTTGGTTTCTTGTTCTAGAATTGAAAGCAGCTGACATTGGATTTCTTGAGAAACAGGAGCAAAAGGGGAAAGCATCTGAACTTGTTTTTTTTCCTTTACTCCCTTTATTAACTCAGAGGTTGGAACATGCAAAATGAAAACTGTAAATGGTATGAATTAATTTAAAATTTGTAATATAAATTGATTCTCCTTGTTGCTGCCTGTGGCATCCTGTTTCAAGGATGGTATGCTTGGTCATGTGGCTGCAGAGACATCCTGTGCAGTAGGTGTCAAAGGGGAAACGTTTCCCTTTGGGCCAACATACTTCAAGGAGTCATGTAAACTTTGTCTCCTGTAGTTCTGAATCTGTTCGTATTTGCTAGAAACCCACACTTAGCAAGTCTGGCCCTATTAAATAATGTTAGAAGAATACTTATGGGTACCTATTAAATGGGTCTTTTAAAATCAAGAGGGCTTTTAGAAGCTGTAATAATTTGGTTTAAAATTTGATGGACATAGTGTTACTTTTTCATCTAGTGGTTAAAATGACTAATCTAAAAATGAATTTGTCCTTCTTATCAGTGTTTTTTCTTGCCTTAATTTACCTTGATTAAAAATTCCTGTTGAAAAAGGTCCTGTTGGAAGGAAGCTGAAATCAAGAACAGCCTGGCTTTGTTGAAGCAAGGTGGTTGCTGCAGGTCTGGCTTCCCTGAAGACTGATGGCAAGCCAGCATGCACATAACCATCTATTCTAGCTGAGTGTTCAGACACTTGTTGCAAAGATTGCCATTTGCAAGGTGACAAAAAGGGCAGGATGAGGAGAGGTCCATCAAGAAACTGGGTCAGTGATAACTTTCCTGTTGTAGAGGCACAGCCTGGAAACTTCTGATATCTCTTTGTGCAACTGCCATCTGATTTGGGGGCTTTTGGAATTTTCCCATTGCACAGCAGACTCCTCCCTCTCTCCATGCCTGAGTGAGGGTCTTAAAGAGCATATCTGGCACAGAATAGGTACTCTGGGAAAGACAAAGCATAGCTAAGACTCTCAAAAGTGATTTCTTTTTTCTCATTCATACAGGAATGTAAAATATGAGCTAATAAACTTCATGCCTTTCAAGTCTTCAGGGCAGAAGGGTGGAGGCTGCTCTGCCTTAGAAACAGTGTGGATGGGTAGGCTTATGTTGCTGGGTAATAAATGAAGACTTTACTAGCATTTTAGCTCTCCTTTAGAAAAGGCAAATTAATGTCGGAAGGAGAAAAAGGCTGGTTATTGGTAATAACTTTTTCTCCAGATCTTTTGCCCTCTTTTCCTTCCTGTTTAGCTCTGATTTCTGGGGCTCAGGTAGGTATGTTGGAGTACCAGAAGATGTGAGGTAACATAATTCCATTCACAGGCTCTCTCTCTACTGATAAGAAGACAAAATAGCTTTAGTTTCATGTGACTTGCCTTGTAGTTCCAGAAGTGGTTCTGTGGAGCTTTCTGCAGAGAACAAGCAAGCATGCTGGCAAGAGACACTTCTGATTTTTAAATTCCATGCTCTGGTTATCCATATTTACATTGCTGCTGTTGCTGTGTGATGTAATGCCAATTAGTCATAAAATTTGCCCCGTAAGGTAATTTAAATCAAATTAAATTGGCACCCAACTTAAAACTTTAAAATAGGCCATATTGATTTGTTCTGAGGCTGAGAAGCGTTCAGTTGTTGGAAAGCAGAGAAGACCTGGGCCTGGGGAGATGGAGGCAAGTTTGCATGAGGTGGAATGGAAACCCAGGCCCTCCAGGACATGCTTGTTTTGTGACTTTGCAGCTCGGACACTTATCAGTGTCCTTTTTATGCTGAATTTATCCCAAAAATGAAGAACAAGTTTCTAAGAACTTTGCCAAGGAATGTAATTACCCTTCTGTGAGATTAGGATATCCAGAACCTGCAGATTTGTGTTGCTCTTTGTACGTGCCTTTGTCAAAAGGAGCTTCTTGCATTAACTTGCTCCAATTGCTGCTTAGTTTGGAGATCCTGAGACACTTAGAAAATGCATGCTGTCCTCTAGAGATCTGGATCTCCCCAGTCCCTCCCACTAGACATTGTTAGTGTTTTAAGAAGCAGTGAAAGGCATCATTGGAGCCAACGTTACTGGATTTCTTCATTGCCTAAAGAATGCAGAACATTCCTTTCCAGCCAAAGGGAAATTGTGCCATACTTTGAGACAAAAGAAGTAAACATGAAACAAAATAAAGTTTTATTTTCTTTATCTGGGAAGTGTTGGGGCTTTAGCTCAGATTCAGCATGTTGCAATCAGGAGTAGTGTCTTCTACAGTCACCAAGAAGATTTTAAAAGTAGTCTGGTTAGGAATCAGAGGGATGTAAAAAACAGCCATGTAACTGCTTATCTCTGTAAAGTCACTTGGTCTTCCTTCTTAAAACTAGAAACGAAGTGAATTAAGAGTGAAGAGGAAATACATTGAAGTGGTGATACTGGTTCATTAGTGGTAGTTTACTGTTCTGGACACTGATACCATTTTTAAACCAACTGAATGAAGTGGAAAAGGATAAGTTGGTTCAGTAATCTGGGATTTGAAGATGATGCAACTGGAGGGTAAATTTGGGCTGGAATACCTTTGTGTCAGTCATGAAGAGTCTTGAGTGGTATGCTGTCCCTTTTTCTTTTATTAAGTCTTTAGCAGTGCAAGAAGTTCCAGGCATGTTTTGACTTGTCATGTTTCCCTATTACAAAAGCTGACAATAGCATCTGCAATTCCCTGAACAGTTATTGGCGAAATGTAAGCTCTGATGGCCCTGCAGAAAGCCAAGTCCAGGTTGAGCTTGTTGTACACTTACTATCTTACTTGTAGACATGACTCTTGTATGGAGCTGCAAAGAGCTTTCCTCAACGAGTTTTGCAGCCTAAAAGAAAACACTGAAGCAGTTTGAGAAACCTAAGATGAGCAACTTGAAATTCCTGCCAATTAAACATGTAGAATTGGGTTCCTTTTTGTGGGTTTAACTGTCAGAAATTAGTTTAAAGGCAGGCTTTGTTGGCAGGAAAATTCTGGGCTGCAATTGTGGGCAAGTTGGCCCATTCTGTGGCTTTTTTTTGTGCTGTTTTCCAAGAGTCTTACCTCTAGAAAATGCTAATGGCCCAGTTACGCAGCCAAGAGACTGAGCAATTTGAATCAGTAATGAGCCATTAGTGTGAGTCAGTAATTAGGCTGAGTGGTAAAGGGCGAACACTCTCCTCAGGCAAACCCAAGAGAAGGAGGCTTGTGCTGATGAAAATAAATGGAGCTGCTTGTACCTGGGGACCTGGAAGCTTTGTCTACTGGTGGTAGGAAGTCAGGTGCAGCTGTCCGTAATTCACCTGTCTCAGCTGACAGGGAGAGGAGCACATGGCCTCCACAGGGGCTCGAATGTCTGACAGAAGACAGATAATACCTTGACAAAAACCATCAAGCTGAAATGTGACTAAAACATCAGATTGGGACTTTGGTCTTCACGTTTTCCAGATCTTTCTGGATGCAACTAGGTATTCATCAAATCTGAAACACAACTGTGCTGTGAAACAAATCGAGCTTCAACTGTGTCTCCAGCCTCATAAACACAGATAATGCTTTGATGTCTTCAGCATTTTGTGGAGAATACAGGAAAGAAAGAGAAATATTGTGTGGCCTTCATCAATAAGACAAAGTAAATACGAGTTTACTGAGGCAGTATGAAGTCAAGTGGTGGTTCTAGTTGGTGAGCATCATCTTACGTTTATCTTTTGCAGGACGTTAGCAGGTAGCAAGTCTTCAGTGCTACCCAAACAATTAATCTTATCCCTTATCTTAAGTGAATATATTTAAATAAAAATATATATACTGATTTGGAAATCCAGATGAAGGAGAACTTTTATGCAAATACCATTTTCTGAACCGTTTAACTTCATCTTGTAATATTTGTAGACCAGGACCCATGTATTTGTTACATCTTTTATGGGTAAAAATATAGACATGTGCTGAAAATGAGCTCAAGCAATTGGATGCTTGTGGATGGAGCTGGGTGTGTAGTGTAGCTACGTGGCAAGTCACACTGTACTGTGCACATGTAATAATAAGTCTGCTTCCTGAAAGCAGCCAATTTGCTATGTGTGTGTGTGCTGTGAGAGTGCTGCAAGTCCTTCAGACGTGCAAAAGCTTCATCAGTTCTACCACACACCGATGGTGACAGTTTCTCAGTCTATCCTGTTAAAATCTGTTGAAATTCAGAAACAATTGATGGGAGAAACATGAATATGTGCTGCTTTTCATGAAACAAGGACAAAAACTTCATTTAACTGAAGTTACGGGGAGAGGTTAGTGTAACAAAAACTGTCTTGCAGTAGCTCAAGTGGGCTGGGAGCAAAATTTATGTAGATGGAATTTGTAGCACAGAAGATTTTGGTTAGCTCATATTTGTATTTCCAAGCAGACTTAGCAGTGGAATGAAGTTTGCTTCCCTATTATAAGAATAGTTCTGTAAAAAATATTAAGTTAATCAGTAGTTTTGCCAGCTTGTAAATAGTCAGAGTTCTCTCTGATTCCTGTTCCTATCTCTATACTGTATATCATCTACAAATTATTTATTAATTTCCAGTTAAATATAACTGGAGAAAGCAAGTAAATTTCTGAGGTATGGTAGGCTGTAGTTTGCAACATAACAGATTTTATTAGATAGCAAGAACCTGGCTTTTAAGTGGGAATTGTGATGAATTTTTTGAGAATAGAGGAATGTAATTTTACAATACTGTGTATATCGGATCGCTTTTCCAGAACAGCGCAATGTTCTAAAAAGCACTTAGATATATCCCATGAAGCAAACAGATTTTTGAAATATTAAAGTCTAGAAGTAAAACCTCAAATTTGTTACATAAATAGTAGAACTAAAAACAATCCTTTTGGTTCCCCACATCATTGCCTTGTCTGAAATAGTTTAGTTTTCATCAAGACTTTTTTGTGAGCCTCAGAACATATGTATCAAATTTGAGACTGAAGAAAGTTTCATTGGCAAGTATAAAAAGAAGGCAAATTCTGTTTTAAAGTGTATTTTGTTTGATACAATGCAAGAATTCTGCTTTCATCTATAAAGCAGCGGTTCCAATCGGTAGCTTAGTCTATATAATATGACTTAATAAAATTGTAGTTTACAAGTGTTATTATAGCAATCTACAGACAACTCCTGTCTGTAATGTCTTAAGAACAGCTGTAAAGGTTTTAAAATTATTAAGTCAGAGTATTGAGCAACCTGGTGAGTAGATCTAATAAGTAAACTAACAATTGATTAAACAACATCTGTTAAGGTATTATTAACTGTTTATGTGCTATACATGGATTTCTGGTGTCTGATCATTACAGCTGGCAGAGAAATTGAATAAATTTGGGGTCTGTCAGTTGGTTTTGTTGTTAAAATACTTTATGTAAGCTCAAAACCTTTTTTTCTTTAAAAAGAGTTGTTGACATTATTCTTCTCATGCTCTATAGAATCTAGACATCTGAATGTTAGTGTTGTTTTCTTTCAAATCAGAGTAATGCACCAGGAAATGTGTTTTGTCGTGGTGCAGGTGTTTGGTCAGGGGGCTGGAAGTACTTTCCTTTCAACTCCTTTGCCCTCTGAGCTCTGTCAGAGTTTCTCTATAAGAGAGATAAGCTATGAAATTATGGTGGGAAGGCTTGAATGCATGCAGACCATGTGTGCCCTTAAATGAGGTAGGGAGAAGCTGGAGAGACAACTCAATGTTTGTTCAAGTTCTTGAGATGGCACCTAGGGGAATTAAAGATTCTTTACAACAGATCTATCTGGATAATAGCTTTCCTCTGTGTGCTCATCTGGACTTTTGTTCAGTGTTGACAGCAAGGGAGCTGTACTGCAAAATGCTTTGATAAAGGCTAAGGATGGGAGAAGTCTTCCCCACAGACCAAATTTTTATGGGCAGTGTCTGTGTCTTTTATTACATGTTCCTGCGCTCAGCTTGGTGCTCAGTTTCTGATGACACCTTTAGGTGCTGCAGCAAAGCGATTTGTGTAAGGACTTGACAGGTTTTGTCTTGACTGTACAGCTTCTCACAAATATACCATTAAATGAAGTGATTCTTAGAATTAGTTATCTCTGGTTCATTTTGAACAATGCATCTGTAGATGTCTGACAGTTTGTAACTTGAGGATTGACCTTCATCTTAAAATAAAAATATTTTAATATTGAGAATATGTTGTCACTTGCACTGTGTACACTGAGATGCTTTATTCTGTACATACACATTTCCTTCTGAAACACATTAGATCCTTTGGAGGTCCTTTCAACAGTACTGTTACTGTGTCTCATTGCCTCTGTTCTCCATTCCTTCCCTCTTAGAGAAGAGCTGTTCCTTTGGTTTCATAATCAAATAGAAAACTTCCTTTAGACAAAATTCAGATTCTGGGGTGAAAAAACTCGGGCTATGTAGTTAGAGAGCAAAGTTGTTCTCACTCACTAAAGCTCTGACACTCCTCTTTAATGATCCAGGGAGGAAAAAAACCTGTGGAAACAAGCAATGGAAAAACATATTTCCCACCCCCCTCCCCTTTTTCTTCATTTTCACACATGCAATACAGATATAACAGTGAGGTATCCATTCTCTTTGCCTGCAAGGAAATGAAAAGGCATATTGTAAGCCCAAGGCTAGTCTGGTTGTCAGCCAGGAATTAGTTCTCTAAAGGAGAAAGGGAGAGGGGCTGGCGAGAGAAGCTGGCAATGAGGAGCTAGAAGGGTGAAAGTACACTCTGAGATAGGTTGACTGCACATGGAAAGGGGTCTTGTACTTGCTCAGAATGCAGGTGTTGGGAGAAAGGAAGGCAGCTTATACACAGCCATGTGTCTGGGGGAGCAGGGTCAAAAATTTAGACTATTTACTTAATCCCTTGGAAAGACTTTTTTCTCTTCTGTTTTCTTTTTGTGTTTAACAGACTGCTTTACAGGGGACACGTGTGGTAATTAACACATGCAGCTGTAGGGCTTCAGCCATATGTCTGAATTTCAAATGGCCATTGATCTGCCAAGTTTGCTGCCGTCTCCAACCCCCCACTTATAGGCCTTGAAGATGTGGGAGAATTTATAGAGTCTTTACCTTGAAGAGACTAGAGCTGGAAGGGGAGAGGAGTGAAAGGGAATGTGAGTGATATTGGGGAGAGAAGGAAGAAAGAGTGGTATTGTAATCACACCTTCCATACCCCTTGCCCCAGCTCACTGTATATTATCAGGTAGCTTCTGAAATGTTTCCAAAGCTAGGGGTCTTGTTAGTACTATTTAAAGCTTGCATAACAATTGTTAATTTTTTCCTCTTGTTCAGCAAAGCAATCCAAGCTCAGAATCACAATGTTGTGGGATTTCAGATGTGCTCCCTTTTCCACAGCTGCAGATATCTGGGCTCTTGCACAGCCTAGAAGTGACGAGGTGGTAGTTGATTGTGGACTTTGAGCAGCCTTTCAGGAGAGGTCGTTGAGGAGGGGGTGTCTACTGGTCTGTGTGGAAACAGAGAATACTTCACATCAAAGCAGAGGCTCCTGAAAAAAGAAAAGTGATATATTGTAAGTAGAATAAAACCAGAAAGGCTTAACTAAACAATCATAAGGTGGTTGTTGCTTTTTGCCAGCAGTGATCAGGCAGCTGTTGACAGTGCTATAGAGCTTTTTGCAAACTTTGCTCAAAGTTTGGGGCAATGTCAAGTGCTAAAAATCTTGCTATGAGATACGGTGCCTTAAGCAAAATATTTCTTTGTGTGGAAACTCTTTTGCTCCCTGTTTTATTTCAAATGTCACTCAAGGCAGTGAGCCAAATGGAAGATGGTTCAAAATTAAGATACTGTAGTTTAAAATTCTATGGTACCTATAATACTTGTAGTGCTTACAGGGTGAGATAAAATTGAGTTCTTCTACCAAGTACGAAGCTATAAAAAAGCTAAGCATCTCTTCCTCTACTTCCCCTCCTTCAATCTATTTTAAAACATTCTCAGTGTTAGCTATTGCTGATTTCTTGATCTCATCACTCACTCTACAGTGTAAGTAATGCTGACACTTCTGAGGTGTTCCTGCTTTGGATTAAAAAAAAAAAAAGCCACCAACAAACATTCCTAGCAGTGTGTGCTCCAGCTCTTGCTGACTGCGATAATATTACTGTATAATATTACTACCCTGTTTTTCTGTGCTGTGCTTTTTCTCTCCAGTTTTCCTGTGAAGCTTAGTGTCAGGACTGTCTGGTGTAGCCATGTATTACATTGCCTCTTCTAACTCACCTCCCTTTTCTCAGTTTATTACTACAGACAGTACTCCTTCTTGGAACAAGACGGCCTAACATCCCTTCTATGGATTGGCAATAGCTTTTCCAAATAATTTGGTTGTAGCCTATATTGATATGCACTTGGATACAGTTTTTATTACACATATAAAGAGCCTAATTATTTTTTTCCAGTGTTCATTACAGCTTATTTCCTTTCAATTGTTAATCGCCCTGAAGAATAAGATTGTTTCAATTCTTCCTCTCATCTTCATTACCTTGATTTGTTTCTGTAGAAAGAAGGGAAATGCTAGATTTACAGCACTGTAATTGCTGGGTTGTATTTACCACAGCAAAGCTTTTCTATGCTGTTTGACCTGTGAAGGTGTCTGCTGGTCAAAATGAGCCTTGGAGACTCTTTTGAAACTGAGTGTCATCCCTACACCAGCTGCCATTGGTACTTGGTAAATATGTCATAATTCTTCAGCAAATGTGTTAGGTAGTCATGATTTTTCGTAACAGATAGTTTTTGATGCTGTGTGTTCTGACCAGACCAAAAAAACATTTAGTCCCCCTGATTCTTTTAGCTGTGTCTCCATTTCCCATCAGGTATGTGTCTAGGCAGGGGGATGACATTAGACTCTTGAAGGACACCTTAAGCACACAGCTAAATGAAAAATATTCTTTGTTCCCATTGGGAGCCTCTTTCTGTAGCCTGTATGTGTTTTTTACTTTCGAAGGCATTCCAATAGCCTTCCCAGGTGTTGTAGTTGATTTTTTACACACTGAAATTGTTGCTGGTACATAAGGAGAAGAGCCACTCTCCATGGTGGTCGAGATTCATTTCTTTAGCCGTGCAGAACATTGCTAGCAGCTGTGAAACATCAGTCTGCAATGACAGGCAGGATGAGATCTTGTCTGAAAACTTACCAGATGACGGAAGCAGACCTGGAAGCTGAGCCGGGATTCTGAGCTTTGTTCTCCTTCTCCTTTCTTAACAAGTAGTTGGAGTGTTTTAAACATTGTTACATTGCTGGTGAGGATGGGCTCATAGCTTATCTGCTGCTAGATACTATGTTCTGAAATTATTTTAATTGTTCATTATTATTGTGAAATAACCATTCAAGTCAATATATGGCACTTACACGTAGCATTTCTAGGCAAGCTGTTCAGTGGGGCTGGTGGACTCTAGTCTAAAGAGGGATTTTAGTGTTGTCCCTGCTGCTGCATCGCTTACTTCAGAAGATGTATGAACAAAGTAAAAGAATGAATTTTGAAACCATGGGATTGAGAATATGGTCATCTTTCAAGGTAAAAGTATTGTATAACTTATACAGTCATTAAAAAAAAAAAAAAGAAAGTTTTGATTTTTAACTTAGTAAAGTAGCCAGGACAGCAGTTAGATAGAAAAATGTAGCAATACCAGGGAAATAGCCTCTTCTTCCAGAGGACTGCAGTACTTTGTATATGATGGAAGGGAGGAACAAAGCTCAAAGGGAAAAGGGCTTGAATGTGATAGAGTGGAAATGGTAGATTAAGAAAAGTTACTTGTATCTTAGCAGCTCCCTCAAGAGCCTTTGAATGGATATGCAGGTTCTTTTAATTATTTTTTTCCTTTTTTTCTTCTCCTCCTGGCAATTTGAGCCACTCTGGGAGTGAACTTAAGAGTTTTGACTAAAATCAAGACAATTAAAATCACCGGCAACCCAGTTGTCATTCTCTTTAAGACAGTGACATAACTGGAGGCTTGGTTCCATAGGTCAGAGCTGATGACAAGGGCATGTATTTCTAAGGATGATTTCTTTCTAACTTAAGGAATAAAACTGCTGTTGGGATTGTTACAGGAAAGCGAGAATAATAAGTCTCTGAAAGTGGGGGAGGGCACAGTGGGGATGATGTCTTCTCAGCTTGTCAGTGATTCCACGCTGATCAAAAATAAAGCTTTTTGTGCAAATCTAAACTGAAGATGGTCTCAAAAGTAACCTGAGCTTTATTACCTGCTTCATCTTTTTAACAGGTAAGATTCAAATCTGGCCTTGGGCATTTTTTTTTTCCTAGTACTTCCAAATCTTTGAAGAGACCTGTTTTGCCTTTTGTGAAGGAATTTGGCTGTGAAATCTGAAAACTGTAAAACTGCAATAATGTAAATCTATGTGCAGTGACAGGTCTTCTCCATTTAAGCTTCCTTGCATTTGACTAAAATCTGATGTCATGTTTCTTTAACTCATATCTTATGTAGAAATTGCTTTTATAGAGAAAATCATCTCTGTGTTGGAGTTTGGCCTAAAAATGAACTGAGAATTCTAGTTCTAAACAACAGGACTGTGTACGGGTTCCTTTTTGTGAGTTACATTTGTAATCAAGCTACCTGTGGGACACTGCTGCTTCTCCAAGCAACACTCCAAGCCTGCAAAATTGGTTAAGATTGCAGTTTACTGTTTACGATTTGGAGAGAAACTGGCTGTAAACCAAGAAATCTTATTTCACAGGTTTTGAGGTTTTGAATCCCTCACTTATTACTCACTAGAACAAGAGAGATCACACAAACTTGTGGCTCCCTGCTGTCCTCCTAAATTAGTTGATTCCACTATATTGAGGATTTTAGCTTAAGAAAAGGGAGAGTGAAGGGTAAGTCTCAAGTTTGAATTAGGTGAGTGCTCTTAAATAATGGCTTTAATAATCTTAAGGTAGCTTGTCTTCTGCTTGGAAGCAGACCCATAGACTTGAGAAAAATGTTCTTTGGAATGCTACATTTCTGTAAGTATGTTAAAAAAAAACTTCTCACAAGTAGTGAAGCATATTTGCATGATGAGAAAGTTCACTAGCAGCTCAGCTTAATTCTCTGATCTTTATAGCTGCTGCTTGTTCAAATAACATGTAGTGTCTCTGCATTGACACCAAAATCCCTAGGAGTTTTGCCATCAGACTGGTGAGGTATAATGGCTCTGTTTGCAACTGCCTTGTTTTCCATGCAGCAGTACTGGGAAGATGTTTTTTCTCCCCAGAAAGGTTTGCAGAACTTACAGAAGGGAAGTCAGTATTTTATGTGGTAATTACCATAAAGGCTTGGTTCAGCCTGCAAAGTTCAGATCTGAATCTGGATCGGAACTTTCCCAGAGGCAGGGGGTGGTTTTGGACATTGTGTTGGTTTGGCCTGTTACAGTGCAAGCTCTGAAATGCAGGTCCAGATGTGGGCTGGGATTTTGTATCTTCCCAAGTATGAGCCATTAAGGGTCACTTTTACATGACACATAATTGAAATAATATAAAGCTGTATCTCATGTTGGGGAAGGTTCCTACAGCATTATGTGTGAGGGGTAATACCTTGCTATGTCTTCATTTTTCAAAAGCAGCTGTTTAAAGGCTGCAAAGAATGAAAGGTTAGAGGGGAGGTTTCTTTTGGCTAATTACTGTAGAACTGCCTTTAGAACTTACACAGTAAATAAGGACTTTGGATTTTGGAGAGATTCTGTCTGAATCTCAAGATTCGATAGTTTTAAAGCCACTGAACCCTGGAGACTAGAGCATTGCTATTAATGAGTGCTGCTCCAGACTGCTTTTGACACGTTTGCTTTTGAAGGACCATGCCCAGGAAGAGGGAGCTCTTTGTTTGTGGTCAGAATAAACTCATTGTACACCCAGACAATTAACTCTTCAATCGACTTTCCAGCCTCTGTAAAGCACTCCACTCCCCGCTCTGTCTACCTCCAGTTCTATTCAGACACTTAAGCACACCAGTGTTTTTTGTTTATTATTCTGAAAAAGTCCTTCACAAGAATAGTCAGAGCAGATCAACATTGTCCTCCCAGCAGCATTTATCTCCGCCTGGCAGTGAGTGTGTCAATCAGGAATCAAAAAGCCAAACAGAGGAGGCTTTGAATTGTGTCACAGGGGTCAGAGTTACTTCCAGCTGTCTGTGCATGGGATAGGCTTTCTTGCAGGGCAAAGAATTGTGCTGCCAAACAAACACTGAGTACATTGGACCACAAAGTCCTTGGGGCTTGAGTGGCTTTTTTCATGTTGATGCACCTGCGAGGGAGATGTGAGAAGGATGTGAGGGGAACTAATGCCTTCCAGAAGGCACAGGGAAAGACTCCTTATCCTATCTGGTTGATATCTGGAATGCAGTGCTGAAGTAATGGTTGCCTGCATCCATATGGCATACAGAGCGGTTTACAGGGGAAGAGAAAAATTACTGCAGTGACAGAGCACGTCAGCCTTTGCAGTTAGGAGCTCACGAAGCCCCACAGAACCCTTGCATGTTTATCACTTAGGCACATTTTCCCCTTTTTAAGCAAAACTTTGCTTGTCTGTGTCCAAGTGTTTGGGGTTTGTTATATCCAAAGGCAGCACATTGCTGCTATTTCTTAAAATTAAAGCAATAAAGAGTGAGAATGTGGCTTTTGCTGATTTGGTTTAAAAAGTTGGGGCTTTTTTCTTAACAGCTGTGGGATCTCCATGCATAGAAGTGGTTGGATTTGATGACCTTAGAGGTCTTTTTCAATCTAAATGATTCTGAGGGATAGGAGTGTGAAAACTTGGCAGGGAAGTCTATCTGCACTAGTGTATTTCCATTTCAGCTGCTTGCAAAAACTTACCTTGATTGGCCAGATTGTAAGAAATTTTTTTGCATGAATGCTAACTTTCTACACTTATATTGGCAATATGTCTGTACATAAAAGTTGCATAGACTATTAAATTAATTATGACTTGCTGAAATAGTTTAATTTAATGTAGGGGAGGATTGTGGTTGAGGGAACAATTTGCTCCTTCCCTGCAATACTAGAAGGGACATGTATTTTTGTCTAAGACTCCATGTAGCACAAACACAAGTTTTGTTGTCTTTTTGTTTTGTTTTTTTTAAAAAAAACCTTACAATACCCTGGATCTGGAGGTAATGCATAGAAACGTCAAACTCAAAACAGCATCTTCAAGATTCAGGAACTGCATGGATACAGGAGCCTAATTGACCTGGCTTTGTTCGTCTGACCAGAGTTACTAAAGCCACAGGAATGAGATATATGACTTAAGTCCCTCAGGAGTTCTGAAGCCTAGGAAAGCTCTTCTCCCTTGCTGTTGGCTTGGCAGATTTGCTGAAGTTTGGCTTTGCATGGAACAGGACCTGTCTCTCTGTGCTCTAAGTTGCCGATTTAGCTTCAGCTGTGCTCTCTAATGACTCAGCTGAAACCAGATGATGGTAAGTGAAGGAACCACTTGACACTGGAATAAGGCAGCCTCTTCCCAGAGCTATGCACTTAAAATTGTCATCTGCTTATTCTGTCAGTCTGACTCAAGTCTGGGAACCACTGATTTTCAAGCTATAGACTTACTTACAAAACAGACTAGATTTTGTATAAAGCCTGGGTGATTGACTCCATAAACACCTGTGCTCTTTAAAATGGAAGAAATGTTTACATATTTCCTCATGGATTCCAGTCAGAACACAACATTAGCCTCCCACATCACATCCCTACCCAAGAAAAATCACAAGTCATCTGAATACTTGAATCATCATAGTAGCAGACCAAGACCTATGTGCTCCCTCAGCAACATCAACCTTCAGTACATGACTTTTATCTCCTAACTTTTCCCCTTTCTACAGCTTCCATTAGGTGGCTTGAGTCGAGAATGGTAATTCACAGCAGCAGGCAGTTACTTCAGATTTTTCCATAGTAATTAATACATTTTTATGTCAAGGCATTTACTTTTCTGCTGGCGTAATTGAAGTTGCTCATGGCCTTAGTGCTTGTCAGTCAGAGTAAAATGATCACTTTAAGAGGTGTCTTGCAAGAACTGGATCTCCTTCTCCCTCAACCCTAGTGTAAACTAGAGTCATTGCAGATGTGGATGTTTTGCAAGGATAAGACATGGGGGGGGGTATTCTAATGAGAGCATAAAGAGCTCTTGCCCAGCTCTAATAGTAGATCAGGATGTGCAAGTAATTGTCCCTGTTTTGAGTCATTGTCAGTCAAATGCAGTAAGAACTCTTCTTGCTTATGAGCTTCTGACAGTAGCAGAGCAAGTGGAATTCTGGTTTATATCCAAGGTATCTTAATGTGAAAATGGCTTAGGGAGTCTCATTTAGACCTGCCTGTTTCACTCTTACCCTGTAGCAAGAGAAAAATACCATTTTAAAGTTGACAGCAATTGAGCCAGAAAAATCTGCTTAACTTTTGCAAGTGTACTCTAGGAAAAGGACACTTACTGAAAGAGTTTTATAGCTTTAAAATGTCCCATGAGGAGGTATTCTCCTGAGTGATACTGTCTGTAGTCAGTGGTCTTGGAAAGAGAAAGTGGGGTATTCATGCTGGGTAGTAAAACTTGGAAGAGAAGTATGTCAGAGAACTCCTCCTCAAGGCTCTGAAAATATTCTGCAACAAGGGGTGTGGAATTACGTGAGTTCCTGATCTGGAAGCATTGCTATCTAGAGGGATTAGGAAGTAACACTTGATCTCTTTAATCTCTGTGACATGCTGTGTATAAGGAACTATGGCAGTGGCATGCCTCTTTTGAAAGTGTAGAATTTAACAGCTCTTTGAAGAGAGGAAGAGACTGTACCCAGTGAACATACTTCATTACCTTTGTACCCAAAGTAGCACTATTCTGTACTTCTCATGTAATATCACAGGAGACCTCAGGCCTCTGGAATAGCTCAGGGTTTTGTTCTATGTTGAAATATTTATTTAAGGAATACAAAATGTTTTTTCAAAACTTTCAGGTATGTAAAATAGAACTTATGCCTTGTTTGTGAGGAGCAAACAGGCCAGTGGAACAAATGTTCAGTGTGACAAATGGAGTATGGAGAGAGAGGAAAAATCAAATAAGAGCAAGCGAGTACTAGGGTGGTTTTTCTGCTGAAAGGGAGCAGCAGTGGGACTTGACATAAGCTAATTTGGAACACTGAGATTTACTGAGAATTCTTCAGTTTAAGAAAAAAAGTTGGTAGTTTAGAGTAAGAAGCTGGCAGCTGGGAAGTGAGCATGGTATTTTTAATGAAGTGCAATTTTTGTCTGTTATGTGACTAATTCGTGACCTTTAAAAAATAATTGGAAATATCCCTGGCTTTTGATTTTTGAAATATGGTAAATGTAATTACAGTGCTTTTGTCTATTGTAATTTTTCTTGTATGTGTGATGAAAGAACTGTACTTGCTTGAACAACAGGGGAGTAATTATACTTCTCTTTATTTGCAAACCCCTTAATACTATGCTGGGTGCTGCTACAATGTGGACTTAGTGACAATTTGGTGTTAGTAATCCAGTGAGGAAATGATTGTGTAATTCATTGAGCCATTTTACTGAGATTATCTCCAACAATAGCTTTGAACCGAGGGGTTTGTTTAATACTCTCCAGTAGCTTAATGGCTAGCTTCATACAAAAGCTGCTACAAAATTTTCTTTCTTTAAGAAGAACGTATTTGACAAATTGTAATTGCTGCTGTGTTCCTTGCACATACATGAATGTGAGAGAATCGCCCTGAACCTGAAACGTCCTGTGTTCTGCCAAATTTCAGATAATGATTTGGATCAAGTGCCGTGGCTCAGATCCACTTGTAATTTTCCCCCATTGTTGGCTTTCAGGTTGCTGCTTTAAATCTGAAAAACAGTTCTGTAATTACTTGGTGCAGAAGCGTTCATGAGAACAATAAGAAGAAACTTACTATTGCACTGGTCTTTTTTTAACAGCAGTTCTCTTCCTATTTTGTATAACTTAAGAATTATTCACTTTTCTAGTTGTTCTGTGAGTGGCTTCAGCAGTTTTGGGTTGGTTTCTCAATCTGTAAAGCCAGTCATGCAATTACATTCTGTTCACTGCTTCGTTACAGTGTAAAGTGCTATCCTAAATAAATAACAAGCCATAGCTGTGACTCTTGGAGTCTTGCAGAAGCAGAGCAACCTATTCTAACATAAAAAGTGAAGATCGGCTATTTACTTCTATCCAAAGAGCCTTTAAAGGGCAAAACTTTCCTCCTTGTAATTTAAGCAATATTCAGGAATTATTTCCAAGTCAGCTGCTCAAACTTGAAAAAAAGTAAATACTGCTTATCCAGGTTACTGGTAATGCCCAATAACAGGAAAGCTTAAAACAAGAGCTGACTAGTAAGAGGAATAGTATTTTTTCTTCCAAGTATTTTTGTTACACTTGCAGTTTAGCATAAAACCAAATACAATGATGAAGAGGAAAATGGCAACATGGTGTCTTGCTCATTTCTGTTAGTGGATTCAGTGGATCTCTGAGGCTGAAATGGAATTACCATCATGTTTTTATTTTCTATGAACTTGACTACTTTGGGTGGGAATGCATAAAATAACTGTGGAAGAGGTGTTCAAGCTTTTCCTCACTTTAAAAAACTGCAAATACAGGTATGGGTGGAAAAAGTCTACAGGCTTCTGTTTTTCATCTCTGCCCTTCTCTTCCAATGGACTCTTAATTTAAGTGGCTAAGGGCAGTTATTGCTGCCTCTAGGAAGGGCTGTCCCATGTATATTTGCTCCAAAAGTGTACATCTGATGGTCAGGGAAATAGAGGGAAGCCTGGCTTTTCTGGCATGGACTCCTCCCTCCAACAGATTTTCACTGTGCAACTTTTCATTTTAGATTTCTGCCCATTTTGCTGCCTAGTGTCATTACTGCTAATAACACATGCAAAGAACAGTTACTAGAAATTGAAGGTTTTAAGTCTGTATATTTCAAACAAGAAAAAAAAAAAAAAAGCCAAATCCTAGGTGTAGTAGGCTGACCCTGGCTAGATGCTAGGCACCCACCAAAGCTGCTCTATCACTCTGCCCTGGAACTGGATAGGGGAGAAAATGTATCAAAGGTTTGTGAGTTGAGATAAGGTCCAGGACAGATGACTCATCAGATAATGTCATGGTCAAAACAGCCTTGCCTGAACCTAATGCACGAGAAATTATTTTTCCACAATTCTGCTGTTGGAAGACATTGCCCCACATTGCAATTAGAGAACACCTTGATGCAGTCATTATGAAAAAAAAATAAATTTGCTATTGACCATCCCTTTCTAACAGCTCTGCAGTAAATGCTGGTGCCAGTTCCAAACAGGTAAGTTTCAGAAGAAGAACTTTCCTTTTGAACAAAAGGAATGAGGAGAAAGACACAATAGGACAGCAATATCCAGAACCTTTGCTGTCTCAGGAAATGGCCTGTGTAAAACTAAACTTACCTAAAACTGAAAAGGCAGCTAATTGCCTTCTGGGGAGACTACCAGGTGATAAACACCAGTGGTTTGTGGAGGGAGGGGGAGGCTTTTTAAGTGTACCAAAAGCGCTTGATGCATATTTTATGTAAAATGTTATTGCTTTTAGCATAAAATGATTTTGTTCTGTCTGTCTTCTCTCTCTTCTGGACTTGGCCGGGCCATGTACAAATCCCAATCATTCAACAGTACTGGAGAGTAGATAGTATTTACCTCAATAATGGTAGTTTCTTTTCGATTCTTTCTAACCCTCAATTCAGATGATGGTTCGAAGCCAACGCCTACCATGGAAACCCAGCCTATTTTCGATGGAGAAGGTAAGAACATCCCTTAAAATAACAAAAAAATAAAGCTACTTCCCTCTCCCTTTTCTCTAGGATTTATGATTCAAATGCTTTCTTTATCCTGCAAAGCAGACAAGCCAGTGAATCTCATAAGTTATCCAAATTTTAGAGTGCCCTTGGGACCTCAGGCATTTTCCCTAATCCTTTTACATCCTCCCCACTTTTCTGGAATCCAGCAATAACACCAGTTGATCAGACTCCTGGTATAATCTTGGAGGAAAAAGTGTGTCCCAGCAAGTAAAAAAAGGTGCATCAAATCAGAGGTGGCCACTTCTTTTTAGATTGTCATTACCCCCTTCCTATCTCCACTCTCACGATACTAATACTGGGAATT
This sequence comes from Poecile atricapillus, assembly GCF_030490865.1. NCBI lineage: Eukaryota > Metazoa > Chordata > Aves > Passeriformes > Paridae > Poecile > Poecile atricapillus. Next base: position 147,254,716 of record NC_081249.1, on the reverse strand, counting down.
TCATAACCTCTGCAGTGTGTTACAGCTTTGCAAAAGGAAGGATAATGTTAAACCACAGCTTGTGAATGTTGACTTGCAAGAAAATTGCTGGGAGGTTTCTTTATTTAGCAAATGCTTTCATTGACGCACATACTATTTAAGCAAATGAAGTCATTGTCCTGGGCCCACTTAATTCATGGCCCACCCAGGCAGTTTGCTTCTCAAATAGGCAATCTCGCAATTGTATTATTTTGGAGAGGGAATATCAGACCTTAGTCTATTGGAAGCCTTTAAATGAGGATAAAATGGCTGTCATCACAGAGGGTTCATGAATTTTCCACATACAAACATAAATACCAGTGGGAATAGTGTTCCTTTGGTAGTGAATGGGCCTAAGAGCAGCTGCTTGTATCTTGCATGTTGCTTGGAAGTAGTGCCTGTTTCCTACAGGGTTAAACCCACAACCATTACTATGAAGCTATGGGCTGAAGTGTGAACCACTCTGTGACCCACCTGAAACTGCAGAGCATAAGGCAGCGAGGGAAAGCCTATGCATTTTCATAGGGGGCTGCTGTACTTCATCTGTTTTTTAAAGTGGATCAAAGGCAGAAGTGGACACTACTGAGCAGGGTAGGAGGTACTTTTCTGTTGATATTTCCTGCCTTGTAGAAACGAGTGCTGTGGTAGGGTTTTATTGTTGCTAAAATAAACACATTTAATGGCAAGATGCTGTAGTCCTATCACTTTGTATTTAGTGACTAGATTTTGACGGTCTTGTGAGCTTTAAGAAACAGCAAAGCTCTCCGAGAAAAAACACTCAAATAAACAAAGGAGACTGAAGCCATGCTGGCTCTCTCTTGTTTATATCAAAAGCAGGTTCCTCCTGGAAGTAAGCTGGTACTGTATTAAATTACTGTTGGCAATCACAAACTTCTGACCTTTAAGTTTTCCCCTGAGAGAGTGCCCATAGATGTTTAAAGGAAAGAATGTGCTAGTAAAATGCAGGAGTGAGATGATGTGGTTAATACAGCCTGTTCAGAAGCTCCTTCTAGGAGAGTTTCAATGTTTTGGTCATTCAAATAGAACTGGACAAAGTTCTTGAAGTGGAGTAGTGAACACACCTTTTCTGGTTCTTCTGGTGATGGGCAGAATCTGAAAAAAATGTTATTCTACCTTCAGTGAAAAACATTTTCAATCAAAAACCTTCACATTGATTTGTAGGTGAACTCTAGTCTGATAAATAGGCTTGGGCTGAATGATGGAAGATTGGCTCTCAAAAACATTGCAATATATTATTCAAGACCTTAACTCTTAGACTTTGAGAGCATGACTAGTGCAGTGGCCTCCTGTTGTACTAGCAGTGTCCCTTATGACTCTGGAGGACGGACAGACAGGCAGGTTGATCAGGCTATGCACTGATGAATAATCTCTTCTAAGTTTGACACTGTATTTTGTCATCTCTATTAGTAGAATAGGACTGAGTAGTTTTCAGTGGTGGCTGTAAAATAAACAATTAATAGTGTGATTCTTGGGGTGTCCTGTGCAGAACCAGGAGCTGGACTTGAGTGATTCTTGAGGGTCCCTTCCAGCTCAGGATATTATGTGATTCTAAAGTCCTGAGCAACCTGGTCTGTTCTTGAAGCTGACCCCATCTGGAGCGGAAGGTTGGACTAGACACCTCAGGATGTCATCCTGTACAATCCCTTTATCCTATCTGGGCAAACATGTTGTGATACTTAACAAGAAGACTCTCCTGGTGTCATGGGGTAGGTCTTCAGGAGGAATAGCTTGTACTTGGTGTCTGACACGAATGACAGAAAAGGGCAAAACAGGTATCCATTTACCTGATGGGTCTGAAATCTTCACATATCTTGAAAGGCGTTAAAGTTCAGATCGCATTCCACTTCACTGAATTTGAAAACTGATGGGTTCCTGTAAACCTGTATATTCAAAGTCAGGCAGCTAGGGTGGAGCTGGTATCAACATGAATGGACAATACCAATGTAGGGTTTTTTTTTCATGTTTTGCCTTTGATTTCCTACCTTCCATACACAAGGGGCTGACTTCTTTCAAAGGGCATTGCATGCACTCTGAAATGGGTGATACCTCTTGAAACTTCAACATCTCTAAGATGAAGGTTCACCTTTCTCATGTTTTCATCTACATTAGAGGATAATGAAAATTCACGTTTCATGCATAAGTTCCCCTCCCACTCCCTACCATCTTCCCTGAAGGCATAACAGAGTAGTGCCAGAGATAATGTAAATCAGATAACTTAAACTCTCCCATCCAAGGTTTGAATCATAGCACAGCCATCTCTCTAAAAATTATTTCATATTATTATAATGCAGATCTTAGAGATGTTAATAGTGAATCTTTTTTTAGGACAAGATTCTCCTCTGCTGAAGAGTGTTTTATTAATATCCTTGGTATAGTTTTGAAAAGTTATATTCCCTCCTGCACTTCTAGGCTCTGTTACTTGGTTTTCACCATCTCTTTAGTTTCCATGTGAAAAGTGTAATAATTTCCTAAAGATATCTTCTTTAAACATCTCTTCTTTTTGGTAAACTTCACCTCCTGATTCATTGGGAATCTGCTCTTTCCACAGATCTGTTGTTCAGAGATGTCTGTAATCTAAAACGATGTCCAGGTTACCTGGATTGAAAATACATTTTTATGGTAGATTCCAAGGAATTAATTTCCTGTTCTTTCTCTTTTTTTTTCCCAGAATTCATTTCTGTGCACCTTTCAACATCACTGAAAGATGTACACCATTGTATTTCTACAGGCCTTTATCCATTCTTCAGCATCTATTGACTTTGATTGTCCCTCCTTTTTCAGCTGTAGACATATCTGGTCCATATGGTGCAGATTCAGAGCTAAATTGCATCCCAGATTTAGGAATTTAAGCCCCTTTTGGGGAGAACTGCCTCAAATTAAACATTGGGTAAGAGCTAGGAAGGAGAGAAGCACTAAAGTAGAAATAGTCCATAAATCAAAATGTGTATATGTACTTATAGAAGCATATGATGGCTGAATATTGATAAAATAGTGTAGTGAAACTGGCAGATAAGGCAATTTTTGATATTCTAGCAGCAGTAAAAGTTTAACAGTGTTCAACCTATACTCCCTTGTAAAAAAAATTGCCCCGAACACAATTAATATAATGCCGCCAATCAATGTAGCTGAAAATATTTAGGAAGGAGAATTTAATTTTCTTTCTTTTTTTTTTTTTTTCATGTTCTTGTAATTTATAATCAGTTTCTCTTTACTCAGCCAGCTTCTCCCTTTGATGAGCAGATCCATGTAAATGTCAACAAGGGAGCAGGAAAACTCATGTGAAAAGTGCTTGGAACTTAAGAAAAACCTCAGGATGTACTATTTAAGTTGTGTTCTTTTGGAAACTGAATTTTTTTTCTGAAAATATTAGTCCTGAAAATGTCACTTGAGGTGCTCTAGCCCATGGTAGCAAGTACTGCTTTGCTCAGTTCTAGTCAAATGCTGAGGTTATGTCATTTCTGTGGCTTAAGGCAGGTCCAGATATGTTTTGAAGTTGATTATAACACCTCAGAGGAGGTGCTCTAAGCACTTTTTTTCCCCACAAATTTATGTTTGGATGTCTTGGTTAGTGCATCAGACATGCTTTTCTAACCAGAACCTATTTCTTTAACAGACTTCCTTTCAAGTCTTTCCAGAAATATCTTCATGTCTCTGCCTATTTATTCCAGATTTTGTTGTTGCTTGTTTTAGGGAACTTACTGTGGCCAGACCTTCTTGGTCTGTTAAAGGTCTGGATTGACTGTTTAAAATCTGGATTTCGTATGTACCTTTGGGGGAAACAGCACATACTATAGCACCCAGTGTAATGTTTGTGATCTCCAAGTCTTGAGGAAAAAGGCTTTTTGAGAATTCAGGAAGTGGGGGTTGGAGAGAGAAAAAAATGTTTTGCCAGAAGATATATACTTTATGGAACAGGAAGATAATGAGAGAACCTTGTGGAAGATTTACAAATGGTGGTTCATAAGAGTTGGAAGACCTCATCAGGAGATGAACCTGTCTGTACAAAGATGATAGATCAGTTAAGGCATGACTGTAGCCAACATCTTGTTTTCTGAAGAGAGACTGAGAGTTGAGGTTGTTGAAGGCATCTTTTAGCACCTTCCAGTCCCTGAAGACAGCCTACAAGAGAGCTGGAGAGGGGCTTTTTACAAGAGCATGCAGTGACAGGACAAGGACAAACTGAAAGAGAGTAGGTTTGGATTAGGTATGAGGAAAAAATTCTTGGCTGTGAGGGTGGTGAGGCACTGGAACAGGTTGCCCAGAGAAGCTCTGGCTGCCCCATCTTTGGAAGTGTTTAAGACCACGTTGGATGGGGCTTGGAGCAGCCTAGTCTAGTGGAAGGTGTCCCTGCCTATGGCAGAGGAGTGGGAATAAGGTGTTCTTTAATGTCCCTTCCAAACCAAACTATTCTGTGATTCTGAGTAACTATCGTGTATTTTTACTAGTTGCTGCACTTGCTTTAAGGCTGTTATTTTTATTCTTTCAGAAATCACAGCACCCACCCTTTGGATTAAGCACTTGGTCATCAAAGATTCCAAAATGAACAGCTCCAATATAAGGAATTCAGGTAACTTCCTGTCAAAAAAAAATATTATTTTAACTAGTCTGTAGCTCCTCACCATCTGTTCTTGTTTGATTCTTTCTTCATTGTAGCTACCAAGCTGCTAGGGGCACTTGCAGCCCAGACTATAAAGTAATTTCAGATAAGGTCCTTTTTTGTGCCCAAAGGGCCATAATCAATGTGTGATGAAGGATGCTTGTTTCCACAAGCCATAACTGGGGAATCTCTTAATTTCTTAATCTGTTAATTCATTTTAGTCATCTGTCATCTTTATTCTGTTTGCTGTTCAGCATGGGTATATGAACTGATGCATTTGGCTGAAAGATCTGGCCTGTGGTTTTGGTCTAAGCAGTTGCAGAAAATACAAAAAGAGGCTTCTTTTCTAGTGAATTTAAGATTCTTCTCTGCAGGGGATATTTTTTCATAGAGAAATGAGTGGATTATTTCACAACTAAAAGTGATTTAATTATGTGTGGGCCTAAGAAAATGCTGAGATTGTTTTGTGGGTAGTGGAGTGGATGGGGGAGGACCGAAGCCTGAAAAACAGCAAAGAAGAGATCATGAGCATGAGTGGGAAAAGGGGAAACAGGAAAACATGAACTCAGGTTGTAAAACTTGAGACTGGAGACACAGGTGAAATGGAGTGGAGTCACTGAAATGAGAAGGAACTGGAGAATCTGAAGAGGAATGTTTGGGATTCTTAGTAAGAATGGTTTCTGTCTAATATTTTAACTGAGGTGGGAGAAGTAAAGAAATTAAAGGGAATGTAAGAAAACAAAATTGCTTTAAGAAGCCATGGATTTACTTTAAGTTTTGAATAGGAGATGCTACTATTACATTTATTTTATGAAACATAAATGCTTAGAACGGCTGTTGGACTAATTCCAGTCACCTAAACAGATAAATTGTGGTATCTTGAAGTCTCTTCATCTGGTATTTCTGGATTAGCTAGAGAGTATTTATGACAGTTCCTTTAACCTTCCTCTGCCACTTCCAAGCTGCAGGGTGAAATCAGTGCTAGGTTGGGTGAAACTCTCTTGCCGCAGAATGAAGGACTCTTGGCAGGAGGACAGCCAGCATTGCCTAGACCACAGTTTTAACAAGTCTCCCAAGCTTCCCCTCCCAGCTGTTTTTGTAGCAGGGTGGTCTGTGTAGGATCTGCCAGTGGGAGTCAGCCAGAAGCTTCAGATAATGTGTGAGTATCAGCATCCTTCTTTAAGGATGTCTTTCAAGGGACAGCAAACACGGCTTCTGTTTTTTGTCAACTGCTGGGACAACCACCAACTGACAGTACAATTGAAGGTGACAGTGTAATATTAAAATCTTTTGTAATGGGTCCTACCTATCTTGGAGTCCAACTTGTAGTACAGCAAGTGTCATAGGTATATTGGAAAGAAGAGTGAGTGCTAAGAGGTTGCAAAGGGACTTGGGAGCAGGAGGGTCTGTCTTCCACCCTTTCTTGACCTGACAGAGCCAAAGTAGGCTGGCTTTCATGTTCTAAGGGCAATCACTTTGATTGTTTAGTCACGAAGCTGCCTGATGTGAACTGGAATTTTGTCTGCAGACGCATTCTTTGTGTGAGTTTACTTTTGTTCACTTTTTCAGTTGTTTCTGATGTCAGTTCTGATACTCAAACAAAATTATTGTGAGTGCATGCTACAAATGAAAAATAAACGATCTTGTGGAAAATTCAAGAGCTGTGTAAGAGGTGGTTTATACAGCAAGCTAAAAGGAGACTTGTGGTTCATCTGACTCAGCCTTACTGATTGCTCTGATGCTCAGTTGCTATAGGGTCCTGTTAAAAGACTGGGTTGACAGCTTTTATCCCCAAATTTCCCCACTGGGCCATACAAATGCATAGCCATTTCAGTTTCTCACAGATTATTAAGAAATGCTGCCTACAGCTATGGTTTTAGGTGTTATGAAGTGTGGGCTACTCCAGCCTTTTCCTTTCAAATAGTGAAGCCTACTCACCTTGTTTGGTATCTTTCATTCCTTTTTCCCTTGTAATATATGTTAAAGGCAATGTACAGTAGGTGGAATCAAACTGCAGAGAACTGAGAGGGATAATTATCATTTAGAATCATGTTTCTTCAAGTGTCTTCGAGTCTGTCTTGGCTGTAGATGATGAAACAGCTGTCATGAGATGGGCGTGCAAAACTAGGGGATGTTTTTAGTTGCCTTTGGCCCAACTTGAAATGCTAATGCTTAGCACATTTCCATTTTTAAAATTTCTTTTTAAAGGGTTAAGATATGTTTTGCTAGCACAAGATTTGGATTCTTCAGTTTGTTGTTGCCTCAGCTGTATTGTCTATTCAAGCTTACACTAACAGTCTTGGAGCAGATATAGCCTCGTATGTTTTTGCAGCAGTTTAATGGGATCACTGAAATTGGAAGTGAGAAAAGAAAAAAGACCTAGTAGGTCATCTAATATACTGCCTTAGGGCTAGTTAATGTTTATACTGTAAGGAGAGCAGCATTTTCTGCTGTACCATAAATGCCTTAGATAATAAAGATTTTATTTCTTCCCAAAGGTAGCTGCTCTGCTCTCTGAATTCAATCTCAGATTCTTTTTCTTTTTCTAATATCCAGCCTAGCTTTTCTTTTACTTCCTCTTCCTTGGAATTTGTATAGTGAAGCACTTAGCTCTGATCTCTCCCCTTCCTGTGGTGATTATATGGCCCTGTCCTTTTCAGAGAAGAGTGGTCCAGATACTGCTGTCAGAAGATGTGTGCTGTTCTCTAAGCAGCACTGACATTGGACATCTTGGAAAGCAGCATCACTATGTCAGCCATGAGGAGAATTTCAGAATTGTTATATGGAGTCAAATGGACTCTTTAATTTGCTGTCATTGTCTCTGGTCAGTGTTAGGTGAGCCACCCACCCGGCAGCTGAGCATTGCAGAGCTGGTGACACCCCATGTAATATATGCTGCTTGTATCCTGTAAGAGCTGCATTTGAAATCTGAGTATTCCATCTTCTGTTTAGTGTTGACAAACAGAAGAGGTTCTTCTGAAACTGATCTCTTTTTTTTTTGGAGCACTTACATTTTGTCTGGCATGTGTAAATCCTTATTAAGCTAGGGATCAGGAAAAGCAGAATGACTCCAGCCTGGTGATTAGAGCACTTGACTGAGAATCTATATGTCTCCAGGCATTTTGCCAGTGAGTTTTTCTATGCTCAGTAAAAGAGCATTGCTAGGAGGGATTGCTAATACTGTTACCCCAGCCCACCTTAAAGAATTAAATGGCACCCTTTACTCAGTAGGGTGAGATGCAGGTTCAAACCTTCTCAGCCAGAGGCAGGAACCAAAATATGGACATCTGGACTGTTACACAGCTGAAAAATTGTTTTTCTACACTTAAATACATTTTCTGTCTGTCTGAATCCTGCAAGTCTCAATTTTTTCTGGTAAGTAAAAGGTCTAGATCAATACAATATTGTTGTGGCAAGATGACAGAAATAATTTTTGCTGGTTCTCCCCTTTCCCAAACATGCACATCCACATGTGCATGCACACAGATACCTTAAGCTAACTAAGACAGTTACCTAGCACTGCTCCCTGTGATGTGTAGTTCTTAACACTGCCAAGCAGGAGGTGATTTGGGTGGGGTTCTTGCAATGGTTGTTCTCTAATCAGTATGTCTGGCAACTGTATTTCATTCTGCTTTTACTGTTTCAGCCTCCTCCCCTCATCCCCAACCTATTTCAGCCTGCAACAGTCCAAGTGATTATTTTTCCTTAAGTTCTCAATCTAGGGAAGCATTTGATAATGTTTTCCACTTCCAAGAAATCTAATGGCTGCTTGTTTAGGAGCACCCCATCTCCACTGAGGAATCCAGGTATTTTCCTCACTTCCAGGGTTGGGTTATTTCCAAATTCATTTGTGCTACTTAGTGATTTGGTTTTAGTTAGCAAGAGTTTCCAACCTGTATCCAGCTTACTGTGACAACCTTTAAGAAAACCACAGAATGATGTAATAAGCCCCTGCATGGAAAAATAAACAGCTCTGGAGAAACCAGCAGTAGCAGCCTCAAGTAAATATTCTTCAGTCACTGGGGTTTTGAAAATGACGTTATTTGAAAGGAAGAATGAGTAATATATTAAGGTTAGCAGCTGAAGACAGGTTTGTGTGTGCTGTGCCTAGTTTAGGAAAAAAAAAAAAAAAGAAGAAAAAAATCATAGCTGTTTGTTTCAAAATCCTGCTTGGTGAATGGGGACCAATTCCATGTGGCCTATTCTGTTAAGCTCTGGCACCCAGGCATCGTGCTGGCATCTCATGATGGCATTCCAGTAATAGAGCTTTCTCCTGTCAGCAGCTCTTAGTGGACAGAGCATAACTGAATGAGCTTTGAAAACAAGAATGGTGGTATTCACACTTCTTTTCCTTAATTGAGCCAACTTGAAGCCCAGACTTTAGGGCTTTTCAAAGGGGGAAACTTGAAAACTTCACATCTGTATATATCCCTCCATGCACCTGAAGAGATGTCTCATGGTTCTTGAGTGCAGTTTGTCTCCAGAGATCTGCACAGTGAAGTGGGATGTGATTATATCAAGTGTCATTATCAGGACCTGAGTTCTCTGGTTTGTCTGTGTTCCTTAAGGGGCCTTTTTTCCCACTTGCAGAAAAAAAAAAGAAAAAAACAAAAGAAAAGAGAAGAAAACACCCATGGCACCCCCAAAAACATTCTCTATAATACTTAATTAGGAAATGACACTATTTTCCTGCATGCCTTTCTTATTGATCAGGGGTAGTAATTGCCCCAAGGGTTAATGTACTCATGGGTATGTTGTCTTATCCATATTGAGGCTTTCTGTGATCAAGAACATTAAAAAGGAGTCTGCTTGAGACTATATTGGGAATCAGAGTAGTTCTTCTTGATCAGGTGAGATGAACATATAATGAGACAGAGCTTGAGAAGGAAGCTCTTTCCAAGTTTTAGTAGGATACCCCAAAAATAGCCAAGGTGAGACAAGAGTTTAATTTGTTATTATAACTGTCTTTTTCAGAAGTGAGGGTAAACACAAAGAGCTTGATGCCTCTATTATTTTCTGGAGTGGGGAGACCTTGCACCTATGTGTTGAATGTACAGTTATCTGGAATTGTAGAAAATTTCTTCATACCTTGGAAATGTCGAACACTGCAGAGAACGGGGAGCCAGGTAGATTCAGATGAGCTTCTTGGAAAGCAAAACAATGTTCTTGTTTTGTTATTGGGGGTAATTCCACACCTGTCTTTATCCTGGCAGCCTTATTCCTTAGGTGTCTTGTCCTACTCTTGGTGCACAGCACTTTCCACTTTGTTATTTAAAGACATGAGACCATGGACTTCTGCTTCTTCTGCTGCTTTTTTCCTATTTCCCACTATTACTAAACTAGTTGTGTTAGTTTGAACTGACTCTCTCAGTGCCAGTTCTGTTACTGTCCAAATGTCTAATACAGGATTGTAGGCTCTTCCCCAAGACCTGTGGCTGGTTAGTGTTAGGATACTGAGAAAAGGAGATAGCTATCACTTTATCAGGAAAGTAGGTTGCTTTTATGAGGGCTGTAGTCAGGAATAATTGTGCTTTAGGGACATCTGAGTAAGATGCTATGATGGCATTTGAACTGGAAAATTTTGGTCCCTATGGATGACATTCTAATGCAGTCCTCTTTGGTAAACATTTTTGTGCTTCTGTCTTCTCTGGGCATAACACCTGGGATTAGTTAAAGGCTTTTGAATTTCTCCCTAGCTGAAGAGGAAAAAAGTGTCATTGATGGTGTCAAGAACAAGAGTTCATGGGAGGGAACCAGTGTGTCAGAAAACTTTTGTCTTTTCAACTGATCTCTATTAATGTATCTTCCTTGGTTCTTTTCCTGCATCTTGAGTCAGTACCTCCCAACAGTGCTCCTCTAACCTGTCAAAACTATTGGGCTAAAAGTCTGTGACTATCGTCCCATCTTACACAACTATTTATCTTCAGACCTTTGTATTAATCCTCCCAGCCCTTCTTTTTGTGAGGATTTGTTTTGGTTTTGTTTTGAATTAATTTTAGTTTAGATTCTGGCTTGATATCAAATAAAGCAATTTCAAGAGGAGCTCCTGTTGAGTATGAAATTAAAACTTACTAATTCCATTACATTTTCACAACAAATATATATGCTCTTATTTGCTGAGTTCCTGCTTTGTTGCAAGCCAAAATGTGATGTTTCTTCATTACTTTATGATCCCTCCCTTCCCTCTGGCTCCATCTGTGGTGCAGGCATCCTTTCCTGTCTTGGCTGCTGCTTGGGAGGCCTGTGTCTCCTCTTCTGGAAGTTCTGAGAAGGATGATATGTGTGATGCCCAAGGGTGATTCTCCCACAGTCTCAGTGTGACAGGTGTGTGTGCTGAAGAGGGGAGTATGTAGCAGAGAGCAGAAGCAGGGGGAATGGAAGAATCTAGGACCAGGACCCTTCCCAGACAGCCAGCAAACAAAGTCATAAATAACATGCCATTAGGGACCAGTTAATCTGCTCTATGAAAAGGTGCAAAGTATACAAGTGGGAAAAATAACATTGTATAATAATCAGCGTGCAACCATAGGTGTTAAACCATATGCAGCTAGGCAAATAAATGAAACTCCCCCTGAGAGCTGCGTGATAAATCATTCCCAAAGAATTCAGTCACTCCCCCCTCCTTATCCTCCAAAGAAAGAAAACAAATTACTTTAGATGTGGAGTCATAACTACTACTCTGCAGCTGCCAGTTAAGTCAAGTGGACAAGGAGCAGCAGGAGAAGAGACAAAGATACAAGAAGCCGGGGTAAAAGGGGAAACAGAAAACAACCCCACATTTGAAACCACTGGAGATTTGGTGGGGAAAGGAAAGGAAATAAACTCCAGCACCAGGCATTACCTGGATGTACAGGAAAGAACTGAGAGTGGTCAATTTTGTGGAGTTTGTTTTGCTTTTTAGCAGAAGCTGGTTCAGATTGGAGGGGCTGCATACATTTGCTGAAGTAATTCCTTAGCAGCACAGTGTTCCTTGCTGTTTGTAATAGCAACATTTGGCACAGGCTCATTTGTGGATCTGCACTTCAGACATCCATTTGAATGTATGTTGATGCCTGCAGAAAGGCTGCACATATTGACTCACCTTCCTGCCTCTCTTGAAATGTTCCTGTCAAATTCACCACATTTCTGAAGTACCACAATTAAGGGGGAGCTCTTTCAAGGTAACTGTCATTACTAGCTCCTAGATAACCTCTGGGAAAGGTTTAGATCAAGGTAGGCTTCTCCTGAAACCAAAAACCTTGGCGGGGCTTGCGAGTGATTTGCAAAGACAGAAGTGAAGAAAAAAAACCCATGATTTTTTTTGGTTTAAAACACAGGTCAGTGTATTCCAATGAGCATCTGCTGCCCACAGAGTTGTCCAAGAAGGCCATGAATATTGCCTAGTACAGCATAAGGCTGTGAAGGAAAAGAGCTGCATTGCAGAGCTTTGGAAAACCCTACCCTTCCATGGGGGTGTCTGTTGGACATCTATCTCATGACACTGACAAAGTTTCTCTGTCCCATGGCTGATGTCTGAATCCCATGTTACGTCATTGAACTTCCAAAGCCCAGATACTCCATGCAGAGACAGCTGACTCTAGATAAATACCCAAAAGTGAGGGCTAGCTTCCTGTGAGAGGCAATTCCTTCTGCCTCCTTGTGAAGTGCAAAATATTACAGGAAAAAGCTGATCTGTCACTACATGAAAAGGCTCATCACACTATAAACCTCTCTTGCCTTCTGTGCCTCACCAGAAGTACCATTAAATATAATGTTGCTGAAGATAGGAAGACCAGTCTGAACCACTTTTTACCTGCCTGTGACAATTTTCAGACTTTCTGTTTGGTGTCCTGTAATTGCAGAGTAAAAACACTGTAAAAATAGTGTGCTTGTATACTCTAGCTAGAAGAGGTAGGCAAGTTCTGCAATAATTACTGTACTCATTGTTCCAGGGACTAAAACAGGTGTGGAAGTGAAAAAAGTTTCCCAATAATTCTAAGGCTCCAGTAGAAACACCTATTGTTTTTTGTTTTATTGAACAGAATTCCTTGGTGTGGAAAGAGTGCAGTGAAAAAGGAGCATAGGGAAAACGAATGTGTTCAGAGACAGGTGGCTTATGTCAAAGCTAGATATGCCACAAGCTCACAGTGCTTAGAAACTATGTGAAATGGAAAAGAGGCATTAGGGAGGAAAAAACACAGACTGTGTAGCTTTGTCTCAAAATGACAAGGGCAGTGTCTAAGGTTGAAAGATTCTTCTACTGCTGAGGAAACATCCTGATGTCAAGAAATGAAGAGGCTGCATTTTGATGCCAAACTTTCTCTGCTAAGACTATGGAAGCTGCTGTCATTTTGAAGGTACTGCACAGGTACAGCTGTCATAAAGAATATGGAGGCCAGGTGCATTAGAGGGGATCTGCCGCCCTGAAAACTCAGATTTTCGATCTTGTTTACATAATTTCTAAGAACTTTCCCAAGACAGTGACTGTAAACATAGATATGCATTCTTTCTGATACACGTCTTTTGATGGACATCTCACACGACCAGTGTGATTGGAAAGGTGGTAACCTAACTATCAACCCTGGTCATTGCTGAGAATCTATAAATACTGAAGTTGTAAGAATAGAACCAGTTTTTTCCCCTGTTATACAGGAGCCGTGTCTGTGTGAATCATTTTGTGTCCTGCAGCAACAGGGATCAGACCCCAAAATCTGGAAACCTAAACCAGATCAAATATCTTCAGAATTTTAGTCTTTGTTAGCAAAGGGGTTGCCTCAGTCATTGAGGATCTGCTGGACCTTCTCAACTTGTGTGAGGAGAGCAAAAAAGACCTGAAGACATTCATGTGGGTTTTTCTCCCTGTTTTAACTCAGGGTCATGTCCAATTAGTAGCAGCTCTGACACATGTAACCTGTTCCTAATCTGGCAACAGAGATGCCACTGCCTCTTCCAATGAGTGAACAGTTTTATCACCAGGGCTTTTTTTATATCAAACCTAAATCTCCTTTCTCCAAGTAGGCTGTCTGCTACTTGAAGTACCCATGGGGAAGGGAAAAAAAAAATCTATGTTTTTTTTTTTCTTTTTCGTAGAACAGCTTTTACATTTCAGAAGACTGAATGTCATCCCTAGACTAAACAAATTGAATTCTTTTAGCCTTTTCTCATAGATCAAGTGTCGTAGACCTTTGCCTGTTCCCCTTGCTCTCTCATGCCCTCTTGCCAAACAGTGCTCCTGTCCCTCAAAGTGCAGTGCCCAGTGCTCGTACACAGGGCTGATTTAAAGAATCACTAGTACTTTGTGCCTGTTCCTTATGTGAAGCCCCTCTCATTACATTCCACAGCTGGATTTACCTGTTTTGTTTTTTTTATTGTTGTTTGCAATATCATGAAGCTGCAGACTTTTTTGTGGTCTACCCAAGCTGCTGACCATTTTTTCCAAGTCTCTCTGTCTCGCCAGTAATTTTCTCCCCATGTGCTGGATTTCTCCTTGCTGGTTGCTATGGTTTGGACTTGTAAGTTGTGATTACACTGATTTAAAACCATTTATCAAAGTGACTTAGAATTCTTTCCTGAAGCTCGGTCTGTAAATTGGATGCTCTGTTCCATTGGCCAGAGTGGTCATTTAATTTGATACAAGTCTCATGGTAGCTTTCAAAAGAGAGAACTTTTGAGACCTCTTGTCTTGGAGAGCATCTTTTTCTTAACCTGCTGTGTTAGGTAACTATCTCATAGTAATTGTACATAGCTTGCGTTTTCCTTACTTGGTTACAAGAATGACACAACTTAAAATATTCTCTAATGAACCAGAATTTATTCAGAGCTCTAATGCATTGTATATGAGCATGGAAATACTTGCAGTTTTTTTCCAGGATGATGTACCACAGCCATGAAAAAAGCATGGTTCTTTTTCTGCCATCCTTCAGCTAGTCTGGCTATAGCTCTAGGAGAGCTAGGACTGTGTGACTGACTGCTTGTGAGGTGGGATGGTACAAAGAGTCCAGGGTCTGCCTGGAAGGCATTTCAGTTAGAATTGCAAGGACAAGTAGCTGTCGACTGACAGGTTTCAAGATGTGCAGGTGTGGATCTTTATTCCTGTGTGGGTTGGGAACCCCATGGAGCATACTGTTGTTTTATCTGGGCAGGACGCAATGGCCACAAGTTCTGCAAAATGACCATAAGTTGGGCATCAGAAAGTCCCTCACTAAGTTTGCTCTAATCCGTGAGAGGGTGCTTCCTTCAGCAAGTCCTCCTTATTTCAAGCTAGAGGGTAGATTTTGAATAGGCTTCTCATCATATAACACTGCTGGGAATGCAGTGCAGCCTTATCTTTTAGAGCAGAAGGAAAATGGCAGGGGAAGCATGTGTTCCTGGATAGCTGAAGTTTAATGAGCCACTTGGAATAATGCATTTTTGAAATTTATAACCCACCTGTTAAACCTTTGCATTGTACTTGTTCAGCACTGGAACATGTAGTAACATCTGCTTCCTCTGTAGCCTATGCCTTGAGAAATGAAATTGAGTGAGTACCAAGGTAAAGCAAAGTCTGCTCAACTGGTACAGTATGGGAACACCTGCAAGGTTTGTTTTTCTTTTTACCTTCACGTTAGCCAGAAAACTCTGGAGGGACCATGATCCCAGACAGAACAGGGTGGAGTGGGTATCAGTACTGATGACTAACAGAGGTGTGGAGAGATTTATGCTATCCCCATGAGCCGTATTTGCTCAGCTGTTATTGTGCTCCCAGTAAACACAGAAGGGGTTGTTTCTCTCCCTCCACCCACAGCCCTGCTCAGGGGACAGGCAATAAGGGCCTATTTACTGCATTGCCTTGCTGCTCCTGCCAGCACTTGTGCATGTGCATACTTAAGGCTTTTCAAATGCTCCTTCCCCTCCAAGGAGGAAAGGATGCAGATTTAGGCTGCTGGTGTAACCTGTGCTGAACTTGCTTTCTGCCCACAGCTTTTGTCCTGGGATGAGGTACCTGTTCTCCCGGAGTAGACCTAGCTCCTGTTCACATTAGAGCTTCCTTATGTACAACGTGAAAGCAGCTTTAAGCTTATGTACATTCTGTGGTAAAATAACCAGTTCAAAGCTCTTGTTCTCTGCCATAGTAGTGTGAAGACACATGAGAAATTGACCCTGTCTGAATTAAGCTCCCCTGGGAGACAGGCAAACACTTTTCCTCACTGAAAGGAAAACTGAGGCACAAAGACACTTGGTTCTCATGTTTGGGTTGGCACAGAAGGTCAGTAGGAACTTGGCACTAAATATCCATGCTGCTCCCCTTTGTTTTGTGCTGCACTAATGCCTCACTGAGAGGAAAGTTGGGAGATGGACAAAAAAAATTTGGGGGAGCTGTATTTGGGGTTATTTATTTATTTATTTATTTTTAAAATTAGGTCCCTGTTGCAGTGCTAACAATGGGGATTGGTCAAGAATTCTTCAGTAAAAGACCTTTTCCCTCCCTTGTGATGAATGCTTGTTCATTAAAACTGAAGCTTTTTGTGGGAATTCCATGGGAAAAGTTTTGCTGGTCCAGACAGAATTTCTGGTCAAAGGAAATGAGGGAGAGAGAGAAAAAGAGAAGGAAATCTGCCCTGCCTGGTACAGCCTGTAGCTCTGGGGTTAGGCTATTCACATGGGTTCATTGTGGCTGGGCAGAAGCATAGAGGGAGGTTAGACCCTCTCTTTTGCCTGATTTAGAAGAAAGAATCCTGTCTCTTAAGGGTGTAGGAATCTCTCCAAGGTGGTTGGTTCTGGTGCCACAGTCTTCCTCTTCTTTTAAAAAGAAAAGATTTGGATGCAGAAGAGCAAAGTTCAGAAAATAATCTGCTGTGGCTGGATGGCAGATGTTCCCTGTATCCCACCATAATTATCCCCACAGCACCTTCACAGCCACAGTGAATGATGCTTGGTGCTTTGGCTCTGGTGGCAGTGAGAGGTGTTGTGTGTCAGGAGAGCAGCTGGGGGAGGCTGCCCCATCCCCAGTGGCTGCACATAGCCCTGCAATATGAGTATGAGAACTGTTAAGCACAAACCTTTGGCTAGATGCTACTAGACACTCTCTCTTCTCAGCTTTGTGGGGTAAACAAGCATCCAATCTCTTTAATAACCATATAGTCTATTAGACAGTCAGATGAGTCCCTTAATTCATCCATCATTTTTATTTTTATTGTGCAGGCACTAAATGTATGTTTGAATATATGTACTTAAGGGACCAGGAATGAGAGACCTTTTTATGAATCTGACCATGTATTTCTCAGAAGGCCATTACTAGGGGAGAATTATTGCATTAATAATGTGCAACTGCAGATGTCCAAGCCCTGTTTTTCTGCCATAGCTCATGGCTTCAGAGACACTACTTTAAAAATATGTTTTAATGAGTGGTAGAAGTAGTCAAGAGTAAGGAACAGTTAGCATTTTAGAGCTGAGCAGTTGAGGTAAAATGGATATTGCTGCCAGTGACTCTTCTCTTTGTGTGATATACATTTCCTATTGTTTTTTCCTGAAATTTGTTTTTTTGTAATCTAGATTTGCTGTCATATTGAGGTTTCACTCCCCAGCAGCACTAAGATGGCAAGTGTTACTTGGTTTCTTTGCTGATGGTCAAGTCAAAGCAGAGATGGCAGAAAACAGTAGAATGTGACAGTGCCTTTAAAGTAAATAAATAAATGGGCATAATATTATTATTTGTTCTAGGAAGGCTGTTTGTGTCCCACTGACTTGCCATCTTAAATTTTCTCTCTCTAAGAAATGTTTAGTTTAGGGAAAGAAGGAGAACCTTTCTTTGTGTGCCTGCAACTCCCATTAACAGGGAATAGGCTTTTAAGTACCCTGCATGTATAATAAATATATGCTGGTTTCTAAGATGACAGCTTAATTTCGTACCTGGCATTAAACTTTCTAGCTTTGCCATAGGCTTTCACTATTCTCCACTAACCTGGCCTTGGCAACAGCAGCAGAGTTTCCAGTAAGCAATTTGACTGGAGCAGGAGGACTTGGAGTGGTCCCCCTGGAGCTGGGACAGCCTTTGATGGTCCCTTGTTACCCATGAGACAATCTTTCAGGGTGACATTGCATGCAGCTCACACCAAGTCCCAGACTAGTGAAGCTGACGGTATGGATTTCCCAGCTGATTTTGCTGCCTTTTGAATACCCGAGTGTTAATATGAACGTTTATTTTTTAAGGGAATTAAGTGCTGTTAGAGTGGTAGCCTGGAGCAAAGAGTCTCTTTGGGGGCTGGTGCTAGTTAATACTTTCTGCTTTGTAGACAGATGTCACTGAAGGAACTTTCCACAAGGCTGTTGTCAGAGTCAATGTGTTTGCCGTTCCGATCTCCTCCAGCTCAGGGAGGGCATGGTGGATCTGGAAGGGGTTCAGAGAAGAGCTGTGCCATGTGGGACTCTTCGGCATGTAAATGAGACAAAGTAGGAATCTGTAAAGCAGGGAGGAGCTTCCATGGCAGCTACTTCTAGATGTACATTGGAACTGAGTGAAGTATGATCTCCCTGATGTTTCAGTTGTACTGCTGTCATTGCTAATGATGGGCTATTGAATGCTGGTGACAAAGGCAGAGTTTGCATCATTACATATATCTGATATCAACAAAGCCTGTAAGATTTGTTTCACTCAGCCCTTAAACAGCTTTCAAACAGAAATAACTACCAATTAGTTACATATTTTGGTAGTAAATGTGACTATTCAGTTCCCACAAATTTCTATTAATATGTGCAGAGATTTTTTTCCATTTTCTTATGGCATAGCACAAATATATAAATATGTAGATTTATTCTGTGTAATTTACATACCTAACTGCAAATGTATGTAAAATAAGATACTAATTCATTAAAGAAATACATTTTTTTTCTCTTGGTTTCAATAAAAGTGGCATATTTCTTTGTTCTAACACAAAAAGAAAGCACACTTTATTTTTTTCAGTGTAATTTTACTGAGTTTTGCAAGACTCAAAGGGCTTGAGAAATCTTGGTTTGACTTTGTGCACTCAGGAAGCTTTTGGGATTTAGATAGAAAAATTCTCGGAATGTAGCTCTCTCTAGCAGAAGTTTTTCTTCCTTTTGCTTATAATATAATGATGATAGAGAATTTTGCCCCTGCTTTTTCGCTTCCCCCAAGCTGCCTGAGTGCTTTGCCTCACCTGATGGCCAAGTGAATTGCTGTCAGCAGACTGTGGGTAAGTGGGGCCCTTTGATGTAAGCGGTTTGTTAGGGAGCCCGCAGGCTTCTGGCTCAATGACTTCTCTGTCCTAGTACATCTTGGGAACAGTCTTTTGTTTTGGTTTTTTCCTTTTTATTTTTTCTTTTTTATCCTTTTTCCTTTTTCTTTTTTTTTCTCAGATGTGAAATCCATCAGCAAAGAGAAGTCAGCTTAAATATCAGCTGAGGCTTAAGTTTCCTTTCAGTTTTTGTTGACTTTATGCCCCCCTGCTCCTTCCCAGTCAAGTTTCTCTCTGTTTGAGTCAGACTTACTGACACTTAAAAGTTTTTATTCTGTGTTTCTATTGTATGGGTTTGTATATGGCAAAGTTCAGGTGCCCTTCACATTCCCAGCCTTGACAGTGATGTGAAATGTTGAGGGGAGTGAGACTTTTTGGGGTCTCTGAGACTCTTCCAGCTGCACCAGTTCAATTAGAAACCAGTAAAAACGCTTCTGGTACCCAGGCATGCTGTACTCAGGTGATTCTGTGCAGACCTGCTGGAGTTTCTTGTCACACATGCAAAGGAATGCTGGGTGCATGGACAGTGCTAGGGCTCTGTGTGCCAGGCTGGCTGCAGAAGCCACTTCTGGGCTTCTTCCTGATCTTTGGTGCATGCCACTACCGTTCGCTTTGACAGTATCTTTGGAAATAGCCTTTCCTGTGTTATAGGTTATTAAGGAACCGGGCCTTACCTGCCACTCAGTATAAGCAGTGTTGGGTGCCCTTTGTTTTCCAGGTGAGGACAACAGTGGAAAGTGCTGGAGAGGTGATGGCAGTGGGGGTTGAATGGGATATCCTGTTCTGTTCCCTGCTGAGGTGTGTGCAGATGCTGTCTGTGCTGGATAAGCCTGTGTTCAAACATAACCTGCTTCTCTTGGGATCATGTTGGAGAGGTGCTGTTGAGTGGGAGAAGTGTTTTGCGGTCTGGAGAAAGAGATGGAACGGCAGGGCAGGGTGTTTGCCTCCTTTGTTAACTGGAAAATACAAGTCACAGTTTAGGATCTCTCAGCTTGCAAAAGCATAATCTGGGAAATTCTTACCTCATGGCTGCATTGAGAGCGAATTGTTTTTACCCGATAGTTCATTTCCAAAACCCAAATGATCAAGAAGAGTTTCTGCTGTTTCTGGCATCCTGAGCAGCTGGCAGTCAATGTCTGTAGTCCATAATCTTGTTGTGTCACAGCTAAGTGTAGGAGAAAGCTCTCAACCCAGAAGTCCCTCGGTCCCTGAGGATGCAGATGTACTGATGCTTGATGAGAAGGAAACAGACACAAAGGGTTCCTGATGTGAAGGATACACATATCCTGCTGGCCTGAGGAAAGTGATCTTGATTTGATTCTTTTTCCACCCCCTCCAACCTCCCTTCTGTCTTCCAGAAAAAGTTGACTCCTGTGACCAGGAGAGGCAGAGCGCCCTGGAGGAGGCCCGGCAGAACCCGCGTGAGGGTATCGTCATCCCCGAGTGTGCTCCTGGAGGACTCTACAAACCAGTGCAATGCCACCAGTCGACTGGGTACTGCTGGTGTGTCCTGGTGGACACAGGACGTCCCCTGCCTGGCACTTCCACTCGGTGAGAGCTATAGGCAGGCCTGGGAAGGTGCCTGGCTGGAGGAGATGAGATATAGAAAATACTACTGCAATGAGAAATCAGTTCTTCACTCTAGAGCAGTCAGCTCTACACTGCTTTCCCTAGAGCAAGCAATGCTGTAGGTGATGTTCCCTGCTGAGTGTTACTTTGCAGCTCCCTTTCTATAGGAGCTGGTGGACATTAATTACTGTCCATACTTCTCTCTGTGTTAAGTATTTATGCAAAGCAGCCTTTTTTTTCTGCTGGCTTGCTTTTCTGAGGTAGGAGGAACGGGGGCTTTGCTCAAGAATATGGATTATGGGCATGAGCAGTGAAAAGACAAGGGTCTGTTTCATAGTCATCTGCTTTATATTTCCATGTTGCAGCCTCTTGAATCCTGACCAGTAGGGAATTAGAAGGATGCTTGTTGTTCATGGGTAGACTTTAAACCAGAGATCGATTTTTTTTTTACTATTATTACTATTTTTTTTATTTTCAGTTACTCTCTATTTTGAAAGTACCTGAGGAATCTTTTCTCAGTTAGAGTTTGGAAACAAATTGTGGGTCTAGCAAGTTGCAAAAACAGGCCAGTAAGAGCTGGGACTTAAACTTGGCTAGATATAGTGATTCTGCAAAGCATGAACAGCTTTGAAAAAAAATCTCAGCCTATGTCCACAAGAACTGGAAGAGGTCCCTGTGCTGTTTGTGGGTTTCAGTTGATAGCTGGTACTGGACTTCAAAGTGTGTTCTTCCTTATCTTTACATTTCTGCTGCTGTTGCTGACTGTCCACAAACAGATGCCTGAGAGGGGTATTTCTTCTGGAGGTTTATTGGGTTCCCCTGCAGTAAGCAGACAAGGCACAACCCATTGACCCTGAGATCAGCTCAGCTGATCAAAGCATAGTAATCATGGCCTGGTTGTGGATTTGATCCCTATATGGGCCACTCACTTAAGAGCTGGACTTGATGTTCCTTGCTGGTCCCTTCCAGCTCAGAACAGTCTGTAATTAGAGACCATGTGATGATACTAAGCCTGTTACATAGTTTAGCTTTTGCTGTTCTCCTTTTTCAGGTATGAGACCCCAGTGTGTGAAAGCGATGCCAGATCAAAGAGCACAGAGGTTGATGATCCCTTCAAGGACAGAGAACTTCCAGGTTAGAGGAACAGGATCCTGTCTCTGCCTTCTTACCTTGTCTCACCTTGGAACTCTTAAGAGGCCAAGAATATTGTTGAGGAGATAGGGGATTTTCCTCACAGTGTTTGCTTTACTATGGGGTTTATTCTGTGGGGTTTTTTTAAGATCACCTCCAGTTCAGGAGTGAACTGGAAAAGGCTGGCTATGTCCTGGGTATATTTATTACCTGTCTGCCCCTTGAAAATATTTCTGGGATTAGAATTTTCGGGAGAGAAATCAGGATGCCTGGAGATACTCAGGGGGAAGAATGGGCTCAACACTGAATGTTCCTTAAAGCTTGACCAGGACAAGATCCTTTCTGTTTAGTGGGGCTTTTCAGCAGCTTGATGCTCCCTGAGTCACAAAAGAGGACACAAGTGCCAGTTGTTGGTGGACTGATTTGCTCCCTCACTGTCTGCATGGACCAGGGAGGACAGCACCCATGGTGTAATAAGGTCCCTTACCCAATGATGGCTTCTCACTTAGCTGGACTTAATTCCTCATTTTCTACCTGGGGTACATTTTATTTCCCACTGCTCTTTGTTTTATATTCTAATTTTCCTTCTTAACAGAGTGACAAGTCTAATTTGCTGTTTGCCTATGCTTTTGCTGCTAGGAGCATGTGCTGGGCACTGGTGTCAGTGCAGCTCTTAAAAATGCTATCCCACCTGCCTGTGCTCTGTTTTTTCCTTCTAAGGAGCAGAGTGAGGGGCCTTCACTGACAAGGTGACTGGTAAGGTCAACCATTGCTCACCTCAGTAGGAACAGCTTGAAAATATAAGCTACAGTGGGTCCCTCTGCACCATGAGGGAGTGGTGGACACCAGTAATTCTGCAGAAATAGCTGGTGACTCTGGCTCAGCCTAACGTTCTATGAGTAGCATAAAGTGAGTTCCTGAACAGGTTAGCGAAGGAAATGAGATTTTTTTTTTTTTTCCCCAGATCTGTCTTGTGTGTCTCCTAATTGTTATCCTTCTGGCTCCTGACTTCAGACCCCAGACCTTTCTGCTTAGCAACCGTGCTCTCAGCAGGGCTCTCTTCTATGCAGCTCCTAATTTTCATGAGTCATGTTAAAATTTCCTATTGCCTCCATTTCACATTCAAAGGAAGTTGACCAATTGGTTCAAATATTATGTTGTGGGGTAGGGGGAGGGAAGCCAGCTAAATGGATTACATTAAGGCTCATTTCCTTAGGAAATCACACTAAAATAGAATAACCTTACTTCCTTGATTCCCCATCCCCCTCTCCCACTGCTTTACTGCCTATCCTTGCACTTCTCCCCTGCCTCTCCAGAAATCCTCTGCAAAAATCCTTTGCTCTTTGGCTTTTTCTTTGAGACTCTGTTTCTGATCTCAAGAAGACAGACTGGTTTTGTTTCCCTTCTCCCTTCCATTCTTCACTGAAGCCAGACAAAGGGGCAAGAACTGCTTGATGCAGAAGAGGACACAGGATGTTCTATAGCTTAGAGGTCTGGTCCCAATATCAAACTCCAGGAGACTTGCCCTCTCAGCTCAAGCCAGTTTTCTGTGCCTGTGTAAACTTCAAGCTCTGTGTTTGGCTGCATTGGTTGGCATGATTGTTACCCAGAGAAATTTTGAATGCTCCATCCCTGGAAGTACTCAAGGCCAGGTTGGATGGGATCCTGAGCAGCCTGATCTAGTGAATGGCATCCCTGCTCCTAGCAGGAGGGTTGGAACTAGATGATCTTTAAGGTTCCTTTTAACCCTAGCCACATTCTCTGATTCTGTGATTCCTATCACTGAAAATACCCCTGTCTATAGAGAGGTGGGGAGACAGAGGATCTGATCCTGGTTTGCCTGCCTGAGAAATTCTGTGCTGCATGAACTTCTTATACTGTCTTGAGGTTTGTTTGATTAGCTGCTCTTGTATGCAAAAATTTACTGATGAGCCAGAACTGCAGGGGGTGAGAGAGATTTTTTTTTTCTGCTCATTTCTTAGCAGAACTGAATGTCAAGAAAAATTCCTACTTTAATTTGCACTCACTTCTGTCCAGGGGACCCCTTTCTTTTATTCCTCTTATAGAGGTTTGCCCATTCTTTAGACTCTCAGTGCTGCAGGCCATGTGCATCTTGGCCTGTGTGAAAACACCCTGCAGAGGCCCAGGTGGGAAAGACACAAGTTCAGATCCTTGCACGCCTACGCATGCTCTCTGCACAACCTGTCATGATAGTGTCCAAAAGTAAAAAAGGAAGAAGGAAGGAAAATGTTGCTTGTACATAGCAAATGGTAAACTGCTAATTCCTGCAGATGGTGAGACGCTGAGAGCCCAGGGAGATGACTTCTAGCAAAAAGTTTTTCAGCCTTTACATTACCTCAACAAAAAGCTCCTTTAAGTGAGTGGTCTACTCTGGCTGCAATAGCAGCTTACCCATTAAATGGTGACATTTTCTGGACCATGTGCCAAATGAGCGCTGAAGGATGTGCGTGTGTGTAGTGTACATAATACGGAGACAGGCTAAGGACTGCTGGTTAGCTATTGCAGAGGACAGAGCCTGTAATACTGCAAAGGAGGGACTTTTGTCAGATCAATTTGCAAGCTGCTTTCAGCTGTCAAAGGATTACAGTAAGTTTCCAGTGCTCTATTTGTGGTACATGTTCTTCTTTGCTTGTTCAAGAAAAGCAGAAAGTATATAGACATCGCTCGATGGTGCTGTGAGAGGCTGTTTTCTGACATCTGCTGCCCTAATCAGCTGAAAAATTGGTAGTGCATGGTGGTTTTAAGAAAGAGGTGAGGGATGTGGTGATGGCTTCCCTGTCACATCAAGAGAAACAGCTGGATGGGAGGTGATGGGTTTTGGACAACAGTTTTGACAGTGTAATGTCATCCTGGTAATGGTGTTCAACTTAAGCACACCTGTTCTTGGTTCCTTGTTCCTTACCTTGTTCCAGGTTAGAACAGTTATCACAGTGTTCATGGGGTAGTAAAGGAAGCTTACTTTAAGCAGCAAGGAAACAGCATAGATTGCCTTTTAAAGGTGAGGAGATGGAGAGTTTCATTGTAACAGGCTGGCACTGTTTTGGATGGGAGGCTCTGTCACTCTGGTTATGAAGGTGGGGAGCTAGACAGTCTCAGCACTAAGTGATGGAAATGGTTACCAAGCTCATCTTCAGCCCACTCTGTCCTGCTTAAGCCAGCAGTGACTGGGGGTGACAGTACCACATACCAACTCAGTTTGACGTATTTCCTATGTAGAGCAATCATGCAAAGAATGAATTATTGTGGTAGGTGCTGGCAGGCAATACTTTTTGTGCCTGAAGAGGAAAGTGCAAGCAGCAGACATTGCCTTGTGCTCTGGGATACTTTAATCTGTCAATTAGGGCCTCAGAACAGCCACATTTGCCTCAGAAGATGATCCAGGAGGTAATGAATTGTTTTGTAAACTTCTCTGCAAGTGTCACCATGGGAACTCCTGCCTGCCAGGCACTTCCAGCGCATCCCTGCAGTTTTGCTGGTAGAGAACTGGGTGAGACCATAAAGCTAACCACACAGACTTCTTGCCAGATATTGTTGCTGACCCTGCATGTGTCTGGATAAAAGCTGCAGGACAAATTGCCACGCACAGAAACCCACTGAGGGATTCTTCTGCCTTTCCTTAGGGGCTGTGTTGATGGTTGTTGCTGTCTTAAAAACGAAGGAGGTTCTGACTGGTCCTTGCTGATTTGGGGTAGGAGAGTAAGCCTGTGTGTTCTTGCTTTAAATCTCCTCTTTTCTTTCTGCAGGCTGCCCAGAAGGGAAGAAAGTTGAATTTATTACCAGCTTACTTGATGCTCTGACTACGGACATGGTACAGGCTATTAACTCAGCAGCACCTACTGGGGGTGGGAGGTGAGTCCAGAAAGCATGGCTGAATGCCACCCAGGTGGCCGCAGAGCTCTGGGTGCCCTGAGGTGGGGGCAGGCAGGAAAGGTGGTGTTGTGACTGATTTGGGTTCCTCTGGGTTGCTGGGAGAGGATCTGAGGCTGCTTTGTCCTGTCATCCTGGTGCTGCTCTCCTCCTCCTGCCCCTCCTCCCTGGCAGCTGCTCCACCATAAAGGTTAGTATAGCCCATTTGAAGTGTGAAATGAGAGCTCAGTGGGAGGAAGTGGCTTGTTCTTTTGTCTCTTGGTGCATGAAAAGACCTAATAAAATGCAAATGGATTGAAGGAGACCGTGTGGCCTAGTGGCTACCACAGGGAGTGAAGAATGTGAACCAAATTCTTGGCAGGAGCAGCGCAGTGACTTTGCTGTGAGGCTGCAGCCAGCCTGCCGATGAGGAGAGGAGCTGTTTTTCATGGCCCTCCCCTCTGACCAGCTGCGTGTCCACCCGTTTTGGAAGGAGCAACAGGTCAGGCCTGTTGCAAGAGGTGGGCAGAAGTCTGTGTTCCTGGGGAACTGGAGGAAAGCTGAGGCTGTGTCTCCCCCTCCTGCTTGGTAACAGCAGATCCCTGCAGCGCTGCCTCGGGACAGGCCCTTGTGAAGGAGCCGTGATGGATTTAAAAAGTGCTACCCTGCCTCAGCTAGGCAAGGCTTCTGTGGTTCTGGGTTTGCCTGACTATAAAAGGAGTCAGTGCTGGGGCAGCTTGCAGGGATGTGCAATGACTGATATGTGCTCATGTTCACAGGGGTCTGGAGATGGAAGTGCCTCTGCACATACCTTACTTCTGTGGGTATTCCTCCAATGTGTTGACAGTAATGTTGATTCCCTGCTTTCCTTTTTCATAATGGAGAAGGAACCAGTGCCATCTTTTAACTGTTCAAGACTACTCAAGGTCCTGGGTGGCATGGCTGTGTCCCTTGGCTTCAGTATGGACTTGTGAATTCATATGGTTTTAACTTAATTTATTTAGACCTTACAAATCAGGCCAGGGACTTGTATGTGTGCCTGCTTGCTGAATATTCTGTAACCCATTGATTAGTGCTATATGCCTGGCATGTCTGTATTCATATAAACAGGATGAAAAATGCCCCAAGGATGGGAAATACATCGTTCCCTCCCAGACTTAAGCATTCCAATGTCAATTCTGTCTAATTTGCATGGTTCAAATGCAGTGGGTAGGGGTGGTGGGAAGCCCTGGAGAGTATTTGATATTTATTTGGCATCTTTGGCACTGGGACTGAAATACAGCCAATGTAATCATCACTCTTAAAATAAAGCTTAGTATAAACCAATGTTGTAGAGACCAGAGATGTATGCCCCCACTGCACTTCTATAAACCAGCAGGCTTGCTTTCTAATGTTCCCCAAGCTTTTGTGTATTTCTCAGCTTTCAATAGAGGCC